>NC_134353.1:779464707-779771923 GCF_048569485.1 Anomaloglossus baeobatrachus
CTAACAATAAGGAATAACATTTGGAACACCATTCTAAGTCTGAACTGGGTGCAAAAACCTAAAAAACATCACTATGGGGAGATAAGGTATGCACACCAGTGACTACGTAAGGGGAATACATGAAATAGCAGAAACTGCTGTGTGAATACTGACTTGAAAAATCCAATAGCTATATGTAAGAGTGAAAATGTGAAAAATGGAATCTGCATTACTGCCATGAACATATGAATCAAGAGAAATTTAGCTACTGAATTGATCAATGCAATAGAGCCCCAACACTACGCCAAAGTATTTCTCTACGTTGGGGTCCCTAGCTTGTGTGTGTCCTCTCATGCAGTTAAAAAACTTACCGTGTATGGGAAGCTGAGACCCAGGCTATTTATGTGTATGATATGGTTTGGCAATAGGTGTGGTTAGGGAGGGTTCACAAACGAAAAACTACTAACAATAAGGAATAACATTTGGAACACCATTCTAAGTCTGAACTGGGTGCAAAAACCTAAAAAAATCACTATGGGGAGATAAGGTATGCACACCAGTGACTATGTAAGGGGAATACATGAAATAGCAGAAACTGCTGTGTGAATACTGACTTGAAAAATCTAATAGCTATATGTAAGAGTAAAAATGTGAAAAATGGAATCTGCATTACTGCCATGAACATATGAATCAAGAGAAATTTAGCTACTGAATTGATCAATGCAATAAAGCCCCAACACTACGCCAAAGTATTTCTCTACGTTGGGGTCCCTAGCTTGTGTGTGTCCTCTCATGCAGTTAAAAAACTTACTGTGTATGGGAAGCTGAGACCCAGGCTATTTATGCGTATGATATGGATTGGCAATAGGTGTGGTTGGGGAGGGTTCACAAACGAAAAACTACTAACAATAAGGAATAACATTTGGAACACCATTCTAAGTCTGAACTGGGTGCAAAAACCTAAAAAAACATCACTATGGGGAGATAAGGTATGCACACCAGTGACTATGTAAGGGGAATACATGAAATAGCAGAAACTGCTGTGTGAATACTGACTTGAAAAATCCAATAGCTATATGTAAGAGTGAAAATGTGAAATCTGCATTACTGCCATGAACATATGAATCAAGAGAAATTTAGCTACTGAATTGATCAATGCAATAGAGCCCCAACACTACGCCAAAGTGCTGACCCATTGATGTTAGCTCAGGTCACTGCACTGCTCTCCCAGCCAATGGGGAACATCCTGCTCTTCATTGACTGGGACAGTGTGGATCGTCATGGCAACCCCTTGGATTACACCAGACCTGGATTTGTTTTTCTTTCTAATAAATTGGTTAAAGAGGGAATGTATTGGGGAGTATTTTTTCAAATAAAAATGTGTTTGTCGTCTATTTTTTTTATTACTGACTGGGTTGGTGATGTCGGGTATCTGATAGATGCCTGACCTCACCAACCCCAGGGCTTGATGCCAGGTGACATTACACATTTTGTATTAACCCCATATATTACCCCATTTGCCACCGCACCAGGGCGCGGGATGAGCTGGGGCGAAGCACCAGGATTGGCGCATCTAATGGATGCGCCACTTCTGGGGCGGCTGCGGACTGCTATTTTTAGGCTGGGGAGAGTCCAATAACCATGGACCTCCCTAGTCTGAGAATATCAGACCCCAGCTGTCTGCTTTACCTTGGCTGGTGATCCAATTTTGTTTTTTTTTTTAAATTATTTATTTAATTTAAAATAACAGCGTGGGGTGCCCTCAGTTTTGTATTACCAGCCAAGGTGAGGTTGTCAGCTGTGGAGTGCAGGCTGCAGCCGTCTGCTTTACCCTAGCTGGCTAAAAAATAGGGGGAACCCTACGTAATTTTTCTTTTTCATTTTTTTGGCTAAATACAAAGCTAAGCACCCCTTATTGCCACATGAAAGGCACCAAAGGGTGCAAAATTACAAAATGCAGGAGAGTGGGACATTATGTGTCTTTCTGCCATTATAATGACAGAAAAGACTGATATGAAGTGCACAAGCACAAGAAAATCACCAGAGCGCTCTACGCTGTGAAAAGCAGTAGAAAATGGCACTGGAGTGAACATGTGACTGCCTCATGTAGGATGAAGCTATGGATCCTGGGTAAATTTATGCATTTACCCTCCTTCAGTTTTTTTGCAGTACACAAAAAAAAACAGAAGGCACACGGATGACAAACAGATGACATACGGACCGTCTACGGAACGGAAACGGATGCCACACGGATGCACCCGTGAAAAAAAACGGACTGTTTTTTGCAGACCGCAAAAATGGATCGGTTGTGTTAATGTAGCCTTATTCTAATCTGCCGTTTATAAACAGCAGGCAGAAATAAGTGAATAACGCCCCCCAGCGTCAGAAAATCTCCGGGGTTTCAGGGCTAGCTGAGACCCTGGAGATCATGATTCAGGACGGTTTTTCCGGTCCCCGCTCACGTGATCACAGGTATACACCGTACACCGATGATCACGTTACAGTAAATGACAGCGCCGGTAAAAAATTATTTATCTTACATCTGGCATGAAGAAACATGATAAATCTCCTCCCCGATCCCCTCCGGTCCCCTGGTGTCGCCAAAGTGCCCCCCCTGATGCCCTCCCAGAAATCCAAGATGGCCACGGCGCCGGCCGCATTCACCCTACTCCTCTGATTTCTGTCGCATGTGCCATGACACATGCGACAAAAAACTCCTCCTTAGGCCCTGGCAGGTCACCCCCTATAACCCCACCGGTGTTCCCCGGTGTCCCACGGTACCTGTGCAGTGTTGATCCCCCAAGGCCCTCTCCTTCACAATAGACGCTGCCGCATGCACAGAGCGGCTGTCAGCTCAGCTTCCTGTGTTCAGACACAGTGAGTGGTGGTTATGCATCTGTAAGCTAAATGGGCGGCACGGTGTCTCAGTGGTTAGCACTGCAGTCTTGCAGCGCTGAGGTCCTGGGTTCAATTCTCACCAAGGACACCATCTGCAAGGAGTTTGTATGTGCTCCCCGTGTTTGCGTGGGTTTCCTCCGGGTACTCCGGTTTCCTCCCACACTCCAAAGACATACAGCGCTATGGAATTAATAACGCTATATAAATGAATAAATTGTTATTATTACTGCAATGCCCTGCTCATGAGGTAAGGAACATAATTGATCAGGAGAGCTATATACTACATTTCCAAATGGAGGGATTTGCTTTTATAGTTTCCCTGCTGAACGACTACCAAACATGAGAGTCCGTTTTACGCCACAAGAAAACACATCTAAATAGCGAGCTCTGTTGTTAAGTATTCATTCAGCTGGATAACTGGACTTAAAGGGGTATTCCATCTCCAAGATCCTATCCCCAATATATAGTAGGTGGAATAGCAATAATATCAGCAAATACCAATATTTGGAAATGTAGAATAGTTCTCCTGATTAGGCATGCCCTTACCTCATGAGCAGGGCATTGCAGCTTTGGTAGCAACCATTACGACATGGACTCTGCTGCTGTGGACCCGGGGAGAGTGAGTGCAGATTCATTGCACCCACACTCCTCATATGAAGGGTCCGCACTCCTAGAAAATGGGGGATACGTTCCCTGAGTGTCTCCCCCCATATTCTAGACGGTCCAGAGTCGTCGTGGGACCCCTTTATTTTTTTCTTACAATAAATTGGTGAAAGAGGAAATGTTTTGGGGACTGTTTTTTCAAATAAAATTCTTTTGTCGATTTTTTTTTTTGTTAGTACTGACAGTTTATGATGTTGGGTATCTAATAGACGCCATGACATCACAAACTGCTGGGCTTGATCTCAGGTGACTTTACAGCTAGTATCAACCCGATTTATTACCCCGTTTGCCACTGCACCAGGACACGGGATGAGCTGGGGTGAAGCGCCAGGATTGGCGCATCTAGTGGATGCGACACGTCTGGGGCGCCTGTGGCCTGCTATTTTTAGGCTGTGAAGGCCCAATAACTATGGACCTTCCCACCCTGAGAATACCAGACCACAGCTGTCCGCTTTAAATTGGCTGGTGATCCAATTTGGGGGGGACCTACTTTTATTGTGTAATTATTAATATTTATAAAATAATTATAAAAAAAAAGCCTGGGGGAACCTCCACATTGGATCCCCAACCACAGGAAAGCTGCCAGCTGGGGTTTTCAGGCTACAGCCATCTGCTTTACCCTAGCTGGCTATCAAAAATGGGGGGACCCAACATCATTTTTTTTTTAACTATTTTTTAAATAGAAAAAATTAATGGGCTTCCCTGTATTTTGATTGCCAACCAAGGTAACGGCAGGCAGATGGGGGTGGCAACCCATAGCTGTCTGCTTTATCTGCGCTGAGAATCAAAAATACCGCGGAGCGCTACGTCATTTTTTTAAAGATTTATTTTTACAGCACTGTGATGTCCAGCAATCAAAATACAGGGAAGCCCATTTTGTTTTTAGTTATTTAAATAAATAATTAAAAAAAATATATATGGGCTCCCGCTGCATTTTTTGTATTGCTAGCTAAGGGTAATCCAAGCAGCTACTGGCTGCTAACCTCCACTGCTTGGTGTTACCTTCACTGGCAATGGAAAATCCAGGGAAGCATTTTTTATTTTTTTTGCCAAAAAACTACAAAAAAAGGACGTGAGCTTCGCCATATTTTTGTATGCTAGCCAGGTAGAGCAGGCAGGTGCTGGAAAAGTTGGATACAGCGCCAGAAGATGGCGCTTCTATGAAAGTGCCATTTTCTGAGGTGGCTGCAGACTGCAATTTGCAGCAGTGGGGCCCACAAAGCTCAGGCCAACCTGTGCTGCGGATTCCAATCCCCAGCTGCCTAGTTGTACCTGGCTGGACACAAAAATGGGGCGAAGCCTACGTCATTTGTTTTCTAATTATTTCATGAAATTCATGAAATAATAAAAAAAGGGCTTCCCTTTATTTTTGGTTCCCAGCCGGGTACAAATAGGCAACTGGGGGTTGGGGGCAGCCGTAACTGCCTGCTGTACCTGGATAGCATACAAAAATATGGCGAAGCCCACATAATTTTTTCAGGGGGTAAAAAACTTCTGCATACAGTCCTGGATGGAGTATGCTGAGCCTTGTAGTTCTGCAGCTGCTGTCTGTCTGTATGGATAAGAGCAGACAGCAGCTGCAGAACTACAAGGCTCAGCATACTCCATCCAGGACTGTATGCAGAAGTTTTTTGCCCACCAAAGAAATGACGTGGGCTTCGCCATATTTTTGTATGCTAGCCAGGTACAGCAGGCAGCCACGGGCTGCCTCCAACCCCCAGTTGCCTATTTGTACCCAGCTGGGAACCAAAAATATAGGGAAGCCCGTTTTTTTAATTATTTCACTTATTTCATGAAATAATTAAAAAACAAATGACGTGGGCTTCGCCCCATTTTTGTGTCCAGCCGGGTACAACTAGGCAGCTGGGGATTGGAATCCACAGCACAGGTTAGCATGAGGTTTCTGGGCACCTCTGCTGCGAATTGCAGTCCGCAGCCGCCCCAGAAAATGGCGCTCTTATAGAAGCGCCATCATCTGGCACTGTATCCAACTCTTCCAACAGCCCTGAAGCCGGGTGGCTTGTTGGGTAATAATGAGTTAATAATAACTTTGTTTTACTAGCTAGTATTAAGCCAGAGATTCTTAATGTCAGGCACGTTTGACCCGGCCATTAAGAATCTCCAATAAAGGGTTAAAAAAAGACACCACACAGAGAAAAAATACTTTAATAGAAATAAATACACAGACACATTAGAGACTCCATCTTTATTACCCCCTGTCAGCCCTCCACGATCCATGGTCTTCTGTCTTTCTCGTTCAACAAATGCAGCTCTGCTTCATCACTGCTGCATGGGTGAAGACGCTGCTGCTCCCCGTGCAGCCTTCACTCCGTGAGTGATCAGTGCTGCTGGCTGTCAGCGGTAACGCTGACAGACACGTTACCATAGCAACGGTGCTCCCGGAGCCGCGGTTATCGGTGACGTCACCGCTAACTGCGTTGCTATGGTAACGATGATCTCCGTTAATGACCGGCTGTGTCAGCCGGTCCCTAACGGAACGGGGAGTCGACCGTGTGCTAGAGCATGTCGCCGGTACACGGCGATACACAAATGTGCACCGTGTACCGGAGAGATGCAGTCGCAGGTCCTACATGACGCGTTATAGTCATGTGACCAGTCTGTAGCCAATGAGATAATAGCCACGTGACTGGTCACATGGCTATTTTGACGTCACGATAGGTCCTGCATCACTGCTGGCAGTGCTGGTCACCGGGAGGATTCAGCGATCATCGGATGGAATAGCGGCAGGAGACAGAGTGCAGGAGGGATCGCGGGGACCGGTAAGTGTTATGGCAATGTTTATTAACTGTTTGTGTACATTTATCATGCATTTTTATGTGTTTGTGATTGCCTCCCATTATATCCTATAGGTTCGAGTTTGGTTTGTCGAACGTTCGACGAACTGAACTCGAATGAGACGTCCGTTCGACGAACCGAACTCGAGCCGAACCACGACTGGTTCGCTCAGCTCTACTAGTGACTGAATTTTAAAATTGCAGTATTTTGTTAAATCTCGCAAGGCAATTCCTTCAGTATTTATATATAAGTTGCGTCTTTGCAGCATTTTTTTTCTCTCTCTTTGCTTTTTCTACTTGCCGAAATAATTGACATGCTGCTTTTTTCAAAAACACAGCAATTTTCCATTTCGGTCACAAAAGAAACCATAATTGCATCCATGTAATTTTTGAAATCTCATAGCTTTTGCTCGTACTGTCAAAAGCAGCTATTTATTTGCATAAAAGTGCATGTAAAAAAATGCTGCAGAAATGAAACTTGTGAACATAAGCCTAAAGGCCGCTTTACACGCTACGATTTATCTGACGATAAGCCGTCGGGGGTCACGATTTTCATGACGCACTTCCATCATCATTAGCGATGTTGTTACGTATGACACCTACGTGCGACTCCGAACGATCGCAAATAGGATGAAAATCGTTGATCGTTGACACGTCGTTCAGTTTCAAAATATTGTTCGTAGTTTGGAACCTAGCAGACATATTGCTACGTTTCACACCCTGCCAACAACGAACAACATCCACACGACCGCCTTGGTCAAACAATATATCGCTGAACGATGTAGCGTCGTTTGTGAGATGTGTACGTAAGACCGCTACAAAACGACCTATGAGCGATCTCAGCAAATCGTAACAGTAATCTGGGCGTGTCACATCGCTAATGAGATCGCTAGCGATATCATTGTGTGTAAAGCAGCCTTTACTATTTTTCCCTTTATTCTACCGCCATCATTAGTGTTTACGCTTTTCAATTTTGATGGTCCGATTTATGTTTCTAAGCATAATCTGACTTTTGAGTTCAAGAATTGGAAATACTTATAATCTTATGTAAAATATGTATAATTTTTTTATGAAAACATATCTAAGAAAGCATGATACTTTTCTGTTATGCTTCTAATTCCATCTACTTTAAATGCTGCCTTGTATAGCCTTTTCTAAGACGCCAAAACCAGCAAGGACCAATTATCTTATTTTTTTCTGTTGTTTTCTCTTGTAATATGTTATTTTAAAACATATACTTAAGATGCCTATTTTCCACTTAACTCATTTTCCAGTCCATATGTCAAAGACTGTTTAAAAAGTAGTTTGTTCAGTCAGAACAAATGAAGTGTTTAAACAAGGAAGTCTGTGTTTATTTAAGAGAATGGAGAAAATCTTACTCTGATACCTTGACAGATTGTATAAAATAGATGTTTTTGTCAATTTTAGCATTTACATTTGTCATGCATTTACTTTTTACATTTAACACCTCTCTCCTTTGCTATTATTATAGTTTAACTCTTCCTAATATATTATGTATTTATCTCATGTAAAGTTTTTGTTTTATACAAACACTTATGATTTCCTTTAAAAGAGGTCACCAACCTAATAAACATGATATGTTCTGCATTCAAAATTTTAACCACATGAATATTAGAAATAAGCAGATTGATTCTTAAAGTCCAATTTTTTGAAACTTGTAGCTCCTAGCAAATTTGATTGTTGTTGAAAACTTAAAACTTGGTGAGCAAAATGAGGCTGGTGGAAGACTTTTGTGATACATTGACTTTTGTATGATGACAAATCAAATGTCCATCTTGAACAACTTGTTTCAAAATCACAAACAGAGCTTTTACATATGGACATAACCAAATGGGGCCTTTAAGAATCAGATTGACTACATACATTTTCTCATAGGTAGCGGTCATCAATCATTGCTGCAAAAAACAAAGTCAAGATCTGACTGTGGAAATGATCATGAACTTTTGATCGCAAAGATTAGAGTCAAGCTGTGCAAAAGGACAAGAAAAAAGGTTGTTTCTAACTTCGACTTGACAAACATACCTGAAGTATTTTGGAACAGTCTGCACAACCGATATCTCTAGATATGGATGAAAGAAAGTTTGAGGAATTATGGACACATTAAGACAGTTATTACTGGAAAAGCTAGAAACACAATAAACAAGAGGCACAAGGGAGTCCTACAGCAATAGTTAACAGAAATTAACCTAAAGATCATCGAAAAATGAATGGCAAAAGCAAAGGGTAACAAGCATTGACACAGATAACATCAGTATAAGACTAAAAAGAGCCTTTCAAGCAGACAAAGAAATTAATTCCCAAAACATATGTGCAGAGATAGAAATGAACATCTGAAGGGCAAGACCAGGAAGGCATACCAAAAGATCAAGCAAGAATGGGAATGTTGAAAGATACCAATAGGGATCGCTGGTAAGTTGCCAGGAGGTCGCTGGTGAAATATCACACTAAGCGACGCTCCAGCGATCCCACCAGCAACCTGACCTGGCAGGGAACGCTGGAGCGTCGCTACAAGTGGAAGCATGCTGCGCTTGGTAACTAAGGTAAATATTGGGTAACCAACCCGATATTTACTTTGGTTACCAGCGCACACCGCTTAGTCCTGGCTCCCTGCACACCTAGCCACAGAACACATCGGGTTAATTACCTGATCTATACTCTGCTACGTGTGCAGGCAGAAGGGAGCCGGCTTTTGCGGACGCCGGTAACCACGGTAAACATCGGGTAACCAAGAAGCCCTTCCCTTGGTAACCAGGGGAAGGGCTAATTGGTTACCCGATATTTAAATTGGTTACCAGCGTTCGCAGAAGCCGGCTCCCTGATCACTGCACATTTAGTTGTTGCTCTGTCGCTGTCACACACAGTGATGTGTGCTTCACAGCGGGAGAGCAACAACTAAAAAATGGTCCAGGACATTCAGCAACAACCAACGACCTCACAGCAGGGGCCAGGTTGTTGCTGGATGTCACACACAGCAACATCACTAGCAAGTTGTGCCTCAGCAGCGATGTTGCTAGCAATGTTGCTTAGTGTGACAGTACCTAAACTCATTGCTGCAATAAAGCTTTTGTCAAAAAACAAAGGCCCGGGATGTGACAATCTTCCAATGGAACTAATAAGATCTTCTGAAGCAGCAATTGATGTCATCACAGGCCTTTGTCAACAGATATGGACAACTGGTAAGTGACCCAAAGCCTGAACAAGATTAGAGCTTATTTGTATTCCGAAGCAGGAGATGCTGCCAACTATGGATACTATTGGACTATTGCTGTCATTCTACATGCCAGCAAAATACTACTAAAGATCCTATAAAGATGGTTATAGCGTTACTCAATACAAAGAATACAAAGATATTGATTACTGCAAGGTACGACTGAAATACAGTTGAGGTGGAGGGCTACGAATTGGAAGTTATAAATGACTTAAACCTAATCAGATCAATGACCACTCAAGTAGCAACGACGACACCAGAAATCAATAAGCGACTAGCTATGGGCAAATCAGCAATAAAGTCACTGGACAAGGTGCTCAAATCGAGCAGCAATCCACTGGTGGCAAAGATTTCACTAGTACATGGTCTGGTATTTTGCGTAGTTTCATATGCATGAAGAACCTGGACAATAAAGAAACATGACAGAAGAATATTCAATATCAAACATTTAGCAATTTGAAGTATCTAAAAAACATGTCTGGCAACATATTACACACTGCTGAAATTTCAAAGAGCAGACTAACAACATCTGACATAGCCATGTGATCTTTCCCATAATGCCCTGCAGCTAGAGATCAGCAGATTGTTTTGGGGAGGATCAAGTTTGAGTCAGATTTCCCAAAATTAGCAGTTTTACATAAATTATAACATTTTGAGATTCAATCAAAGGTTTGCAAATAAATAAAAAATATCACTGCACCATATCCCACACTGCTGAGGCATCAGAGCGTAGGCAAACAATTTTACATTGCTGCCTTGCCCAGAAGACTTTACAGATTATCATACCTTGTACCGGGTTCAAAAAAAGTTGGAAAGTCAGCTCACCACAGTTTCCAAAGAAGCATAATCCCAGGGCAATGCACGAAATGAAGTATCAGCAGTCCACAAAAATGAAGAAGTCCAGCATTCGCATCCACAGGAAAAGAATGTTTTTTAAAATCAAAAACTTTTATTAAATTCCATGAAAAATTCAAACAGATAAATTATGAAAAAAAATTAAACAATCCACATGACTTGTAGGAACTACACGTGCACCCTTAAGCCTGCTTTACACCTTACGATATCACATACGATATCATATGCGATCGTACCCAACCCCATCGTATGTGCGGCACGTTCAATTTGCTGACCGTGTCGCCCAAACGATTATTTCCCGTCACACGTACTTACCCTTCCATACGACCTCGATGTGGGCGGCGAACATCCCCTTCCTGGAGTGGGAGGGACGTTTGGCATCACAGCGACGTCACGCGGCAGCCGGACAACAGAAGCGGAGCGGCGCAGATGAGCGGGACGTAAACATCCCGCCCACCTTCTTACTTCCGCATTGCCGGCGGATGCCGCGGGACGCAGGTAAGATCTGTTCTTTGTTCCCAGGGTGTCACACACTGCGATGTGTGGTACCTCGGGAACATTGAACAACCCGACATGCAATTTTATGGAAATGAACGACGTGTATGCGATGAACGGTTTTACGTTCAATCACAACCGCGCGTAGCTGTCACACGCTACAACACCACTAACGATGCCGGATGTGCGTCACTAACGACGTGACCCCCCCTGACACATTGTTAGATTTGTTGTAGCGTGTAAAGCTCACTTTAGTCATTATCTATATAAAATTGAAATGTTTAAATGCATCAAAACAGGAAATAGAAAAATTACCAAACCGAGTCAAAAAGAGCAAGGGAAAACAGATGTCCTAAATGAAGGTAATTAGTACAAGTAAAAGAGATCTTGCTTAATGTTCATACCTGTGGGGGGCTACTGGTCTTCATAGTGAAAATGCATCATACCTCTTTACTTTGTAAGATTTTGTGCAAATCTCCACCTCATTTAGGCAAATATTTTTTTTTAATTGCATGTACCCTAAACCACTTAAATATCCTTTATGTACATATAAAAAGTACTATGAAGCACTGGATAAACTACGGGTCTTTTTATTAAGCATATTATAGATGTGTTCAGAAATTCTCCTCCTTAGAGGACGTGTAGTGCAGCCGATGTACTGGATTTCACCAATATTTCAAGAAATCCCGTATATTAAATCGGTGCTACAGCAGTTCATAAAGGGCTTGATGTTATATTCCTTATTGGTAACAAAATAGATTACTTTTTGACAGGACGGAGTGTACGATCAAAATCCACATGCTTTTTTACCGCACCTGTGTGAACCTGTTGTAGACAAAGAAGTACTGATATTAAAATTATTTCTTTTGTCAAATGTCAGTCGCTTGGTATGATCACTAGGTGACACCAAGGAGCCCACTGTATATTTTTTTATAAAAACATATTGTACCCAATTCGGAAGCATATGCTGGAGATTCTTATCAGTACAAATGATAGGTAAGTTCTATTTAATGATACCCATAACTTGATGGAAGTTATTAATATAGTTTGTGGAAAATGTGACCAGGGGTTTATTTGTACGAGAAATCAGAGTCTTTGACTAATAGATTTAGAATAACCTCTTGCCAACAATTATTATGTCGCTTTCCCTACTATATCTTGTCAAATTTGTAAAGCACCTTCTGGTTTGTACAAACTCACCAACTGGGAGATTAGAGATAATATGTTAAGGATGGCAACTCCTAGCATGTACCATGGAATTGCCTGCAATGGATTTCCTAAACAGGGCATGGTCAATGGTATTGTCCTTTAAATTTGCTGTCAGATACTTGAGGCAGACACCTACTGCCTTGGGATGTCAGGCAGAGGTGGAGTGGGACAAGATAGAGCATGACAATGAATTTGTAAATTCCACTTAAGGCCCCGTCACACTAAGCAACATCGCTAGCAACATCACTGCTAACGAACAACTTTTGTGACGTAGTAGCGATGTTGCTAGTGATGTTGCTGTGTGTGACATCCAGCAACAACCTGGCCCCTGCTGTGAGGTCGTTGGTTGTTGCTGAATGTCCTGGGCCATTTTTTAGTTGTTGCTTTCCCGCTGTGAAGCACAGATCGCTGTGTGTGACAGCGAGACAGCAACAACTAAATGTGCAGGCAGCAGGAGCCGGCTTCTGCGGAGGCTGGTAACCACAGTAAACATCGGGTAACCAAGAAGCCCTGTCCTTGGTTACCCGATATTTGCCTTCGTTACCAGCCTCCGCCGCTCTCACTGTCAGTGCCGACTCCTGCTCTGTGCACATGTAGCTGCAGGACACATCGGGTTAATTAACCCGATGTGTGCTGTAACTAGGAGAGCAGGGAGCCAGCGCTAAGCATTGTGCGCTGCTCCCTGCTCTGTGCACATTTAGCTGCAGTACACATCGGGTAATTAACCCGATGTGTGCTGTAACTAGGAGAGCAGGGAGCCAGCGCTAAGCGGTGTGCGCTGCTCCCTGCTCTCTGCACGTGTAGCTGCGTGCACTGGTAACCAAGGTAAATATCGGGTTGGTTATCCGATATTTACCTTAGTTACCAAGCGCAGCATCTTCCACGCGGCGCTGGGGGCTGGTTACTGGTTGCTGGTGAGCTCACCAGCAACTCGTGTAGCGACGCTCCAGCGATCCCTGCCAGGTCAGGTTGCTGGTGGGATCGCTGGAGCGTCGCAGTGTGACATCTCACCAGCAACCTCCTAGCAACTTACCAGCGATCCCTATCGTTGTTGGGATCGCTGGTAAGTTGTTTAGTGTGACTGGACCTTTAGTGTGAACCAAGAGGCACACAGCTGAGTAGCTCAGCAGATGAGGAGGAGGTGGAAGATCAGGATTTTAAATGGGCAATTCCCGCACAAACACATAGTGATGCAATCTTGAGAAGCATTACATTCTAAGCCACAATTTTGGCTGTGGTCAGCAGCTTTCACAGGTCTGCAATTAGCAGGAAGGGTTGCTGTTTGTAATGTGTGTCATTTGTTGCCACTTTTTCTGTTGCCTGACCTTAATTTTTGGAAATGTGAAGACCCCCAAGTAGGGTTTCCAAATTATCTTTTGTTTGTATTGCTAGGATTATGGTAGCAAGAGGACTATGCCTGTGATCAATGCATCTCTTACTTTTTAAAATGCAACATCCTGTGTTTAAGTCAACACAGTCAGACAGTGCTTAAATTAATATGCATTGGAGAACACAGTCACACAGCTGCAGAGTTGTGGCTCCCTTTCCGGCCCAGTTTGAACAATGGCTCTAACCACTGAACCTGGAGCCAGGGAAGGACGTGTGCAATAATGATGGAAAGCTGCTGGCAGCACTACACCTGGGTATCATCACATGTTTATTGCATAGATCAACCTGGTTGTAGAGAAATTTCTAGGGCACTCTTTTGGCCTAAATGTGCTGTTGCAGAAGGCATGGTCGCTGTATACTCACTTTTTAAAATTAAAATGCCAGCCCTTATCCTTTGTGGCAATTGATGACACTGTCTTGCTGTTTGCCTGAATGGTTTTTAAATGTCAAGACTCCAAGATGGGTCTCCAAGTTGTGTCTTGTCTGTACTGGCAGGGGTATGGAAGCACCAACCCTACACCTGTCTCTCATCCAACTCTATATTTCTTATGTCAATCGTCTAGGAAGCTAATGTCTAGGGCAAAACAGTGGTGTTGCACTATAAAACATATTTTTGCTGTTTTTGAAGCTTTTTGACACCCCTAAAGGTGTTTTCTCTGCCCTACATTTGTCCTTCTATTGAATCCAATTTGGTTTGAAAAGGTTTGGAGTTCAGTTCGGCGAATGTAGCGTTTATTCAGTAATGCCTGGTGAAACCAACTTTGAAAGGTTTGCTCATCTCTAGTCTCCTATATGTTTGTTTGTACCATTTTTGCGTGTTCTAAGCCTTCACACTTCCATCATGTGGGTATGTGCTGCTGCTGCATGTACCTAGCAGACCTTGGATGGATATTTCCATGGATTTCATTACAAATCTGACTCCTTCTGCTGGTAATACTGTTATTTTAGTTGTGGCTGACAGGATTTCCACAATGACACATTTTGTTGCCTTACCATCTCTGTCTACTGCTGAGACATTAGCCCAGATTTGCATACGACTGCATGGAGTCCTGTCTGACATTGTCTCTGATAGCGCTACTCAATTAATTTTGGAGAGAATTCTGGCCTTGCCTGGGGATAAAATTGTTTCACTCATTGGCTTACCATAAACAGTCTAATGGCCAAACTGAGCACTTGAATCAGAACCTTTTTCAGTATTTGCGCTATTTTGTCTCTGACAACCAGGAGGAGTGATCCTCGTTCCTTCCTCTGGCGAAGTTTGCTATTAATAACCACTGTCATGAATCCTCTGGGGTATCTCCTTTCTTCTGTGTCTATGGTCATGTATCTAATCAAATCCTGTCTGCTGAGCAATGTATATAATCTCATCCTGTCTGCTGCTCCTTGTATCTAATCTTATCTTATGTGAAACCGCCTGCTGAGCTGTGTATCTAATCCTATCTTGTCTGCTGAGCCTTGTGTCCAACCCTATCCTATGAGAAACCGTCTGCTTAGCCATATATCTAGTGAGTTGATACACACAGCATTTCTGGGGTGGTCCACAAGTAGGGTCCTAAACCATCTCAAGTAGATGTAGAAACTTGGCACTCAAAATCAATGTGAATAGTGGTTTTTATTGTGAAGAACTTGTAGGACCAGCGCAAGAACAGACGTTTTGGTCGAAAGACCTTCATCAGTGTATATGCAGAGGGTCCTCAGAAAGTGTAATAGTGTGGCAAGCAGTGTAGCCACATAGACAGTGGGGGACACTGCATCAAACCCTGATGAAGGTCTTTTGACCGAAATGTCTATGCTTGTGCTGGTCTTAAAAGTTTTTCACAATAAAAATCACTATTCACATTGATCTTGAGGTCCAAGTTTCTACATCTACTATCTGTGTATCTAATCCTATCCTGTGTGCCTGGTCCTGACCTGTGTGTAGGGGATTTGGTGTTATTATCCACTAAGATTATCAAGCTAAAGATACCCTCACTTAAGTTAGGACCTTGTTTCATTGGTTCATTCAGAACTTCTGTCCTCATCAACCCACTGGCCTTTCATTTGGCATTACCTGCAGTATACAAAATCCACAATGTCTTTTATAAGTCTCTTTTGAAGAAATTTGTGAGTTCAGGAACCTCACCTCCCGCCCCTCCACCCCTAGTTTTCGTGAATGGTTATTTGGAGTTTGAAGTGTCTAGAACTATTGATTCTTGGGATGTTCGGCATTATCTGCAGTCTGGTGGGGTTATGGTCCTGAGGATAGGACTTGGGTGCCAGCATCATATTTCCATCCAGAGCGCTTGGTTAGGGGTTTTTTTGCTCTCTTCCTGAGAAATTGGGGCTAGAGGGTCCTGAGGGCACAGATGCCCATCGTAGGGTGGGATACTGTCATGTTCTCATTTTTACTTTTCTATTCTTAGAATTATCTGAACTCTATACACTTTTCTTGTATTTATTTTTCTTAGACACTTAGTAGCTACTGTTCTTGAAGTGCGTACTCTCTGTATTTAATATTTAGTCTTTTATACAGAGTTTGAGAATAGCACTGTCATCTAGAACCAATAAACTGCATTGCTGGCCTCTTAATTTCATAGCACTTAACTTCTATCTATTTTCACCTCTAATTCCATTTTTCAGTTCAGTACTTATAGCTTATTAGGTTCCTTTTTATCCCCTATAGGTGACCTTTTAGAGACACAACAAATTGGGGGGCTTATCTTGCCTCACTATTATTATGAGATGACCAATTTTGATTCTATTACTAATTATTACTGTCTTATATGATTTTCTCTCATTTAATGTCTGGTTTTATTTTTGTTTAATAAGTTGCCAATAACATTTGTAGTTTTACCCCATTGGTCTTAATTTTCTAGTTTGTCTAAGTAGTATTTACATTCCCAATACTTGGGAATTTTAGGGATTTCTTTCGGTTTTCCTGATTTTTTCCATGGACCATTATATTATTAATACTGTTTATGTGGATACTTCATTTTGGAGGTTGTACATTTAGGATACATGCTAATAGTAGACAATTTTCAAACAACATAGAGATAAAAATCAGCATTTCCATATATTATACATTTGTATTTAAATATCTTTACATATACAATAAAACTCAGGAAAGCAAACCCCATTGCATGTTGCAATTATTTTTCTGTTTCTAAGATTGTTACAACTAGTTAAGACCCACAGGGCCTATGTAGTCTTAATGATGTAGTTAATGATGTGTGAATTACAGACCCTGACAGCCTTTTAATAAAAACAACACAATTGGACACAACGGCTTAGCCAGCTACATTAACTAATAATATGATGTATGGAAAATATGTCTAAAATGTAAAAATAATTACAAATCCAGATTTAGTTAATTCATTTAATTTTTTGGTGAGAATTGAATGAATGTTATGGGGGTAACATGCTTGCCATGAATTTTGACAATTATATAGTGTCAGAAATAACTAATATATGAGTAAAAAATTAATATTTGTGCTTTTAACATTTTGTATATATAAAGTAATGGTACAAATGAGATCATTTGAGTTCAATTTAATTCTACATAAATATCAATTTGCTAAAATGCAGATTTTTCTTTCAATCCGGTTCCGTGCAGGAGAAGCAAAATGGCATTGGGCTAGCTGCAGGTTTTTTGAATCATAAAAGCCCATCAAAAGATTTTTAATAAAACGTAAACTCCTTTTAGCTCTTTCCTCTCCAGCCCCTTCGCATCTCACTGTCTCCCCGGTCTGGTCCTCATTGTGTTTTTTTGTTGTCATCATGAGTCCTGAAATCCTAGACATCTTCACACTAGGTTGGGACTTCTGACACTGGTATAGGAGGTTAATGCACACAGCTCATCACAAATTGAGGTAGAAAAAGGCCCCTAAATTTCATTGTTGTGATTAAAATCCTGAATCCAAGTCTTGTGTGTAAAAGAAAGTATGCTTCTTGATTTGTGAGCTGAACAAGCCATAAGCTACATTTTGTGGGGGCAATTTGTTTTCCTTTTTCTATTAGTCAAATATTAGACTTGAAAACAACAGCCAAATAAAGCAGCCGGATGCAGGTGATTGCTTTTGGAAAGTGAACCAAACTAGATTTTCTTTACCTGTCATTTAAAGCCAAGTTTTTTTTGTAGAAAAATGACACATTTTAATTTAAGAATATGCATTTCACATATCAAAAGATTGGCTCATCTCTAGGATTAAGCCAATATGAAAGGCAAACCCCATAGCATTATCACTCCCACATAAACCTTTTCAGATGACTAAATGTAGTCAGGCATGTTCTCCTATTCTCCTGCCATTCAGAAAAACCTGACATCCATCAATATGACACAAAGGATGATTTGCAGCTCCACAGAACATGTATAGAGTTGCGTGCTTTATACCACTAAACCTGATGCTTGGCATTGGGATTTGTGACTTAAGGCTTGTATGCAGATTCCTGAAATATCCTGGTGCAGTTTTTCTGCTAATTCAAAGGACAGAAATTTGGAGATTTGTAGTTTTTATAGTCATCATAACTTTGCCAGCTTTTCTGTTTCATGCTCTTAAGCTATCAAAGACATTATCTGTTTTTTATATAGCTTTCCACTTTGTGGCTTAGTGGTGCTTCTTAAATGCTTTAACTTTATAATACTACTACTCACTGTTGACCGTTTAATAAATAGGAGTGAAGAATTTTAAGAACAGAGTTGCCGCAATGGATGGATTCTTTTAAAGTTCCACATTCAAATTTAGTTAATTCTTTACAAACACCCATATGTGTCTCCTCTGCGTACTGTGTAATGGCTGTGTCTGACCATACAGGGACATGGTCTGAACATACCACATCTCCTGCGCAAGGAAAAAAGTAAAACAAAAGTATACAGACATTACAGCACGGAAACACAACTCATTCTTTCTGTTAGGTAACACATTTCCCTGTCGGTTTTTGAGCAATGTTTTACTTCAAAGAAAAAAATTTGCCATACTATGTGTAATAGCTGTATATTGTTTTGTTTTTTTCCCCCTGATTGGGAGATGTGGTGTTTTAAGACAATATTCCTGCATGGTCAGAAGCAGCAATAACATGATCTCAGCACAACAACATTTTTGTTAATCACATCCAATTGTTAAACTTTTTTTTTATTCCAAGATCTAGTTATTAAAATGAACTTTTCATCATGGAAAACCCCTTTAAGAGGCGCATAAAATATTTTTGTTCATATGGTAAATATGATTGTAGGCTACAGCTGTACGCTATTGTAGCACATTTTTAGTGATAACGTACATATCCTGAACAAGAAAAACATATATCCGACCAGCAATGAAATACACGGTATATTCAATCAATGACACATAAATAAGAAAAGTATAATTGAAAGGAAAAATCCCTGTAAGTGATTCACAAGTTATAAGAAGGAAAGGGATTAAATAAAGTAATATTCATCATAAATAAGCTTACTGATCTCAACTGACACTGTGCTGCACTGATCTCTAAATTATCCCACAAGTCTATAATAGCTTATTTAAATGTAATGCATTAGTTTATTTAATCTGAAATGTCCTGTATATCTGGTTCAGAATTTATACATAAATTCATGAAAAGAATTTTGTGAAGTAGGAAAACAATTTAGTTCTTTAATTTAAAGGTATATATTTATTTAAGAAAGGTAAGAGGGTTGAATCAAGCAACTACTGTTCGGTAAGTCTGACATCTGTAGTGTGCAAAGTTTTTGAGGGCATTTTAAACGGAATTTGTCACCAGATTTGGGGCCTATAAGCTGCGGCCACCACCAGTGGGCTCTTATATACAGCATTCTATCATGCTGTATATAAGAGCCCAGGCCGCTGTGTAGAACATAAAAAACACTTTATAATACTCACCTGAGGGTCGGTGTGGTGCAACTGGTCAGATGGGTGGCGTTGTTCTCCGGGACCGGCGCCTCCTCTTTCGGCCATCTTAGTCCTCCTCCTTCTGAAGCCGGCATGCATGACACATCCTACGTCATGCACACAGGCTGGTATTGAGGTCCTGCGCAGGTGCACTACAATACTTTGATCTGCCCTGCTCTAGGCAGATCAAAGTGCGCCTGCGCAGGACTTCAATGAACTAGCATTTTAACCAATTCAGGGTTGAGGAAAGTACAGATTTTCAAAAAAATTTTGAGTTGAAGGTGGCAGGTGGTGGTAGATCTTGAATGTGTGGTTTGAAGAACAGGGCAAAGTCAAGTATCACATCATGGCTGCAGATTTCCCATAAACGGTAAATCATGGCGTCATTTATTGTGATAGGTAGATCAGATGGCAGAGTTAAGGTGAGGAAATAAGATGAGCTCATTTTGTCCACATTGAGTTTTAGGAAGCTCAAGAAGAATAAGAAAGATAGGGCTGATAGACATTCCGTGATCTTAGACTGCATTGAGGTAATAGTCTGGGCCAGAGAGAAAGATCTAGGTGTCACTAGTAAAGTTGAGCGATGCTCGAGTTGAACGGTTCACCAATTTCAAATTCGAGTGACTTTGGGCGGCGTTCGAGTCGTTCGACGAACTCGAACGATTTGCTTAAAGCTCAACAGTTCGAGATACCGTGAGAGAATGGTTCGATCGCCAAAAGCGTGGCTTTTCACAGTAAGTATGTGCGCACGTTGCGTATCTGCATACAGTTAGGTCCAGAAATATTTGGACAGTGACACAAGTTTTGTTATTTTAGCTGTTTACAAAAACATGTTCAGAAATACAATTATATATATAATATGGGCTGAAAGTGCACACTCCCAGCTGCAATATGAGAGTTTTCACATCCAAATCGGAGAAAGGGTTTAGGAATCATAGCTCTGTAATGCATAGCCTCCTCTTTTTAAAGGGACCAAAAGTAATTGGACAAGGGACTCTAAGGGCTGCAATTAACTCTGAAGGCGTCTCCCTCGTCAACCTGTAATCAATGAAGTAGTTAAAAGGTCTGGGGTTGATTACAGGTGTGTGGTTTTGCATTTGGAAGCTGTTGCTGTGACCAGACAACATGCGGTCTAAGGAACTCTCAATTGAGGTGAAGCAGAACATCCTGAGGCTGAAAAAAAAGAAAAAATCCATCAGAGAGATAGCAGACATGCTTGGAGTAGCAAAATCAACAGTCGGGTACATTCTGAGAAAAAAGGAATTGACTGGTGAGCTTGGGAATTCAAAAAGGCCTGGGCGTCCACGGATGACAATAGTGGTGGATGATCGCTGCATACTTTCTTTGGTGAAGAAGAACCCGTTCACAACATCAACTGAAGTCCAGAACACTCTCAGTGAAGTAGGTGTATCTGTCTCTAAGTCAACAGTAAAGAGAAGACTCCATGAAAGTAAATACAAAGGGTTCACATCTAGATGCAAACCATTCATCAATTCCAAAAATAGACAGGCCAGAGTTAAATTTGCTGAAAAACACCTCATGAAGCCAGCTCAGTTCTGGAAAAGTATTCTATGGACAGATGAGACAAAGATCAACCTGTACCAGAATGATGGGAAGAAAAAAGTTTGGAGAAGAAAGGGAACGGCACATGATCCAAGGCATACTACATCCTCTGTAAAACATGGTGGAGGCAACGTGATGGCATGGGCATGCATGGCTTTCAATGGCACTGGGTCACTTGTGTTTATTGATGACATAACAGTAGACAAGAGTAGCCGGATGAATTCTGAAGTGTACCGGGATATACTTTCAGCCCAGATTCAGCCAAATGCCGCAAAGTTGATCGGACGGCGCTTCATAGTACAGATGGACAATGACCCCAAGCATACAGCCAAAGCTACCCAGGAGTTCATGAGTGCAAAAAAGTGGAACATTCTGTAATGGCTAAGTCAATCACCAGATCTTAACCCAATTGAGCATGCATTTCACTTGCTCAAATCCAGACGTAAGACGGAAAGACCCACAAACAAGCAAGACCTGAAGGCTGCGGCTGTAAAGGCCTGGCAAAGCATTAAGAAGGAGGAAACCCAGCGTTTGGTGATGTCCATGGGTTCCAGACTTAAGGCAGTGATTGCCTCCAAAGGATTTGCAACAAAATATTGAAAATAAAAATATTTTGTTTGGGTTTGGTTTATTTGTCCAATTACTTTTGACCTCCTAAAATGTGGAGTGTTTGTAAAGAAATGTGTACAATTCCTACAATATCTATCAGATAATTTTGTTCAAACCTTTAAATTAAACGTTACAATCTGCACTTGAATTCTGTTGTAGAGGTTTCATTTCAAATCCAATGTGGTGGCATGCAGAGCCCAACTCGCGAAAATTGTGTCACTGTCCAAATATTTCTGGACCTAACTGTACGTCCTGCATCCGCAGCACAATCCCTCTCTCTTTCCTACTCACCGATCACAGGCACAACGCTGCACAGCTGTCACAAAGCTCCGGCGGCTTTTCCTCTTTTGAAAATGGCTGCCGCTTCATTATTCAATCAGGTATTCCCTGCCTTCCCTGCCCACCGGCAGCCATGATTGGTTGCAGTCAGACACGCCCCCACGATGAGTGACAGCTGTTTCACTGCAACCAATCACAGCCGCCGGTGGGCGGGTCTATATCGTGCAGTAAAATAAATAAATAATAATAAAAAAAAAAAACTGCGGTTCCCCCCAATTTTGAAACCAGCCAGGATAAAGCCACATGGCTGGAGGCTGGTATTATCAGGATGGGGTGCGCTACGTTATGGGGAGCCCACCACCCTAACAATATCACCCAGCAGCCGCTCGGAATTGCCGCATCCATTAGATGCGACAGTCCCGGGACTCTACCCCGCTCATTCTGAATTGCCTTGGTGCAGTGGCAATCGGGGTAATAACGGGGTTAAATATGGCAAGCATCTCCCCGAGTTACCTTCCATGATTAACCTGTAAGTGAAAATAAATAAACATACACAACTAAAAATCCTTTATTTGGAATAAAAGACAAAAAAACACCCTGTTTAACCATTTTATTAAAATCCCCAAATACCCCTCCAGGTCCGCCGTAATCCACAGAGGTTCCGCAATGCATCCAGCTTTGCTAAATGGAGCTGGCAAAAGCACCGTAGAACATGAGCGCTCTGTGTCAGATCCACGCAGCAATGAAGTAAGCCGCGCTGTCAGCGGGGACGTCACTGAGGTAATGCCTGCATTTGCAGTGATGATGGGGGTTGTAGTGCCTGTGTGTGCGGTGATGATGGGGGTTGTTCTTTCCTATATGTTTATTTCTACTGGTACGTCATATTACTTCAACAACTGCCTTCCTCTCTCTGACTTTCATAATCTTCTAACTCTTTGTTCCCAGTTCACACCTGTCTATATCTTCTGCATCTTAAGTAGTTTGTTTTCTTGCTGTGAAGTAGTCCAAATGTGTCTCTGAGTTTATACTTACTAATTCAACCCTGGTGTGCTTCTCAGACTTCTCTTCCTCCAACCCCTCCCTTCTGCTCACACCTGAGTCATGTTCTATGCCTCTAGAGATGTATAAATCTGATGGCACTGGTCTGTTATGACCATGGTCTGTGTGATTTCATAAATGGGATTTTCTAAGTGGGCAATCAGAAATGTCCCAGAAATGACCAGAAGGTGAGCGTTACCTCTTTAACTGTGTGTCTGTCACTTGCATTTTTTCCATACATTTTTTTTCTTATTCCCATTTGTAAACCTTATTCTCACCATGTTCACCTATGCCCTCACAGTCTTTGCTCCACTCCTCCTCGCTCTCCTTTGCTATCCCCAAACCAAAGCACTCTCAAAACAAATATTTATCTCCCCTTCCCTCTTACCTTCCCACCTGTCCTCATCTGCTGACCTGCTCCTAAATCTCAGATCTCTCTTAATAATACGCAGACCATGCCGTCCACTCTCCTTCTCCCACCTGCTCTCCCTTTCTCTACTTTTCCTCACTGCTGGTGACATATCTCCCAATCCTGGACCCCCACAGATGGTACACCCCTTTTTATCACCCACTTATCGCTCCCCACGTACTAGTAACTACCGCAACCTCTCCAATATAAAATCCATTCCACTCTCACCCCCTCTGCCGCCCCCTCTCTCTGGAGCGCTCTGGAATGCCCATTCTGTCTGTAATAAACTGCACATCCTTCACGATCTCTTCACCTTCAGCAATCTATCCTTTCTGGGCCTCACCGAAACATGGCTGACACCCTCAAACACTGCCTCCCCTGCTGCACTATGCTACGGTGGCCTTCATTTTACCACACTCCTCGCCCTGGCAATAGACAAGGTGGAGGAGTGGGCCTCCTTCTTTCTAACAACTGCAGCTTCAACCCAATTCCACCTCTTCCCTCCCTTGTCCTGCCTTCCTTTGAAGTGCACTCTTTCCGCATCTATTCTCCCTCCAACCTCAGAGTGGCCATCATATACAGACCCCCGGGCCCAACCACTGTCTTTATCGACCAGTTCTCTGCCTGGCTTCTACACTTTCTCTCTGCTGACATTCCCACTTCATCATGGGTGACTTCAACATCCCCACTGACACCTGCCAGTCAGCGGCTTCCAAACTCCTCTCCCTCGCTTCATCTTTTGGTCTAACTCGGTGGTCTGCCTCTGCCACCCATAAAGATGGACACACATTAGACCTTATCTTCACCCATCTCTGCTCTCTATTTAACCTCATAACCTCCCCTCTCCCCTTATCTGACCACCATCTACTGACCTTTTCAGCCCTGTCCTCCTCCCCTGCCCCCCCTGTCCAGCACCTAGCACACCCTGGCAGAAACCTTGCACACGTCAACATACATACCCTTTCTGACTCTATGCTACCACTGTCCTCCATATCTTCAGTCCACGACACAAACAGTGCCACCACTTTCTACAACACCACTCTCACATCAGCTATTGATTCAGTCGCTCCCCTTGTGCATGGCAGAGTGAGACAAATCAATAGACAGCCCTGGCACCACAGCCTCACTAAAAATCTTCGGCGAGTGTCTAGGGCTGCAGAGCGGCGCTGGAAGAAATTGCACTCCCAGGAAGACTTCACCCATTCAAAAATGCAATTCACACATTTCGTTTGCCCTCACCTCGGCTAAACAGGATTACTTCATAAACCTCAGATCCTCTTTAACACACAACCCCTAACAGCTATTTAATACTTTTACCTCCCTCCTTCGCCCACCACTGCCTCCTCCAACCTCCCTCATCTCTGCAGAAGAATTTGCCACACATTTCAAAGAAAAGATCTACCAAACCAGACAAGTTTTTTCTGCTCAACCACCACAACCCCTTCATATAACAGACCACTGCCCCTCCCCCATAAACTTCCTCCCCACCAACACCGAAGGAGAGCTTGCACATCATCTCTCAAAAGCGCACCTCACCACCTGCGCACTTGACCCCATCTCATCCCACCTCCTCCCCAACCTCACCGCTATCCTTATTCCAGCCTTAACCCATTTCTTCAACCTATCTTTAACAACTGGCACCTTCCTTCTGCCTTTAAACATGCAACAGTCACACCCATTCTAAAGAAACCTTCCCTCGACCCAACCTCTACTACCAGCTATCGCCCCATATCACTACTCCCATTTGCCTCAAAACTCCTGGAACAGCATGTCCATGCTGAACTTTCCTCCCACCTCTCCTCTAACACTCACTTTGACAACCTACAGTCCGGCTTCCGTCCACAGCATTCCACTGAAACTGCCCTGACTAAAATCACAAATGACTTACTGCCAAAGCTAACAAGCACTTCTCTATATTCCTACTTCTAGACCTATCCTCAGCCTTTGACACTGTCAACCACTCCCTCCTACTACAGATCCTCTCTTCCCTTGGTGTCAGAGACCTCGCCCTCTCTTGGATCTCTTCATACCTCTCCAACCGCAATTTTAGTGTCTCCCACTCCCACACAACCTCTTCATCTCACCATCTCTCTGTTGGTATCCCTCAAGGCTCTGTCCTGGGACCATTACTCTTTTCCATCTATACATTTGGCCTGGGACAGCTCATAAAGTCCCATGGCTTCCAGTACCACCTATATGCCGATGACACTCAGATCTACCTCTCTGGTCCAGATGTCACTTCTCTGCTGTCCAGAATCCCAGAGTGCCTATCGGCTATATCTTCCTTCTTTTCCGCTCGCTTCCTAAAGCTCAATGTGGCCAAAACTGAACTGATCATCTTTCCTCCATCTCACCTACACTCTCTACCTGATCTACCTATTATAATAAATAACATCACGCTCTCCCCAGCACTCAAAGTTCGGTGCCTCGGAGTGACCTTTGACTCTGCCTTGTCCTTCATACCACACATCCAATCCCTGAACACCTCCTGCCTTCTTCATCAACTCAAAAATATTTCCAGAATCCGTCCTTTCCTCAATTCTCAATCTACAAAATTGCTAGTGCATGCTCTCATAATCTCCCGCCTCGACTACTGCAACATCCTCCTCGTTGGTCTCCCTGCTTACACGCTCGCCCCTCTCCAGTCCATCCTTAATTCTGCTGCCTGAATGATCCACCTCTCTGCTCAATACCACCCCACTTCCCCTCTCTGCAAATCCCTCCATTGGCTCCCAATCTTCCATCATATCCAATTCAAACTACTAACACTGACCTACAAAGCCATCCATAATCTGTCTCCTCCGTATATCTCTGAACTAATCTCTCCCTACACTCTAAAACGTAATCTCCGGTCCTCCCAAGATCTCCTTCTCTCCTCCTCTCTCATTCGCTCCTCACGCAACCGACTCCAAGACGTCTCCCGAGCATCCCCAGTCTCCTGGAACTCGCTGCCTCAACATGTCAGATTATTTGCTACACTTGCAAGCTTCAAACGGAACCTGAAAACTCATCTGTTCAGAAATGCCTATAACCTTCAATGACCCCACCACCGGGCAGAACTGCTGCTCCACCACCATGCGGAGCTGCCGCCCCACCACGGTGCAGAGCTGCCGCCCCACCACCGTGTGGAGCTGCCACCCAACCTACACCCCACTTACTGTCTCCTCCCCAAAATCTTTTAGAATGTAAGCCTGCAAAGGCAGGGCCCTCTTCCCTCTGTACCAGTCTGTCTATTGTAACTTGTTTATGTATTCTGTATGTAACCCCCTTCTCATGTACAGCACAATGGAATCAATGGTGCTCTATAAATAAATAATAATAATAAAAATAATAATAGTGCCTGTGTGTGTGCGAGGATTATGAGTGCCGTACTGCCTGCGTGTGTGCGGTGATGAGTGCGATAGTACCGGTGTTTGCTTATCCATCCATCCGCCCATCCATCCGCCGATCCGCCCATCCATCCATCTGCCCATCCATCCATCTGCCCATCCATCCATCTGCCCATCCATCCATCCGCCCATCCATCCATCCATCCGCCCATCCATCCATCCACCCATCCATCCATCCACCCGCCCATCCATCCATCCACCCGCCCAGCCATCCATCCATCTATCCGCCCATCCATCCATCCAGTCCATGTGAAAAGAGACGGAAGGCACTCACCAAATATGCGGTAAAAAAAGCTGTTTTATTCGACCATCAGGTCAGGGGGAAAGGCATGGCCTTTCACTGGAATGAGCACTGTGGCCAGAATGCAAGGAAATTTACAAGCCATATAATGCATGTATAAACCTGAAATAGGAAGATTGAGCGGTTAGCTCGCTGAATGGTGCCAGTGTTTCCTCCTTTCACCATCCATCCATCCATCCTTGCAGCTAAACAATCTGCTTCTGGATTCTCTACTGCAATATAGAGGTCAAGATTACCAAATCTTTCTATGCTTTCCATTAGAGGCAGTGGCTCATTGGATAGAGCTAAGGAGAAATAGTTCACAAGTTCGAGTCCCGGCCGTCCCGGTAAAGAATTTAAAATATTTTTAATTTTAAATTATAATTAATATTTATTTATAATTTAATTTAGTTATGCACTGAGGGGAGGAGCCAGACATCAGCTGTGAGCCGCAGGACACACCTCTAAAATTGGAGCAGTTCACGGAATGAGACTGCATTGCTCTCTCCTCTCTCTCTTCTCTCTCCTCTCTCTCTTCTCTCCTCTCTCCCTCTCTCTTCTCTCCATCTCCTCTTTCTCTCTTCTCTCTCTCTCTTCCTCTCTTTCTTCTCTTTTCTCACTCTCTTTTCTCTCTCTTTTCTCTCTCTTTTTCTCTCTCTCTCTTCTCTCTCTTTCTTCTCTCTCTTTTCTCTCTATCTCTCTCTTTTCTCTCTCACCTCTCTCTCTTCTTTCTCTCTTTCTCTCTCTCTCTCCTGTGTCTCTTCTCTATCTCTCTCTCTTCTCTCTCTCTTCTCTCTCTCTGTCAGACCTGGTGATGATCATCTGATGCGGTCACCTGATGGAATCAGCTTACACTATAAGTCGAGCGGTGAGGCCGGCTTTTTACTGCCCGGTTGGCTAAACTATCAACTGATGCTGTCGGACAGGCGTCTGCACAGAAGTGTGTAGTTTTTTGGGTATTTTTGCACTGATGTATCAGCTGATTATATAAAAGCCATTTATACAATCAGCTGCTGTGTCATGTGATTCAGGCCCTTGAACCTGGCACATCATCTGATTGCTTTCCCTTCCATCAAACCGATCAGATGATAGTGGATCCAGATTGGACGGCGTGGAACCCTTGACCCAGGATTACTGCAGAGGGGGGTTCTTTATTTCAATAAAGATGGAGTCATTAATTGTGTTGTGTTTTATTTCTAATAAAAATATTTTTCTGTGTGTTGTGTATTTTTTTATCTGTACTAGAAATTCATGGTGGCCATGTCTAATATTGGCGTGACACCATGAACTTCGGGCTTAGGGCCAGTTGATAATATACAGCTAGCCCTAACCCCATTATTACCCAGCGAGCCACCCGTCACCAGGGCAGCTGGAAGAGTTGGATACAGCGCCAGAAGATGGCACTTCAATGAAAGTGCCATTTTCTTGGGCGGATGCGGACTTCAATTCACAGCAGGGGTGCCCAGAAAGCTTGGGAACCCTGCGCTGTGGATTCAAATCCCCAGCTGCCTAGTTGTACTTGGCTGGACACAAAAATTGGGCAATGCCCACGTCATTTTATTTTTTTAATTATTTCATGAAATTCATGAAATAATTAAAATAAAAAAGGGCTTCCCTATATTTTTGGTTCCCAGCCGGGTACAAATAGGCAGCTGGGGGTTGGGGGCAGCCTGTAGCTGCCTGCTATACCTGGCTAGCATACAAAGACATGGCGAAGCTCACGTCATTTTTTGGAGGGGCAAAAAACTCCTGCATACAGTCCTGGATGTAGTATGCTGAGCCTTGTAGTTCTGCAGCTGCTGTCTGCTGTCTGTCTGTATGGAGAAGAGCAGACAGCAGCTGCAAACTACAAGGCTCAGCATGTTGCATCCAGGGCTGTATGCTGGAGGGAGAGACAGGTGGAGCAGAACTACAAGGCTCAGCATGCCCCATTCACTAGTGTATGCAGGAGAGCAGACAGCAGCTGCAGAACTACAAGGCTCAGCATACTTCATCCAAGTCTGTATGCAGGAGTTTTTTGCCCCCCCAAAAAAATTACACAGCGATGATTGGAAGGAAAAGCGGCGGGAAACAGAGTGCAGAACGGGTCGCGGGGACCTGTAAGTGTAATGGCATTGTTTATTAATTGTATGTGTATAAGAAACTGTAGTTGTAGTATATGTACCAATATTTTTTCGGTATATGGATAACAATAAACATTTGCTAATATGGCTATACTAATATTTGACTACAATATGTCAAGGGAACTAGATTGTACTTATGTGACAAATATTGTTTCTCTTTTAGAAAGCTTCATCAACATTTATAAGCCACATTTAAGAAAATGATGTACTGTATAATTCAAATTTTATGAAAAAATATAACATTTTTTAAATGTGTATATAGAAAAATCTGGACACAATTACTATACAAACATTTTTGTTCATTTTTCAGCTAGCATTTTTTCCTGCTTTTGTTCCAAGTGGCAAAACGTTTTTATTTTTCCATCAACATAGTTAAATGAGTGCTTGTATTTAGTGGGACAAGTTGTACTTTTGAATGATTGAATGACACTATTCAATGTACCATATAATGTGCTGAGAAACAGAAAAACAATCTAAGTGTGGTCAAATAGAAAAAAATAAACCTCAATTGCAACATGTTTTTATTAGTTTGATTTTATTGCATCAGTTCTATGGTAAAAAATGACCTGATAACATGATTCTCCAGATCACTATGATTAGAACCATCCCAAATCTGTTCACGTTTTATATTTTAGTGATGAAAAAAATTGTAAAAAAAAATGTTGGGTAGCTATTTTCTGAAACATGAAACCTTTTCATTTTACCATTGATTGAGCTGTGTGAGGGCTTGTTTTTTCCAACTAATCTTAAGTTTTATTGAAAGCAGTTGAAGTATATTTGACAATTTAATCTCTTATTGCATTTTAGGGGGAAGTGAGACAACTAAACAATACAAATTCTGGCTTTTTTTCTTCAATTTTTTTTTATTTCATGTAATCTACAGCTTAATCCCGCCCCCCCCAGCCTGTTTTCACCTTCATGACCAAACCATTTTTTCAATTCTTATCAGTGTCATTTTATGAGATACTCCGGAAGCTTTAATGGATCCTGGTGATTTTGAGATTGTTTTCTTAATTTCAAATTGAATTTTTTTGTGTTAGTGGTAAATTTAGGACAACAATGTTTGCGTTTATTTGTGAAAATATCAGAAATTTGGTTAAAATTTAACAATTTTCAAATTTGATTTTTTTTTGTCCTTATATCAGAGTTATCTCACACAAAATAGTTAACAAATAACATTTAGTACATGTCTACTTTGTACAAGTACAATTTTTGCATCAAATTTTAACTTTGCTGGGAAGTTAGAAAGTTAAAATATTTTCAGTAATTTTTCATTTTTCTATAAAATATACAAAACCATATTTTTAGGGACCACATCACATTTGAAATTAATTTGAGGGGTCTTTGTCGTAGAAAATACTTATAAGTGATACCATTCTAAAAGGTGCACCCCTCAAACTGCTCCCAATTACTTTCAAAAAGTTTATTAACCCTTCTGATTCTTTACACGATTTAAAGTAATATGGAAAGAAAAAATGAAAATTGTACTTTTTCCTACAAAAATGTTACTTTAGCCCCAAATTTTGCATTTTCACAAGGTTAACAGGAGAAAATGCACCATGAAATTTGTTGTGCAATTTTTTCAGAGTACTTTAATACCCCATATGTGGTAGAAAACTACTCTTTTGGTGCAGAAGGGAAAGAACGCCATATGAATTTTTGAACACAAAATTGTCTGGAAACATTAGCCGATGCCGTGTTACATTTGGAAAGCCCCTGATGTGGCTAAGCAGTGGAATCCCCTCATATGTGACCCCATTTTAAAAACTAGGCCCATCAAAGAAATAATTTAGATTTTGGTGAGCACCTTGAACCCCCAGGTGTGTCCCAAAATTTAATAACATTTAGCAGTGAAAATAAAAAAAAATACATTTTCCCACAAATATGTTGCTATTGCCTGAAGTTTTTAATATTCACAAGAGTAAAAGAGAAAATTCATAGAACATTTTTTAGTGCAATTTCTCTTGAGTATGCTGATACCCCATATGTAGTTGAAAACTACTGTTTTTGTGTAGGGCATAGAAGAGGAGAATCACCATATTGGTTTGCAGATGTAGTTGGCATGATTTGGAGGTGCCATGTCACATTGAGAAAGCCTCTAGCATGCCAGAAAATCAAACCCCCACAAGTGACCCCATTGTAGAAACTGCACCCATCGATAAACCGATCTTTATTTTTCTACAGACGGAGCTGATGTTTTGTGAGACCAGATAATGTTTGGCAGCTATACCATTTTAATTTACATGCAATTTTGTTGTCATGTTTTATTTCACTTTTTTGGCGTTATGATGAAAAAGTAGTTTTTTATTTTCTTTTTACAGTGTTCACTGAAGGGAATAAGTAGTGTGACAGTTTCATAGAGTGCGTTATTCTGAACACGGCAATACAAAATATGTGTACTTTTTTTCTTTATTGTTTTTACATAAATACATTATGTACTTATTGGCATAATATTTATATTCATTTTTTTGTGTTCTTTATTTTTGGATTTTTTTACATCTTTAACATTTTTACAAAACTTTTTAACTTTTTCACCTAGTCACAGGAAGGGGCATTAACTTTCCCTGCCCTGATCACTTGTATAACGCTCTGGCACAAAGACACAAGGCATGACAAGTTTTGTTCAAGACAGGACCTCACAAGCCTCCATACATGGATAACCAAACAGCAATTTTATGGCCCTCGGTCACCATGGAAACCATTGGCACAATGAGAGTGCAATTACGTTGTGCCATTCGGAGCAAAGAGGTAGCCCCCTTCCTCTGCTATGCCGATTGAAATTGTTGTCACTATTGGCAGCATCATCAGAGGGGATAAGTGCCTGTGATCAGTGCTAGCACTGATAATTGATATTGCTGCAGGGTGTCAGCTATGAAATGAGGGGCTGCTGATAAGTCTTTTGCTTTACCCAATGAGAGAGGATGATACAACTTTACATTTATTCCGTATACTCTCCACTGATGTCAATGCACTCAATTGGTATTCCAAGTTCTGTAAGCCTAGCAAAAAGAAGGATTTCGGTTGTGCCTCAAACCAGGCATCTGTAGCAGCTATGGCATCAGAAATGGTATGAAATTTCGTACCCTTGAGGTGTTCAGGTTTGTAAACAGATGATAGTAGGAGGGAGCTAGATCTGGTGAATAAGGTGGGCTGTCAACCAGCTGGAAGCCCAGCTCTGCCAGTTTTGCCATGGTCGCTTGCTGCAGTGTCAGCGGAGGCATTGTCTTGCAGGAACAAGATTCTGTTTGACAGCTTGCCGTGCCTTATGGACTTCAGAGCTGCCTTTAATTGGTCCAAAAGTTGAATGTAATACCTTGCATTGATGGAGGAACCTTTTTGAAGGTAGTCCACTAGCAGCACACCCTCCCAGAACACAAACACCATCACCTTAGTGGCTGATTTTTGCACCTTGAACTTCTTTGTATGAGGAGAACCACTGTGCCTCCACTCTTTTGACTGCTCCTTGTTTTCAGGGTCATAACAATAAATCCAGGTCTCATCCATAGTGACCAGTCGATTCAGGAAAATCTTATTAGTCTGGAAACGCTGACAAATTGACAGTGCAGTTTTCACTTGCATGCTTTTCTGATCTGTTGTCAAACATTTGGGGACCCATTTTACAGATACCACACTCATGTCCAAATGTTCATAGATAATGAAACAAACACGTTCACGGGATATCCCCATGATGTCTGCTATTGCTTTAGTTGAAATTCGTCGATTCTCCAGTATGAGATAGTGCTCAGCATCAACGATCTCCGAAACAACAACCACTCTTGGTTGTCCAGGACGTTCCTCATCATTGGTGCTGAAGTGGCCCGTTTTAAATTTGGCAACCTATATCTTAACTGTGGAATATGAAAGGCATTAATCCCCCAATATCTGTGACATATCACCATGAATATCCTTCATGGAAGAATTGTATCACTCCTCTGCTCTCAGTTGCTGTGAATATTGCATTAGACTCCGCCAATTTGTTTTCCAGCGTGCATAGAACACTGTTGCCATAAGCAACAAACACAACATTTTGAATACATATATTAGACACATAAGGCTTTCATGTGATGTAACATTCATTACCATAGAAACAAAAATGATCACAAAGCCAAAGACTTATCAGCAGCCCCTCGTATATAGCTTACAAATGTTGATGATCTCGGTCTGTGGAAAATGCACCTCCCAAATGGTGCCATACATGTATGGCAGATGTCGTAAAGGCATTAAAATCCTCCCTAAAAACCAGCAACATTATTACTTATTATATTGACTTTATCCTTTATCTCTTATCCTTTATCTCTTTATCCTTTCCCATTACCCGGTTGGACTTAAAGGGAAAATGAATCATCCACACCGACGAGCATGGATCCGAGCGGTTCGGCCGCCGGCCGAGCCCCGGGGCGGAACACACACAAAAGGTCCACTTCAGAGCGCAGCTAAAAAGCTCCGTTCTGAAGCGCCTGGTGCCTGCAGAATTCGTGCGCTCTGCATGCTGCCTCTCCCTATAGACAGCATGCAAAGCGCACGAAAGAAGTGATATGTCACTTCTTAGAACGCATGCTTCGGGCAGGAGCCGAATCGCTGCATTCTAATACGCCACGTGCGCATGTCTCATGCACAATCTTCATAGATTGTGCTGGGGACGCAGGACGCATGCAGTTACGCTGCGGTGCAGAACGCAGCGTAACTGCATGCAATACACACACGTGCACACATAGCCATAGTGGACAGCTGAAAGCTGCAGCATATTTAATCTTTGAGGGATGCTATTCACTTATATCTCATGTCAGTGTTAAGTCATATTGATGGTCACTAAATTGTTTTAAAGTGCTACAGAATATTTTGCTGCTATATACATAAATATTGTTGTTATTATTGTATAATTTATAAATTACAGCTGCCAGATTACTAGTTAGTGCTGGCCTTCGTTACACATTGGTATCTACCCAAGAACCAGGGGTGTTAATGTACTGGAGTAAAATGTTTGTAAATTAAAATAGAGAGATGCCTCCTATAGTTGACTGATGATTTGTCAAAAGTGAGTTGTTACAAATGCTTTGCAAGGTTTTGGGGGCTAGCACCCAATGTGCTGATACCCACTTGTACCACAACTGCCAGTTTGTACCATAGTCAATGAATTTTGATTTCCAGATCATGTTTTTATTTCACATTTCTATTTCTTTTAGATCAACTCTTCTATCATTCAACCTATTTTTCTTGTTGATGGTTAAAGTGGATATGTTGCTGGCCATTAATTTTGTCATTTGTATGTGAGAGTTTGCAATATTAATTTTCAAACACTTTATTCACTGTGTGCTTCCACCAGTTCTTCTCATTGTACATCTGGTAATTTTCACAAATGTTCAATTATTCATTTTTACCATCGTATTAGTTCACTCCCTATTTCTAATCCTTCTGTCAAATTTTTATTTATAAAACCTGAGTAATCTGTGCACAAATTGTCCATGCAATGCTTTTTTTTCCCCTTTTCTCATTTCTTGTTTTGATTGCATATTTCCAATACTCTTGTTTTGTCAGTTTGACTTTCAATAATCTTCAATTGATGCACTTTCTTGGCTGTCCTTCATATAGTCGGCTTTTCATCATCGAGTGTTTATCTGACATATATATATCGTTTGCTACTAGATTTTCTGGGCAGATAAAAGGTATCAACATCACTATGAAAGTGTAAATCATAGTGAATAGTCAACAATTTTCTTGTATTTCTATCAAGATTGTCGAAATCAGCTTGAGTCCAGCAGGGCCCGCTCCAGGTTTTTGTGGTCCCCGGGCGGAAGAGTCCACGCAGACACACACATACACAGATACGTACATGTACATATACATATTTAAAGACAAACTCACAAAAATACATATAAACAGACAAATCTATACAGTCATACACACTGACATACATAGATACACATCATACATGCATACAGACTTTGCTGCATACAGACAGACACACACAGCTCTGTTGGCTTCATATAGACAGACAGACACACACAGCTATGCTGCATACAGACAGACACACACACAGCTCTGCTGGATTTATATACACAGAGACACACAGAGCTATGCTGCATACATGCAGACAGACACACACAGTTCTGCTGCATACATACAGACACACACAGCTCTGCTGCATACATAGAGACAGACACACACAGCTCTGCTGCATACATACAGACACACACCGCTCTGCTGCATACATACAGACACACACAGCACTGCTGCATACACACAGACAGAAGCACACAGCGTTTCTGCATACATACAGACACACAGCTCTGCTGCATCTGCATACATACAGACAGACACACTGCTCTGCTGCATACATACAGACAAACACATACTGCTCTGCTGCATGCATACAGACAAACACATACTGCTCTGCTGCATGCATACATACACACACAGCTCTGCTAAATAAATACAGACACACAGCTCTGCTACATACATACAGACACACACAACCTTGTTGCATGCATACAGACAGACACATGTGTTGTGAATGTTAGTTATGTTTTGGTTGCTGGGAGGCTCCCTCTGGTGGCCAGGAATGGTTTGGACTTGGAACAGGTGTGTTGTGCAATGGACGTTTCCTTTGCTAACTTTCTGCTTATTTAAATCCTGGTCTGATAGCAGGCTTTGCCGGATGTCAGTTGTTCTTTGTATCACCAGCCTGCTTCATTCTGCTCCACACCACATCTACCCCAGATAAGTGCCTGCTCTTTATTTATTGTTTGGTTCTTTTGCTCTTTTCTGAGTTTGTCAATTGCTGTGGTTGTTTTCAGTTTATTTGCATGCAGGGATTTCCCCCCTCAGTTGCTTGGCTGGGTAACTCCCTGCAGATCTGTTTGGAGTATAGCTCCTTTAAGTCCATGTGTTTGTGGCTTGTTGAATTTGTTATGATTCTTGTTTTCTGTTCATTGGTATGACAAAAGCACCTGATATAGGACGGAGTTCAGATCGTGTGATCTGAGGGCCTTTTTGTACTATCAGGAATTTGGAAATTTGCAGGGTTTTTCTCTGGCCACCATCAGTCCCTTTCCTGTCCCTTTCCAATTTTAGTCAGTGGGGGCCTCAACTTTTGCTAATCCTGTCATCTATCTGTGTATTGTGTTTTTCCTATATCACCGCAGTCTTTGAATGTGGGGGGATTGCTCTTCTTGTCTATTTTCTGAGGCAGAGAGTCATTCATCTTTCCTTCCTTTAGGATAGTTAGTTCTCCAGCTGGGTTCGCGGTGCACAGGATATTAGTTCACCTCTCGTCTACTTCTAGTGTTGATGGTTAGTAAGGGGATAGCGGCCAGATTAGTTGCCAATGCTCTTGTCACCTTTTACCAATGATTTGTGGTGGTCTTCCATGGTTCCGGATCATAACCCACATGCACTGCTCTGCTACATACATACATACAGAGAGACACACTGCTCTGCTGCATACATGTATACATACAGACAGACAGACTGCTCTGCTGCATACATACATACAGACAGACACACTGTTCTGCTGCATGCATACATACATGCAGACAGACACACACACTGCTCTGCTGCATACATACAGACAGACACACTGCTTCTTCTGCATACATACATACAGACACACTGCTCTGCTGCATACATGCAATAAAAACCAAAAGTTTGGACACAGTTTTTCATATCTAGAACAACTGTTAAGAGGAGACTTTGTGCAGCAGGCCTTCATGGTAAAATAGCTGCTAGGAAACCCCTGCTAAGGACAGGCAAAAAGCAGAAGATACTTGTTTGGGCTAAAAACACAAGGAATTGACAGTAGACCAGTGAAAATCTGTGCTTTGGTCTGATGAGTCCAAATTTGAGATCTTTGAATCCAACCACCGTGTCTTTGTAGAAAAGGTGAACGGATGGATTCTACATGAACGGTTCCCACCATGAAGCATGGAGGAGGAGGTGTGATGTTGTGGGGGTGCTTTGCTGGTGACACTGTTGGGGATTTATTCAAAATTGAAGGCATTCAGAACCAGCATGCGTACCACAGCATCTTGCAGCAGTGTGCTATTCCATCCAGTTTGCGTTTAGTTGGACCATTATTTATGTTTCAACAGGACAATGACCCCAAACACACCTCCAGGCTGTGTAAGAGCTATTTGACTAAGAAGGAGAGTGATGGGGTGCTACGCCAGATGACCTGGTCTCCACAGTCACCGGACCTGAACCCAATCAAGATGGTTTGGGGTGAGCTGGACTGAAGAGAGAAGACAAAAGGGCCAAAAAGTGCTAAGCATCTCTGGGAACTCCTTCAAGACTGTTGGAAAACCATTTCCGGTGACTGACTTTTGAAGCTCATCGAGAGAATGCCAAGAGTGTGCAAAGTAGTAATGAAAGCAAAAGGTGGCTACTTTGAAGAACCTAGAATATAAGACATATTTTCAGTTGTTTCACACTTTTTTAAGTATTTATTCCACATGTTTTAATTCATAGTTTTGATGCCTTCAATGTGAATCTACAATTTTCAGAGTCTTGAAAATAAAGAAAACTCTTTGAATGAGAAGGTGTGTCCAAACTTTTAGTCTGTACTGTACATACAGACACAGCTCTGCTACATACATACAGACACACACAACCCTGTTGCATGCATACAGACAGACAGACACACTGCTCTGCTGCATGCATACATACATACAGACAGACAGACACATTGCTCTGCTGCATACATACAGTCATGGCCAAAAGTTTTGAGAATGACACCAAAATTATATTTTCACATGATCTGTTGCCCTCTGGTTTTTAATTGTGTTTGTCTGATATTTACATCACATACAGAAATATAATTGCAATCATATTATGAGTACCAAAAGGTTATATTGACAGTTAGAATGAGTTAATGCAGCAAGTCAATATTTGCAGTGTTGACCCTTCTTCTTTAGGACCTCTGCAATTCTCCCTGGCATGCTCTCAATCAACATCTGGATCAAATCCTGACTGATAGCTGTCCATTCTTGCATAAGCAATGCTTGCATTTTGCCAGAATTTGTTGGTTTTTGTTTGTCCACCTGTCTCTTGATGATTGCCCACAAGTTCTAAATGGGATTAAGATCTGGGGAGTTTCCAGGCCATGGACCCAAAATCTCTATGTTTTGTTCCATGAGCCATTTAGTGATCACCTTTGCTTTATGGCAAGGTGCTCCATCATGCTGGAAAAGGCATTGTTGGCACCAAACTGCTCTTGGACAGTTGGGAGCAGTTGCTCTTGGAGGACATTCTGGTACCATTCTTTATTCATGGCTGTGTTTTTAGGCAAGACTGTGAGTGAGCCGATTCCCTTGGCTGAGAAGCAACCCCACACATGAATCGTTTCAGGATGCTTAACAGTTGGCATGAGACAAGACTGGTTGCAGCGCTCACCTCTTCTTCTCCTAATAAGCTGTTTTCCAGATGTCCCAAACAATCGAAAAGGGGATTCATCTGAAAAAATGACTTTACCCGGGTCCTCAGCAGTCCACTCCTTGTACCATTTGCAGAATATCAGTCGGTCCCTGATGTTTTTTCTGGAGAGAAGTGGCTTCTTTGCTGCCCTCCTTGAAACCAGGCCTTGCTCAAGCAGTCTCCGCCTCACAGTGCGTGCAGAAGCACTCACACCAGCCTGCTGCCATTGCTGAGCTAGCTCAGCACTGCTGGTTGTCCGATCCTGCAGCTGAAACAGTTTTAAGATACGGTCCTGGCGTTTGCTGGTCCTTCTTGGGTGCCCTGGAGCCTTTTTGGCAACAATGGAAGCTCTCTCCTTGAAGTTCTTGATGGTGCGATAGATTGTTGACTGAGGTGCAATCTTTGTAGCTGCAATACTCTTCCCTGTTAGGCCATTTTTGTGCAGAGCAATGATGGCTGCACGTGTTTCTTTAGAGATAACCATGGTTAACTGAAGAGAAACAATGATACCAAGCACCAGCCTCCTTTTAAAGTGTCCAGTGGTGTCATTCTTACTTAATCATGACTGATTGATCGCCAGCCCTGTCCTCATCAACACCCACACCTGTGTTAATGGAACAATCACTAAAACAATGTTAGCTGCTCCTTTTAAGGCAGGAATGCAATGATGTTGAAATGTGTTTTGGGGGTTAAAGTTCATTTTCTTTGCCAATATTGACTTTGCAAGTAATTGCTGTTAAGCTGATCACTCTTTATGACATTCTGGAGCATTCTGGAGTATATGCAAATTGCCATTAGAAAAACTTAAGCAGTAGACTTTGTAAAAATTAATATTTGTAGCATCCTCAAAACTTTTGGGCATGACTGTACAGACAGACACACACACGCGAGTTTAGGGGGCCCACACACGCGGCTCTGGGGGGCCCACATACGCGGCTCTGCGGAGCCCACACACGCGGCTCTGCGGGGAACACACATGCTGCTCTGCGGGGCCCACACACTTGGCTCTGGGGGGGCAGGGCATACATCTTGAGGGGAGATGGTCAGACAGCTCACCGGGGCCCATAAATCAGGGGGCGGGGAGGGCACATACAGATCGAGGGGGGAGGGGTGTAGCACATACTGCTCAGGTCACAGCCTACACAGCACTGGAGGGAAGCGCTCTGCTGGGGGTTGCTGGCTGGCACTGCATCTTCTTCATCTGTGGGACTGACCAGGATGCCACGCGGTAGCTCCACCCACAGATGAAGTTCGAACTAGACCGTTCGAGCTGTGGTCTGCATGCCTTAAAGGGACAGAAGCCGCAGATTCCTGCCGAGGACTGCGGTCCCTGGAACTCAGCCCGGGGGCAGTAGAACTGATGAGGCCGAGTGGGCACCCCCGGCTCTCCGGGGCCCCAGCATTTGCCCGGGTGTGTCGTGTGCTGACGCCGGCTCTGGAGTCCAGTTCACTACCACAGTAGTGTATCTTGTGACTAGTACTTCCAAGGTCCTTATGGCTTTTATGTTGTTGCCATAATTTTATTTAATCTATAGTATTTTTTATATTATATGAATGTACTGCTTACTGATGATGTGCTTTATTTGCCCATGCTTGATGCTATCCAGCAGCAAAATGCTTAGGTACTTACAGACAACTATATGATTGTTCATGGTTGTTGTACTACTTTTTCCATTTTTCATTTAAAGGCAAAATATTGTCCATAATATTTCCCTTGTGAATGATCAGAATAGCACGTTTTTCAAGGCCAAATTCTATTGAAATGTCTGTACTGAATATTCAAATTGTCTCTCCAGGACTGGAGACAAACTCTAGCGCAGCGCCACCTATTGGAAGTAGTGATCCTAAAAGTTAAATGTGGATTTTTAACAACCCTTTACATATAACTTAGGATATATATGTCAGATCAGAATCCCAATTTGCAGACACAGTGTTTTGGGGTGCTTGCCCCTCGTCAGTGCAAAGTATGGGGTGTCTGATCTGGCTCATGTGAAAGCTATGTGGGGATCACGGGGGAACACTATTTTCCTTATGGAGACTTTGCATACCAGTCTGGATGCTTTCAAGTAAGGGGACTTATAGCTGCCATGCCCCTCTGCAAAATATTCAAATTGTCTCTCCAGGACTGGAGACAAACTCTAGCGTAGCGCTACCTATGGAAGTAGCGATCCTAAAAGATAAATGTGGATTTTTAACAACCCTTTACATATAACTTAGGAAATATATATGCCAGATCAGAATCCCAATTTGCAGACACGGTGTTTCGGGGTGCTTGCCCCTCGTCAGTGCAAAGTATGGGGTGTCTGATCTGGCTCAGGAGAAAGCTATGTGGGGAAAACGGGGCAACACTATTCTCCTTATGGAAACTTTGCAAGCCAGTCTGGCTGCTTTAAAGTAAGGGGACTTATAGCTGCCATGCCCCTCTGCAAAATATTCAAATTGTCTCTCCAGGACTGGAGACAAACTCTAGCGCAGCGCCACCTATTGGAAGTAGTAGTAGTAGTAGTAGTGTACTGAATATTATCACTATATTAGCTGAATTCCAGTTTAAAATTTTCTTTACAGATTCAAATAATCCAAATATAATACAAGTGGAATCCTCTCTGAGTTGATGCTGGTTTGGTTACCCAGTTTAATATTATTATTAGTAGTAGTAGTAGTAGTAGAAGTTGTAGTAGTGTTATAAGTGGTAAATTTCATCTCGCGAACATTCATAGTGGTTGCATTTTTACATTTTCAGTAACCATACAGTTCTTTGTCATATACTTTATTTCATTAAAGGACAAAGTTTCATTAAACAATTACAATGGGAGAAACCCAAAAAGAGAAGTTATATCTACAGTAGAAAAGTTGAATTTAAAGTTATATAATGATATTTGTTTGAGGAATAAAGCTTTTGTGTCAGACAATAGATCTCATTTTGTGTCACTTTGCCATTTTTTTCTCCAAAGAAGACAAGGCTTTTAAAATAATTAGGCTGTTAATTGCATTGTCAAGCTTTGTTGACGAGTACTCAATGTTTTGTCTTATTGACAATTGCACCATTATTGCAAATTGCTGTTGGATTGTTCATTCTTGGAGTGTTTTGTTCTGATCTTCTGACTTCCTTTGTTAATTGACTCTGTTATACAGAGTATCGATTGCCATTTGCCTGGAGAGAAACTTGCATTTGATTCTGAGTCTGGTTTTAAAAAAGCACTTCCTGTGGTGTAATCAATTGATGGACATACTGTTGATCTATTATAAGACATAGCAGAAGGTGTAAAATACTGAACATGTTATACTGGTCTGTAAATGGCACAATGTAATTGATATATACTGTAGTTTTATTTAAAATAGTATTACTGCTTCAGTTAACAACAATATTTCATTGTATAGCTAAAATCCATACAACTTTAAAATACATTTTGTGTTCCTTGGCACTCTTCTTGCAGTCATTTTGAGGACTTTTAATGTTTGTTTTTAAGGAATAAAATCTGTCTTGGTTATGTGATGTAGACAATAATCCTTGAGTCTATATACCATATTTTTTGGACTATAAGACGCACCGGACCATAAGATGCACCCTGGTTTTAGAGGAGGAAAATAAACTTTTAAGCAAAAAGTGTGGTCATGACACACTGTTATGGGGCGAGGATCTGCTGTTGACACTGTTTTGAGGGTAATGTCCCCAAATTCTCTGTTTGCACACGGACCGTGTGACTTTTCATGACCCCGCACGCACACATGCAGTTGTCGCGGGCAAAGGAGGGGACGCTGCGCTCACCCACTGCTCGGGTCCGGCTGCTGCTGCTGCTCGGTGATGGCTCGAGCGGTTGGCCAGATACCGGGGACTCGAGCGGCGCTCCTCGCCCATGAGTGAAAAGGGGGAATGATCTTGGGGATTTATTGTCCGTGATGCCACCCACAGTTGTGGTGAGTTTGTGACACCACCGCTGCTCTGGACGGGGATCCCAGGAGCGATGACAGGGAGCAGCTTGGATGTTGTTTTCTCCCCTCCGGGGGTAGGGGGGTTGGTTGTCCCGGGGCCCGGTGAGGGTTTAGGGAATGCAGGCGGGTTACGGGGCCTGGTGAGGTGCAGGGTCACGGGGGCAGCGCTGTGCCGCACGGCACGGTGGTACTCACTCAGCCAGTAATTCACACAGAGTCTCTGGTCAAACAAACGGCTGGATGGACGGGTCCCACAGGCGGCTGCGGTGGTTCTCCTCCCGGCAGGTTGGTGGTGACTGCCTTTCCCTGCACCTGTGTTGTGTTATGGTTCCAATGGATTCCCACCGGTAACCCGCTCCCCAGCTTGGATGGATGCTGAGGGAGCCCCTCTTGTCCGCAGGTTCTGGCTCTGGGAACTGTAGCCTTGGCGGTGACTGTGTTTCCCTCTACGGTGTGAGCTGTTGCCTTCAATCGAGTCTTGGCTGCTGGGAAACCCCGGAGGTTCCCTTCGCTAACGGATTTGACCGGTTTTACGGCGACTCCTAGCCTGGTCGGGGTCCGTAGGCCCTGCCGGATGGTGCTGGCTTCTCTTTACTCTCCGATCCGGTACTGCCGGGCCACCGCCCGTCCACAGTCCATACGGTTTGCTCCAATTAGCCTCTCCTGCAGACGGTCACCACCGTCTGCCAACCTTGCTGAGTGCCCGGGCCACAAACCCGGACACGGTCAGTCTCCTCTGCTACCACTTTCCTCTCTAGAACTCAACTGTCTACTTTTCCCGCCTCCAGGACTGTGAACTCCTCGGTGGGTGGGACCAACCGCCTGGCCCACCCCCTGGTGTGGACATCAGCCCCTGGAGGAAGGCAACAAGGATTTGTGTTTGGCTTCAGTGTGCCTAGCCGGGGTGTAGGGTGTGTTGGTGTAGTACCTGTGACGACCTGGCTTGTCCAGGGCGCCACACAGGCATCTCCAGCAGCACGGATGTCACACAGACCGCACACTGATGTGATCCTTGGGATATCAGAGTAAAACATACTGGAGAAAATATGGGTCTTTTTAATAAAAATATTTTCTATATTTACTTCTCTCCAGTGTTGCTGTCTCCGGCTCTGCTGCCTCCCGATCCTTATCGCCGCTTATTATAGTCACTGAATATTCAGTGCCCTGCGGAGCTGGAAGCGGCATATTCCACATCTGGAATATGGGATCCAGTTTTGGACTCCACATTTTAAAAAGGACATTCAGAAGTTAGAGTCAGTTCAAAGGCAGGCAACTAGACTACTACAAGGAATGGAAGCAGAAGGACAAACTAATCAAGGATACTAGATGCCGTAAAGAGGACCCAAGACAGGGTACTAAGAAGGAAGCTGAGAAAAGGGGAGCAAAACTTCTTTCCTGCATGCTGACCAATGCAAGAAGCCTGACCAATAAGATGGAGGAACTGGAGCTGGTAATGTATGAGGAGAAATACGACATAGTAGGAATAACTGAGACATGGTTAGATGATAGTTATGACTGGGCGGCTAACCTGCAAGGATATGAATTGTTTAGGAGGGATCGTAAAAAAAGGAAAGGGGGTGGAGTCTGTCTATATATAAAGTCCAGTTTAAAGCCCAGACTAAGAGAAGATATTCAAGAGGGAAATGAAGAGGTGGAGTCTCTATGGGTGGAGATACAAGGAGGGAAAACTAATAAAATCCTCATAGGGGTTTGTTATAAGCCACCAAATATAACAGAAACCACTGAAAATGTATTATTGAAACAAATAGACAAAGCAGCAAATCACAATGAGGTGATTATTATGGGGGACTTCAATTACCCCGATATAGACTGGGAAACTGAAACCTGTGTATCTCAGAAAGGAAACCGGTTTCTGTCAGTAACTAAGGATAATTATCTGTCCCAACTTGTGCCGGGCCCAACTAGAGGGGCAGCCCTTCTGGACTTAATTTTAAGCAACAGGCCAGATAGAATAACAGACGTACGAGTGGATGGGCACCTAGGGAATAGTGACCACAATATAATACAATTCCACTTGTCCTTTAGTAAGGTGCCTTGGAGGGGGGTTACAAAAACGCTGAATTTCAGGAAAGCAAAGTTTGATCAGCTTAGAGAAGACCTTCGCCAAATTGATTGGGACAATGTCCTCAAAAATGGGAGCACAGAAAATAAGTGGGAAATTTTTAAATCAGTATTAAACACCCACTGCGAGCTAGCCATACCATACAGAAATAAAAGGGCTAGGAACAGGAGAAAACCAATGTGGCTTAATAAGGATGTAAAAGGGGCAATGAATAATAAGAAAAAGGCATTTAAAAAGCTAAAACAAGAAGGCAGCGAGGAAGCATTAAAAATATATAGAGAAAAAAATAAAATGTGTAAAAAACAAATATATTTAGCAAAAGTAGAAACTGAGAGACTCATTGCTAAGGAAAGCAAAACAAATCCCAAACTATTCTTTAATTATATAAACAGAAAAAAGATTAAAATTGATGGTGTTGGCCCTTTAAAGAATAATGAGGGTAAAATCATAGAAAGCGATGTGGGAAAAGCAAATGTTTTAAATACTTTTTTCTCAACTGTGTTCACACAGGAAAAGCATATGCCAGGGGAAATGCAGAGTGATCATGTAAATGCCCCATTAAGTATGACCTGCCTAACCCAGGAAGAAGTGCAGAACCGACTTAGTAACATTAAAATTGACAAATCACCAGGCCCTGATGGCATTCACCCTCGGGTATTAAGGGAGTTAAGTAATGTGATAGACAGGCCTCTATTCCTTTTATTTAAAGACTCTATAGAAACTGGGTCTGTTCCACTGGATTGGCGGCTATCAAATGTGGTACCAATATTCAAAAAAGGGTGCAAAAGGGAACCTGGAAACTATAGGCCGGTAAGCTTAACATCTGTTGTGGGTAAAATGTTTGAAGGGTTTTTAAGGGATACTATTATGGAATGTCTCAATGTTAATAACTGTTTAACTCCATATCAACATGGATTTATGAAGGATCGCTCCTGTCAAACTAACCTGATCAGCTTCTATGAGGATGTAAGCTCTCACATGGACCGAGGAGAATCATTGGATGTCATTTATCTCGACTTCGGTAAAGCATTTGACACTGTCTCACATAAAAGACTGCTAAGTAAAATGAGAAAGCTTGGGCTCGGGGAAAATGTGTGTAGATGGGTAGGTAGCTGGCTTAGTGGTAGAAAACAAAGAGTGGTTATTAATGGTGCATACTCAGATTGGGCCAGGGTTACTAGTGGGGTGCCACAGGGGTCTGTATTGGGCCCCCTACTATTTAATATATTTATTAATGATCTGGTGGATGGTTTACAGAGTAAAATATCAGTATTTGCAGATGATACAAAACTATGTAAGGTAGTTAACACAAAGGAGGACAGTTTGCAACTACAGATGGACTTGAGTAAATTGGAGAATTGGGCTGAAAAATGGCAAATGAGGTTTAACACAGATAAGTGTAAGGTTATGCACATGGGAAGGAGAAACAGATGCTACGATTACTTACTAAATGGGAAACTGCTGGGGAAATCAGACATGGAAAAAGACTTAGGCATCTTAGTGAATAAGAATCTAAATTGGAGTGCCCAGTGTCAGGCAGCAGCCACCAAAGCAAATAGGGTGATGGGATGCATTAGAAGAGGTCTGGGGGCACGAGATGAAAACATCATTCTCCCTCTGTACAAATCACTAGTCAGACCACACTTGGAGTATTGTGTGCAATTTTGGGCGCCGGTGCTGAAGAAAGACATTACTGAACTTGAAAGGGTTCAGAGGCGGGCTACTAAAATAATAAATGGAATGGGTGCATTACAATACACGGAAAGGTTATCAAAATTAGGTCTATTTACTCTAGAAAAGAGAAGACTTAGGGGAGACCTAATAAATATGTACAAATATATCAGAGGGCCATATAGAGATCTCTCCCATGATCTGTTTGTACCAAGGACTATAACAAGAACAAGGGGGCATTCTTTTCGATTGGAGGAAAGAAAATTCCTACATCAGCATAGAAGAGGGTTCTTCACGGTAAGAGCAGTGAGGCTCTGGAACTCTCTTCCTGAGGAAGTGGTGATGGCCAACTCACTGAATGAATTTAAGAGAGGAATGGATGCATTTCTTGTTAGCAAAAGTATAGAAGGTTATAAATAGCATAATCTTAAAGGTAGATAGAAGAGCGACCAAGATTATTAGAGGAATGGGTAGGCTGCAATACCAAGACAGGTTATTAAACTTGGGGTTAGTTAGTTAGGAAAAACAAAGGCTTAGGGGGGATCTAATCACAATGTATAAATATATGAGGGGACAGTACAGAGACCTTTCCAAAGATCTCTTTACACCTAGGCCTGCGACTGGAACACGGGGGCATCCGCTACGTCTTGAGGAAAGAATGTTTAATCATAATCACAGATGAGGACTCTTTACTGTACGAGCAGTGAGACTATGGAGCTCTCTGCCGTATGATGTTGTATTGAGGGATTCACAAGTAAAATTTAAGCAGAGCCTGATCGCATTAATTGAAAAATATAATATTACCAGTTATATATATTGGATTTTATGACAGGGTGTTGATCCAGGGAACTAGTCTGATTGCCGTATGTGGAGTCAGGAAGGAATTTTTTTCCCCATTGGAGCTTATTTGACACATTGGGGTTTTTTTGCCTTCCTCTGGATCAACATGTTAGGCTACGGGTTGAACTAGATGGACTTAGAGTCTCCCTTCAACCTTAAAAACTATGAAACTATGAAACTATGAAACTATGAAGGCCTCCCATATGATGACAGGTTGAAAAAGTTAGATATGTTTAGCTTAGAAAAAAGACGTCTCAGAGGAGATCTCATTTATATGTATAAATATATGTGTGGTCAATATAAAGGACTGGCATATGACTTATTTCTTCCGAAGACAATACTACGGACCAGGGGGCACTCACTGCGAGTGGAAGAAAAGCGATTCCGACAGCTAAATAGGAAAGGGTTCTTTACAGTTAGAGCAGTCAGACTGTGGAATACCCTACCACAAGACGTAGTAATGGCAGATACTATAACAGCTTTCAAAAATGGGCTGGATAATTTCCTCAGTACACACAACATTGTTGGTTATAAATGACTTAGTGACCAAATGTAGAACTGGTGGAGGAAGGTTGAACTAGATGGACCTAGGTCTTTTTTCAACCTTAGCAACTATGTAACTATGTAACAGTGCTGGGGACTTCAGTGCCGGGGACTGCATTGCTGGGTAAGTATACAGCAGAGTGTGTGTGTACATGTACATGCATGTGAGCTATGTGTGTATGCGCTCGGTGTATCCATGTGTGTCTGCTATGTGTGTATATGTGCTCAGTGTGTGTGTGTGTATACATGCATGTGCGCTATGTGTGTATGCGCACGGTGTATCCATCTGTGTCTGCTATGTGTGTGTGTGTCTGTCAGCTATGTGTGTGTGCTCAGTGTGTGTGTGTGTGCTCAGTGTGTGTGTGCTCAGTTTGTATATGTGCTCAGTGTGTGTATGTGTGTGTGTACATGCATGTGCGCTATGTGTGTATACATGCATGTGCGCTATGTGTGTATGCACTCAGTGTATCCATGTGTGTCTGCTATGTGTGTGTGTCTGTCTGCTATGTGTGTGCTCAGTGTGTGTGTGTGTGTGTGTGTGCTCAGTGAGTGTGTGTGTACATGCATGTGCGCTATGTGTGTGTGTGCTCGGTGTATCCATGTGTGTCTTCTGTGGGTGTGTGTGTGTCTGTCTGCTATGTGTGTGTGCTCAGTATGTGTGTGTGTGTGTGTGTGTGTGTGTGTCCAGTGTGTGTGCTCAGTTTTTATATGTGCTCTTTGTGTGTGTGTGTATACATGCATGTGTGCTATGTGTGTATGCGCTCAGTGAATCCATGTGTGTCTGCTATGTGTGTATGTGTGTCTGTCTGCTATGTGTGTGTGCTCAGTGTGTGTGTGTGTGTGTGTGTGTGCTCAGTGTGTGTGTGTGTGTGTACATGCATGTGCGCTATATGTGTATACATGCATGTGCGCTATGTGTGTTTTCGCTCGGTATATCCATGTGTGTCTGCTATGTGTGTATATGTGCTCAGTGTGTGTGTGTGTGTGTTGATAGGCGGTCAGGAGCGGGAGGCAGCAGAGCCGGAGAAAGCAGGTAAATATGAAACATATTTTATTTCACAGACCCGTGTTTTCTCTGGTACCTGATTAAACACGGACCTCTGAAAGCAGCCATACACTGTGTACAGTACAGTGGCCGCACCGCAACTTCCTTGTCACATGCTCCGGTCACATGACAACACGTGATCGGAGCTTGTCGTATGGCCACTGTAGTGTACACAGTGCACGGGAGCACGCTGGATCCGACAAAGTGGAGAAAAGGTAAGTAACTATTCAAAGCGACAGTGCTGATGTGTACCGGGGTAAGCTTGTAACCATGTTACACATCGGGTAACTAAGGAAAGCGGTTTCTATAGTTACCTGATGTGTACCATGGTTACCAGCCTATGCCGGCTCCGGCACACGTGTGCCGGTTGCCGGGGTAAGCTAGTGGTTTCACACATCCGGTTTTTCTCCACTTTGTCTTGCTGGTGTGGGCTTCCAGGGGTGCAGCAGTCACTTGGGAGTCGAGGCTCCGTGTGGGTTCGGTGAATGCGTGCGGGGGGCTGGGCCAGGGCGAGCGTCCATGCGTGAGGGGGCGGGGCCGAGGCGAGGCGAGCGGCCAATGCGACGGTTGTCACTGTAACGACATAATTTTGGAGCAAGACAGACAGACAGAATAAGGCAAATATATATATAGATAGTTGTCACATATTCAGGTCAGTTTAAAAAACTTGCTTTCGTTTTTAGGTATAGATTATATTAGCTACTCACTTGCTGTCCAACATACAATAAAAACAAACATACAGGGCCATATTAAAGAGAACCTGTCTCTATGATTTTATAAAGTAAAAACATGGCTGTAATGGTGCTGTAATTCTAATTACATTGATACCTATGGTGAAGAAATCCGATTTTTTGTTCTTATTAAATTGTCATTTTAATTTTTCTGCTAATTTGATTTTGGTGCCCAGGGGCAGGACACTGGGTCTTCTCCGCTCTATCTTTAATTTCATGGCCCCTCTGCCTACCTCTGGTTTTTGCCTCTACTTTACATCTAAACAGTGACCTGTCATAGAAAGACTGAAGGTAGGAGGAGGGACCGGGGAATCACAGACAGGGAGGAGAAGACCCAGTGTACAGTCTAAAGCTGGGTTCACACATAGCGACAGTGACAACGACGTCGCTGTTACGTCACCATTTTCTGTGACGTAACAGCGACCTTGTAAGTCGCTGTTATGATCGCTGCTTAGCTGTCAAACACAGCAGTAGCAGCAGCGATCATAACGACGCTGTGCTACATGTGCAGAGAGCAGGGAGCCACGCTTAGCGCTGGCTCCCTGCACTCCTAGCTACAGTACACATTGGGTTAATTACCCGATGTGTACTGCAGCTATATTTGCACAGAGCAGGGAGCCGCACACACTGCTTAGCGCTGGCTCCCTGCACTCCTTGCTACAGTATACATCGGGTTAATTACCCGATGGGTACTGCAGCTACATGTGCAGAGAGCAGGAGCCGGCACTGGCAGCGAGGGCGGACGCTGGTAACGAAGGTAAATATCGGGTAACCAGGGAAAGGTCTTCCCTTGGTTACTCGATGTTTACCCTGGTTACAGCTTACCGCAGCTGCCAGATGCCGGCTCCTGCTCCCTGCTCACTTCATTTCGTCGCTCTCTCGCTGTCACACACAGCGATGTGTGCGTCACAGCGGGAGAACGACGACCAAAAAATGAAGCTGGACATTCAGCAACGACCGGCGACCTCACAGCAGGGGCCAGGTCATTGCTGGATGTCACACACAGCGACAGCGACGGGACATCACTGCAACGTCACAGAAAATGGTGACGTAGCAGCGACGTCGTTGTCGCTGTGTGTGACCCCACCTTACCCCCTGGGCACTGAAATCTAATTAGCAGATAACTTCAAATTGTAAAAACAGAGCCACAAAGTGAATTTCTTCACCAAAGTTTTCAATTTTATCTGCATAATAGCCCCATTATACCGATATTTTTACTTTTAACCCCTTCAGCCCCGGGGCACTTTCCGTTTTTGCGTTTTGGTTTTTTGCTCCCCTTCTTCCGAGAGCCGTAACTTTTTTATTTTTCTGTCAATCTTGCCATATGAGGGCTTGTTTTTTGCGGGACAAGTTGTACTTTTAAATGAAATCATAAGTTTTACCATATGGTGTACTGGAAAGCAGCAAAAAAATTCCAAGTGTGGAAAAATTGCAAAAAAAGTGTGATGGCACAATAGTTTTTGGGATGTTTTATTCACGGTGTTCACTATATGGTAAAACTGATGTGTGGGTATGATGCCTGAGGTCGGTGCAAGTTTGTAGACACCAAACATGTATAGGTTTACTTGTATCTAAGGGGTTAAAAAAAATTCACAAGTTTGTCCAATAAAAGTGGTGCGCATTTTGCGCCATTTTCCAAAACACGTAGCGTTCTTATTTTTTGGGATCTATGGCTCAGTGATGGCTTATTTTTTGCGTCTCGAGCTGATGTTTCTAATGGTAGCATTTTTGCGCAGATGCTACGTTTTGATCGCCTGTTATTGCATTTTGCGTAAAACTTGCGGCGACCAAAAAACGTAATTTTGGCGTTTGGAATTTTTTTGCCACTACGTCGTTTACCAATCAGATTAATTGATTTTATATTTTGATAGATCGGGCATTTCTGAACGCGGCGATACCAAATATGTGTATATTTATTTATTTTTTAACCCTTTAATTTTCAATGGGGGGAAAGGGGGGTGATTTGAACTTTTAGGTTTTTTGTTTCTTTTTAAATTTTTTAAATTTTTTTTTTACTTTTTTTATTTTATTTTACTAGTCCCCCTAGGGGGCTATAGCGATCAGCAATCCGATTGCTGATCGCTATCTGCTGATTACAGCTATACCGCTGTAAACAGCAGATATAGTCACTTTCTTTTTCCTCTGCTCCGTGCCGAGGAAGAATGAAAGTGAAACTTCATAGCAGCAGGCGTCATCACATGACCCTGTGCTACGATGGCAACCACCGAACGTCACGTGATCACTCACGTGACGTCCGGAGGGGGCGGCGGTAAGTAAAAAACATGGCCGCGTGCATATAGATCTCGCTGCCAGACTTTGGCAGCGAGATCTAAGGGGTTAATGTTCCGGGTGGAATGCGATTCCACTCGGAACATGTAGGCACACATGTCAGCTGTTGAAAACAGCTAATATGTGTGCCGATCCACGCCGCCTGCCCGCGGCAGGGGGCGGGGCTTACCGGGACACGATCCATGACGGAAAGATCCGTCCATGGTCGTGAAGGGGTTAAACTCTAAAGTTACGCTGACAGGTTCTCTAAAAGGGAAGATTGAAAATCACAGCAAAACCATAGCAAACACAATGGATGAATCCACCATACCATTCTTCTTAAAATCTTGTCTTTATTTGTTCAATTCATTAAAATACAGAATTATAAAAACATTCTTCAAGCCCTGAGCACACAACAAAATGAGATGGAAAATAATTTAGCAAAAATTATGTATAAATCTTTATTTCTCCAGAAAAAGCCACACAATATAAAAATACAAGACAAGCTAAGTGGCATTGATCCAGGCCATCCATAGATCCTATGGAAGGAGAAGTAAGCCGCATTAGTCTTTAAAGTGTACTTTACAGAAAAACTTTGGCAATTTTGAATGGTAAAAAAAGCTCTTTGGCCACAGTGTATGAATCGAACATTAGATGCTCACTTTTAATGTTGAGTTGGGCAAGTACAGATACTGTTCTGTGAAAGCTAATTGCAGAGCCATAGAATTTCTGTTGAGCTCTATGACACCCAAGCAGAAGCTCACTGTTCTGCCTACTAAGACACACACTGCTTTTTGTCAGCTTTGTTAGGGGTTTTCTTTGAGTACTGATAAGGTAGTAGATGTGGTAAAATTATATGACAGGTTTATAGGATTTTCACAGATTACATAGCACATTGAAAAATACTCACATTTTTCTGTCCTCCACCCAAATACATACATTTAATGCTCCTAACATAAATACAGATGTAGTAATCCTTAACTTGTCACGTGGCTCACTACTTTATTAGAAAAGCTACATAACACATCATTTGTTATATTAAGCATTAGTACGTTTTAATTACTGCAGGATTTGAACTACTATCAGTGCATAAATATAGCACCATAAGTACCATTAGTTCTTGAATAAAAAGGTGTCTTCACAGTATCCCATCTCTTGTATGTTAATCCACAACATAGTGTGCCCTACTTCTGTAAAACAAGTGGACTTCTCTGCCCAGTAAAAGCCCATTTTATTTTCAGCTCCACTTAGGAGCAATTATCATATTCTGGTCTAGTCCCTCTGCTAGACCAGGATAGATAGAGGATTAAAAAAATACTCTATTCTATGTTTGTGTCCTCATCCAACTACCTGGAACTCCAGTGTCCAGTGTCAAATATGGCCAACATAAAATTTATTTTCATACTTTCATCTGATTAATATTTCATAATAGAAATGTATGTCTTTATGTCATATTTACACAGATGAGCAAAGGGTATAAATGCTTTGAACTTTTGACTTTAAGGCTCCATATCTCACCATCCATTACAGCTTCAAATGTGAGACTAACTTTATTTTATAGAGAATATTCTTGGCTATCTCTTAGGCCTCTGCCACACTTACGTGACAAAATGTAACATTTTTGTCACATACGTGTTAAAGGGGTGGTTTGGTCCCCGTGTGCCGTGTTTATGGCACGTACGTGTTCTCCGTGTGTTATACGTAATAACACACGGAGAACGGAAAGCCCCCGCCTTACCTGCATCATCCGGCACTGACTGTGGTGCTGAATGACAGCGTCCGGCCAAAGCCATGCCCCGCTGAAGCTGCTTCCCGCCCCCAGTGAAGAAGAAGCGTTGTTCAAATTCACTGGGGGACGGATGCAGGGGACAGCCGTGGCAGAGACTGCAGGTATGGTGGAGGTGAGTATGTGTTTTTTACCCTGACACGTGTCTTTCTCCGGCGCATGTCACACGGGCCCGCATCCACACTACATCCGTGTGGTACGAGTGCGGGCCGTGTGACACCCGTGCTGCCAGAGCAACACGGACATGTCAGCATTTTTAATAAACGGACACATGTAAGTACAGAACGGACACACGTTCCGTTCCTGAATACTTACGTGTGTCCAAAACAATAACAATACATAGGACCATGTGAGCCCGTGTCTCCGGTACGTGAAAAAAAAAAGGTACACACGTACCGGAGACACGGATGTGTGTCGCAGGCCTTACATAAAATTGACTTGCAGCTATTTAGCATATGATTAGTTGCGCAGTTTATTGTCATATCACTGCATTGTTACTGTTTTGCCCCTGGTGGTAGAAAAATATTTTTTCTTCCTGTGTACTACAAATTACAACCTATTCTCATATTCCCAGATAGACCAATGTGTTATTTGGTTGATTACCAAATAAAGGGTCACTGGTTTGAATCAAAGTGCAACCATGAAGAAGAATTTGCAATAAAAGAAAAACAGCATCATCTAGCTTTATAGCGGTATCTTTGTCAAGTAAATTGACAAACTGCATCATGTGAGTGCAATGACAATTGGAAGAATATGAAAAGAAGTACATCCATCGATTCAAAAACCAAGAGGTGGACATGCAGGCAAAATATCAGAGCTAACAAGTTAGCTATCACAAGGGCTCTCAGTTATGATGCTATAATAACAGTAGTGGAGATAGCTCAAGTACTTTGTAGTAATGAGATCACAGATGTCCATGCAAGCACCATGCAATGTCTGGAATTGTGGCCCAAAAAAGTGAAGAAGACTCAATTTGAAAAGGGAGAAAAAGATTCCGCACATTAGAAGACTCAATTTCGCTATCATCATAAAAAGTGGCTGAGTTTGCAAGAAAGTACGAAAAGGTGGTAGTAGAAGACTGAGAAAGGGTGATTTAGAGCACTGAGGCCAAAGTCAGTAAACTAAAATCTGATTGGTGCAAATGGGTCAGGTAGAAACAATGTAAAAAGGGCTAATAAATCATAAATTGAAGGAACTGTCAAGTTCGCATATGGAAGACTGATGATATGGGGTTGCTTCACAGCCAAAAGACCTAGATACTTGACCAGGGTGAATGGTGGTCTCAATGCTGAGCTCTATGGGAATATCCCACAAGATGAGTTAATTTGTAAACATTAGTTCTATGGGTATGAAAAGGATAAGATAGTGTTCCAGCAGGACAACCACCCGAAATATACGTCAAGACATGCTTTAATTTTTTAAAGAGCATACCTAAAAGGATTCAAGCAGTGTTGAAAGCCGAAGGTGGATTTACAAAATACTAACAAAATAATAAAAGTTAAAATTTTGGTTTTTGGTAGCAAAACAATAACGATGCAGTAACATTACAGAATCTACATGATTAATCAAATGTTAAATAGTTGCAAGTCAAATTTATGTATGACAGCCAAGATGAGTTTCTACAAAATGAAGATAGTCTTACATTTGAAGCTGCAGTGGACGGTGGGATATGGAGCCTGAAAGTGAAAATTTCAAAACATTTTTACTAGTGATGAGTGAGTATGATCGGCACTGCTTCTTAGTTGATCGAGCAGCTCAGGTACTCTCATTACTTGATCAAGTAGTGATGGTGCTCAAGCGCCATGCTCATGTCCCTACCCAACATATTTTGTGGCTGTAAGACAGAAAATAATCATGTGGGAACTGCCTCCCATAATTGGTAATGTCATAGCCATGTTGGTTACTGGAATTACTGCGATTGTCCTGCTGCATCGCTTTATCAGGTCTTATATGAGACCCAGGAGTACAATGTTCGGGACACTGTCCTCTGGGATGAGTTCAGGGAGAATTGATCTAGGAAGGAGAGCTCAGATTAGAGCAAGCTTTGTACACTTACACCCTTTAGTGCCTTTTATGTGGCATGAAAGGGAGTTTTTAGCCTTTTTTAAACTGTTAAATAAATATATAATTTTAAATATTATTTGGGCTTCCCCTTAGTTTTGATGACAAGCAAAATTAAGGCATACAGCTGTGTGTGACGATATTATTAAGCTGGGAAGATCCATAGATATTTGGCCCTTCCCAACCTAAATAAACAGCTTGCAGTCATCCCAGATTTGGCCCATTTATTAGATGCTTTGCTCTTCCCAATTGCTATGCTGTGATAGTAATCAAGGTAATATTTTTGAGGGTTGAAGTCATGTCAGCTGTAATCAAACCCAGGGATTAGTAATAGAGAGGAAACATTACACAGCTGACATCAATTCCCAAAAATATTACCCCAATGGCCTGTGCACCAGGGCAACCTGGAAGAGCCTGACATCATCGCTTATCACAGTGATGAGTAGAGATGATCCACCCCCCTGGAGTTCGAGTTCAGTTCGGTTCGTCGAATGGTGCCCGTTCGACGAGCCGTTCGACGAGCCGTTCGAGGAACCTCTCGAACCGCATTGAAAACAATGGGAGGCAATCACAAACACATAAAAACACATTATAAATGTACACATACAGTTAATAAACATTGCCATAACACTTACCGGTGCCTGCAATCCGTCCTGCACTTTGTCTCCCGCCGCTTTTCCATCGGTAATCACTGCATCCTCCCGGTAACCAGCAGTGATGCAGGACCTATTGGGACGTCAAAATAGCCATGTGACCAGTCACGTGTCTATTATCTCATTGGCTACAGACTGATCACATGGCTTTGACGTCATGCTAGGTCCTGTCATTACACTCTCCGGTACACGGTGCACGTTTGTGTATCGCCGTGTACCGGTGACATGCTCTGGCACACGGTCGACTCCCCGTTCTGCTTCCCTGTTCCATTTTTGACCGGCTGACACAGCCGGTAAATAACGGAGATCACCTTTGCCATAGCAACGCGCCTGTTAGTGGTGACGTCACCGCTGACAGCCACAGCGGCACCAGGAATCATGTGATCGGAGCACCGTTGCTATGGCAACCCGTCTGTCAGCGGTGATGGTACCGCTAACAGCCAGCATCACTGATCACTCACGGAGTGAAAAGCCTGCACAGGGAGCAGCGTCTTTCTCCCATGCAGTGCTGCTGATGGAGCAGAGCTGCATGGGTTGAAGGAGAAAGAAGACCGAAGACAATGGATCGTGGAGGGATGACAGGGAGTAATAAACATGGAGTCTCTAAGTGTGTCTGTGTATTTATTTCTATTAAAGTATTTTTTCTCTGTGTGGTGTCTTTTTTTTAACCCTTTATTGGAGATTCTTAATGGCCGGGTCAAACTTGCCTGACATTAAGAATCTCTGGCTTAATACCAGCTAGTAAAACAAAGCTAGTATTAACTCATTATTACCCAGCAAGCCACCATCACCAGGGCAGCTGGAAGAGTTAGATACAGCACCAGATGATGGCGCTTCTATGAAAGCGTCATTTTCTGTGGTGGCTGCGGACTGAAATCCCAATCCCCAGCTGCCTAGTTGTACCTGGCTGGACACAAAAATGGGGCGAAGCCCACATGGTTTTTTTTTTTAATCATTTCATGAAATTCATGAAATAATTAAAAAAAGGGCTTCCCTATATTTTTAGTTCCCAGCCGGGTACAAATAGGCAGCTGGGGGTTGGGGGCAGCCCGTACCTGCCTGCTGTACCTGGCTAGCATACAAAAATATGGCGAAGCTCACGTAATTTTTTTTTTTTAGTTTTTAGGGAAAAAAAAATTAAAAATGCTTCCCTGGATTTTCCATTGACAGTGAAGGTAACACCAAGCAGTGGGGGTTAGCAGCCAGTAGCTGCTTGGATTACCCTTATCTAGCAATACAAAAATGCAGCGGGAGCCCATATATATTTTTTTTAATTATTTCTTTAAATAACTAAAAAAAATGGGCTTCCCTGTATTTTGATTGCCTGATATGACAGTGCTGTAAAAATAGATCATTAAAAAAATGACGTAGCGCTCCGCGGTATTTTTGATTCTCAGCGCAGATAAAGCAGACAGCTACGGGTTGCCACTCCCATATTCCTGGCCTTACCTTGGCTGGCAATCAAAATACAGGGAAGCCCATTCATTTTTTGTATTTAAAAAAATAGTTTAAAAAAAATGACGTGGGGTCCCCTCATTTTTGATAGCCAGCTAGGGTAAAGCAGATGGCTGTAGCCTGAAAACCCCAGCTGGCAGCTTTACCGTGGTTGGGGATCCAATGTGGAGGTCACCCCAAGCTCTTTTTTAAATTATTTAATAAATGATAATAATTACAAAAAAAAGTAGGGTCCCCCCAAAAATGGATCAAGAGCCAATTTAAAGTGGACAGCTGTGGTCTGGTATTCTCAGGGTGGGAAGGTCTATAGTTGTTGGCACGTCACAGCCTAAAAATAGCAGGCCGCAGGTGCCCCAGAAGTGGCGCATCACTAGATGCGCCAATCCTGGCGCTTCACCCCAGCTCATCCCGTGCCCTGGTGTAGTGGCAAACGGGGTAATAAATGGGGTTGATACTAGCTGTAAGGTCACCTGACATCAAGCCCAGCAGTTTGTGATGTCATGGCGTATATCAGATACCCGACATCATAAACTGTCAGTACTAACAAAAAAAATAGACAAAAAAAATGTATTTGAAAAAACACTGCCCAAAACATTCCCTCTTTCACCAATTTATTGTAAGGAAAAAAAAGGGGGTCCCACGATGACTCTGGACCATCTAGAATATGGGGGGACACACTCAGGGAACGTATGCCCCATTTTCTAGGAGTGCAGACCCTCCATGTGAATGAATCTGCACCCACTCTCCCCGGGTCCACAGCAGCAGAGTCCATGTCGTAAGTGTTGCTACCAAAGCTGCAATGCCCTGCTCATGAGGTAAGGGCATGCCTAATCAGGAGAACTATTCTACATTTCCAAATATTGGTATTTGCTGATATTATTGCTAGAGTTCAGCGCGGTTCGAGGTTCACCAGTTCACGGTTCGAGTGATTTTGGGGGGTGTTCTAGATCGAACTAGAACTCGAGCTTTTTGCAAATAGCTCGACAGTTCGAGCTATGTTGGATAACGGTTCTATAAGCAAAAGCAGGGCTTTTTACAGCTACAGTGTGCAGGGAGCCATCGCTGGCAGCCTGCCAGAAGCTGGTAACCAAGATAAACATCGGGTATCCAAGCAAAGCGCTTTGGTTAGTAACCCGATATTTACCCTGGTTATGCGTGCAGGGAGCCGACACTTTCCCGCTAGGCTCCGCCCCCTCCTGCACTCAGCATGTACACACACACACACTCACACACACACACTCACACTCACCTGTCCCCAGCCATGCAGCCCCTGGCACTGACGTCCTCAGCGCCACATGGCCCCGCTAGGCTCCACCCACTTCACACTCCGTCGCCCGCACACATGGCCCCACTAGGCTCCGCCTACCTTGCACCCGCACACATAGCCCTGCTAGGCTCCTCCCACCTCGCACCGCACACATTACCCCGCTAGGCTCCACCCACCTCGCACATGCACACATTACCTCACTAGGCTCCGCCCACCTTGCACCCGCACACATTACCCCGCTAGGCTCCGCCCAACTCACACCACACACATAGCCCCACTAGGCTCCGCCCACCTCACACCACACACATTACCCCAGTAGGCTCCGCCCACCTCGCACTGCACACATAGCCCCGCTAGGCTCCGCCCACCTCACACCCACACACATTACCCTGCTAGGCTCTGCCCACCTCGCACCGCACACATAGCCCCGCTAGGCTCCGCCCACCTCACACCCGCACACATTACCTCGCTAGGCTCCGCCCACCTCACACCCGAACACATTACCCCGCTAGGCTCCACCCACCTCACACCGTACACATAGCCCCGCCAGGCTCCGCCCACCTCGCACCGCACATATTACCCCGCTTGGCTCCGCCCACCTCACACCCACACACATTACCCTGCTAGGCTCCGCCCAGCTCGCACCGCATACATTACCCCGCTAGGCTCCGCCCACCTCGCACCGCATGCATTACCCAGCTAGGCTCCGCCCACCTCGCACCACACACATTACCCCGCTAGGCTCTGCCCACCTCGCACCCGCACACATTACCCCGCTAGGCTCCGCCCACCTCGCACCCGCACACATGGCCCCGCTCGGCTTACCTGCAGTGATGAAGTCCTGCCCTCCCGACCTCAGCGCTGACACTGTCCTCCATGGCTGCCGCTTCACATCTGTCACTGCGGCCCGAGACTATCACTAGCGGTGACGTCACGGGCCGCTCGCGATACTTGGCTGTGAAGGTGATTGAAGTCAGTGTGCAGTATCAGCAGTGCAGGAGATCAGCGCAGGTAATGTACCTCGCTGACAGCAGCACTTGTCATGCCCTGGAGTGACCTGGGCTGACCTTCTGATGTTAGCTCAGGTCACTGCATTGCTCTCCCATCCAATGGGGAACATTCTGTTCTTCATTGACTGGGACAGTGTGGATCGTCATGGCAACTGCTTGGATTACAGCAGACCTGGATTTGTTTTTCTTTCTAATAAATTAAAGAGGGAATGTAAAACCTAAAATTGTGTAGCCCCAATTTTTCAATGAGTAGAGATGGGGATACAACAGAAGAGAGGACCACAAATAGTCAAAGTGAAATACAAAATTTAATAATTTGTACAAAGGTGATACAGGACACACAGTGGAGGCAGGCTAGATGGAAACAGCCTGCCAGGAAACAACCCACAGCAATACCAGGACACACCACCAGATGGCAGCCTGCTGACAGGCAGCAATGTAAAAAGGACAATACAAGGTGAAAAATAGCCCATAGAAAGTCACAAGGGACGGTGTAGGAAACGAATTATATGAAGGAGATCTGTAAAACCCCCTAAGAAGTCCCAAAGGGCAAAAGGGCATGAATAATTAATCACTGTTACCTTGCGACATGTCAGAGCAGGAATGGTGGATGTGTCCGGGCGTGGGGGCGGGGCTGTTTCCATCTAGCCTGCCTCCACTGTGTGTCCTGTATCACCTTTGTACAAATTATTAAATTTTGTATTTCACTTTGACTATTTGTGGTCCTCTCTTCTGTTGTATCCCCATCTCTACTCATTGAAAAATTGGGGCTACACAATTTTAGGTTTTATATTCTTGTGGACCTTTTCCGGTCATAGGAAAGGTTGTTTAGGTTATGTAAAGAGGGAATGTGTTGGGCAGTATTTTTTCAAATAAAAATGTGTTTGTCGTCTATTTTTTTTTATTACTGACTGGGTTGGTGATGTCGGGTATCTGATAGACGCCTGACCTCACCAACCCCAGGGCTTGATGCCAGGTGACATTACACATCTGGTAGTAACCCCATATATTACCCCGTTTGCCACCGCACCAGGGCATGGGATGAGCTGGGGCGAAGCACCAGGATTGGCACATCTAATGGATGCGCCACTTCTGGGGCGGCTGCGGCCTGCTATTTTTAGGCTGGGGAGTGTCCAATAACAGTGGACCTCCCTAGTCTGAGAATATCAGGCCCCAGCTGTCTGCTTTACCTTGGCTGGTGGCCCAATTTTGGGGGGACCCCTACGTGTTTTTTTTTTTTTAATTATTTATTTAATTTAAAAAACAGCGTGGGGTGCCCTCAGTTTTGGATTACCAGCCAAGGTGAAGCTGCCAGCTGTGGTCTGCAGGCTGCAGCCGTCTGCTTTACCCTAGCTGGCTACAAAAATAGGGGGAACCCCACGTCATTTTTTTTTTTTAATTTATTTATTTATTTTGGTAAATACAAGGCGAAGCACCCCTTAGTGCCATATAAAAAGGCACCAAAGGGTGCAAAATTACAAAATGCAGGAGAGTGGGACATTATGTGTCTTTCTGCCAATATAATGACAGAAAAGACTGATATGAAGTGTACAAGCAAAAGAAAATCACCAGAGCGCTCTACGATGTGAAAAGCAGTAGAAAATGGCACTGGAGTGAACATGTGACCGCTTCATGTAGGTTGAAGATATGGATCCTAGGTAAATTTATGTATTTTCCCTCCTTCAGGCTTTTGGTAGTACGCCAAAAAAACGGAAGGCACACGGATGACAAGCAGATAACATACGGACCGTGTACGTGTCACGCTCCCGATGCCTCGGCACCGCTCCTTACCCACTGATCCAGTCACACCTGCACGGCACCGCTCCTTAGCCACTGATCCGGTCCACGTGTCCACCGGTCATGGCTACCGCTTCCGCTCGTGCTCTCCTGTGTCCTGTCCCCAGTCTCATGTGTCTGACTCATGCTTCTGTATAGGGTCGGGTTGCGCCCACTCATCTGGTCTTATGGGCCCAGCACTGCTGCAGCAGGATATGACATGAGGCTGTGCTAGGTACATAAGACTGGCCTTGACATGTGGGCGGGGCCTGATCAACGTGTCTTGTAAGCCTTCTCTTGAAAGCTAGGTGCTCAGGTCCCCCTTGTGCCGTGTCCTGTGATCATACTATTGCCTGACATTCCTACCCGGCACCTGTGCCAGATTCCTGCACTGTCTCCAGGTACTCTGAAGCCCCAGCGACTGTTCTACCCGTCCCCTGTGGGACACAGTCCCTGCCATGCTAGTGCTCTGGCTACCGTGCACCCAGGTCTCCGGTGGGGTGCACGGCCCAGTGGATCCACCACCCGGACCTAACAATACGGAATGGAAACGGATGCCACACGGATGCACCCGTGAAAAAAACGGACCGTTTTTTGCAAACCGCAAAAACGGATCGGTCGTGTGAATGTAGCCTTATTCTAATCTGCCGTTTATAAACAGCAGGCAGAAATAAGTGAATAACGCCCCCCAGCGTCAGACAATCTCCGGGGTTTCAGGGGTAGCTGAGACCCTGGAGATCATGATTCAGGCCGGATTGTCCGGTTCCCGCTCACGTGATCACCGGTATACACCGTATACCGGTGATCACGTTTCAGTAAATGACAGCGCCGGTAAAAAATTATTTATCTCCCATCTGGCATGAACAAACATGTCAGATGGGAGATAAATCTCCTCCCGGGTCCCCCGGTGTCGCCAAAGTGCCCCCCCCCGACCCTCTCCCAGAAAATCCAAGATGGCCGCGCACACAGCAGCGCGCCGGCCGCATTCACCCTACTCCTCTAATTTTTGTCGCATGTGCCATGACACATGCGACAGAGAACTCCTCCCCAGGCCCTGCCAGGTCACCCCCTATAACCCCACCGGTGTTTCCAGGTGTCCCACGGTACCTGTGCAGCGTTGATCCCCCATGGCTCCCTCCTTCATAATAGACGCTGCCGCATGCACAGAGCGGCTGTCAGCTCAAGTTTCTGTATTCAGACACAGTGAGTGGTGGTAACCATGCATCTGTAAGCTACTGCAATGCCCTGCTCATGAGGTAATGAACATAGTTGATCAGGAGAGCTATACTACATTTCCAAATGGAGGTATTTGATTTCATAGTTGCCCTGCTGAACGACTACCAAACATGAGAGTCCGTTATACGCCACAAGAAAACATGTCAAAATAGCGAGCTCTGTTGTTTAGTATTCATTCAGCTGGATAACTGAACTTAAAGGGGTATTCCATCTCCAAGATCCTATCCCCAATATATAGTAGGTGAAATAGTAATAATATCAGCAAAAAATTTTGGAAATGTAGAATAGTTCTCCTGATAAGGCATGCCCTTACCTCATGAGCAGGGCATTGCAGCTTTGGTAGCAACAGTTACGACATGGACTCTGCTGCTGTGTACAAGGGGAGAGTGGGTGCAGATTCATTGCACCCACACTCCTCGCATGGAGGGTCTGCACTCCTAGAAAATGGGGGATACATTCCCTGAGCGTGTTCCCACATATTCTAGATGGTCCAGAGTCATCGTGGGACCCCTTTATTTTTTTTCCTTACAATAAATTGGTGAAAGAGGGAATGTTTTGGGCAGTGTTTTTTCAAATACATTTTTTTTTCGTCTATTTGTTTTTTGTTAGTACTGACAGTTTGTGATGTCGGGTATCTGATAGACGCCATGACATCACAAACTGCTGGGCTTGATGTCAGGTGACTTTACAACTAATATCAACCCCATTTATTACCCCGTTTGCCACTGCACCAGGGCACGGGATGAGCTGGGTGAAGCGCCAGGATTGGCGCATCTAGTGGATGCGCCAACTCTGGGGCGCCTGCGGCCTGCTATTTTTAGGCTGTAAAGGGCCAATAACTATGGACCTTCCCACCCTGAGAATACCAGACCACAGCTGTCCGCTTTACCTTGGCTGGTGATCCAATTTGGGGGGGACCCTATTTTTTTTTGTTATTATTATTATTTATAAAATAATTATAAAAAAGAGCCTGTAGTGACCTCCACATTGGATCCCCAACCACGGTAAAGCTGCCAGCTGTGGTTTTCAGGCTACAGCCTTCTGCTTTACCCTAGCTGGCTATCAAAAATGGGGAGACCCCACGTCATTTGTTTTTTAAACTATTTTTTTAAATAAAAAAAATGAATGGGCTTTCCTGTATTTTGATTGCCAGCCAAGGTAACGCCAGGCAGATGGGGGTGGCAACCCGTAGCTGTCTGCTTTATCTGCGCTGAGAATCAAAAATATCGCAGAGTGCTATGTCATTTTTTTAATGATTTATTTTTACAGCACTGTCATGTCCAGCAATCAAAATACAGGGAAGCCATTTTTTTTTTGTTATTTAAATAAATAATTAAAAAAAATATATATGGGCTCCCGCTGCATTTTTTGTATTGCTAGCTGAGGGTAATCCGAGCAGCTACTGGCTGCTAACCCCCACTGCTTGGTGTTACCTTCACTCTCAATGGAAAATCCACGGAAGTATTTTTTTTGCAAAAAAACTAAAAAAAAATGGCGTGGGCTTCGCCATATTTTTGTATGCTAGCCAGGTACAACAAGCAGGTATGGCTGCCCCCAACCCCCAGTTGCCTATTTGTACCCGGCTGTGAACTAAAAAAATAGGGAAGCCCTTTTTTTAATTATTTCATGAATTTCATGAAATAATTAAAAAAAAAAAACGACGTGGGCTTCGCCCCATTTTTGTGTCCAGCCGGGTACAACTAGGCAGCTGGGGATTGGATCCGCAGCACAGGTTAGCCCGAGGTTTCTTGGCCCCTCTGCTGCGAATTGCAGTCCGCAGCCACCCCAGAAAATGACGCTCTCATAGAATCGCCATCTTCTGTTGCTATATCCAACTCTTCTTGCAGCCCTGAAGCCGGGTGGTTTGCTGGGTAATAGTGAGTTAATACTAGCTATGTTTTACTAGCTAGTATTAAGCCAGAGATTCTTAATGTCAGGCACGTTTGACCCAGCCATTAAGAATCTCCAATAAAGGGTTAAAAAAAAGACCATACAGAGAAAAAATACTTTAATAGAAATAGATACACAGACACACTTAGAGACTCCATTTTTATTACCCCCTGTCACCCCTCCACGATCCATGGTCTTCTGTCTTCTTTCTTCTTCAACACATGCAGCTCTGTCTGCTCCATCACACAGCAGTGCATGGGAGAAAGGACGCTGTGCTCTGTGCAGAAATCACTCTGTGAGAGTGACCACAGGCTCTCGGCTCTAAGCGGTGGCATGGGTTGCCATAGCAATGGTGCTCCGATCACGTGATTCCGGTGCCGCTGTGTGCTGGTAGCGGGACGTCCCCGTCACCACTACCAAGCACGTTGCTATGGCAACGGTGATCTCTGTTATTGACTGGCTGTGTCACCGGTCAGGAGCCGGCTTCTGCGGACGCTGGTAACTACGGTAAACATCGGGTAACCAAGAAGCCCTTTCCTTGGTTACCCGATGTTTACCTTCGTTACCAGCGTCCGCCACTGTCACGTTGTCAGTGCCGGCTCCCTGCTCCGTGCACACATAGCCAGACTACACATCGTGTAAAATTAACCCTATGTGTACTCTGGCTAGGAGTGCAGAGAACCAGCGCTATGTGGTGTGCGCTGGTAACCAAGGTAAATATCGGGTTGGTTACCCGATATTTACCTTAGTTACCAAGTGCAGCATCACTTCCACGCGGCGCTGCTGGCTGAGGGCTAGTCACTGATTGCTGGTGAGATCTGCCTGACAGCTCACCAGCAACCCATGTAGCGACGCTCCAGCGATCCCTGCCAGGTCAGGTTGCTGGTGGGATCGCTGGAGCGTCGATTAGTGTGACGGTACCTTAAGGGAACGGGGAAGCAGAGCGGGGAGTCAACCGTGTACTAGAGCATGTCGCCGGTACACGGCGATACACAAACATGCACCGTGTAACAGAGAGATGCAATGACAGGTCCTAGCATGACGCGTTATAGTCATGTGACCAGTCTGTAGCCAATAAGATAACAGACACGTGACTGGTCACATGGCTATTTTGACGTCACGATAGGTCCTGCATCACTGCTGGCAGTGCTGGTTACCAGGAAGATTCAGCGATCATCGGATGGAATAGCGGCAGGAGACAGAGTGCAGGACGGATCACGGGGACAGGTAAGTGTTATGGCAATGTTTATTAACTGTATGTGTACATTTATAATATGTTTTTATGTGTTTGTGATTGCCTCCCATTGTTTCCTTTGTTTCCTATGGGGTTCGAGCGGTTCGCCGAACCGGTTCGCCGAACCGAACTCGAACCAGACCTCTGTTCGGCGAGCCGAACCGCGGCCAGTTCGCTCATCTCTAATTATTGCTATTCCATCTACTATATATTGGGGATAGTATCTTGGAGATGGAATAAACCCTTTAAGTACAGTTATCTTGTTGAATGAATACTCCACAACAGAGCTCGCTATTTAGACATGTTTTCTTGTGGCGTATAATGGACTCTCATGTTTGGTAGTCGTTCAGCAGGGCAACTATAAAATCAAATACCTCCATTTGGAAATATAGTATAGCTCTCCTGATCAACTATATTCCTTACCTCATGAGCAGGGCATTGCAGTTGCTTACAGATGCATAGTTACCGCCACGCACTGTGTCTGAACACAGGAAGCTGAGCTGACAGCCGCTCTGTTCATGCGGCAGCGTCTATTGTGAAGGAGGGGCCGCGGGGTATCAACGCTGCACAGGTACGGGGGTCACCGGGGAACACCGGTGGGGTTATAGGGGGTGACCTGGGAGGGCCTGGGGAGGAGTTTTCTGTCACATGTGTCATGGCACATGCAACAGAATACAGAGGAGTAGGGTAAATGCGGTCGGCGCGCTGCTGTGCGCGTGGCCATCTTGGATTTCCGGGAGAGGGTCGGGGTAGGCACTTTGGTGACACCAGGGGACCGGAGGGGACCGCGGAGGAGATTTATCTCCCATCTGACATGTTTGTTCATGCCAGATGGGAGATAAATAATTTTTTACCTGCGCTGTCATTTACTGTAACGTGATCATCGATATACGGTGTATACCTGTGATCACGTGAGCGGGGACCGGAAAAACCGGCCTGAATCATGATCTTCAGAGTCTCAGCTACCCCTGAAACTCCGGAGATTTTCTGACGCTGGGGGGCGCTATTCACTTATTTCTGCCTGCTGTTTATAAACGGCAGATCAGAATAAGGCTACATTCACACAACCGATCCGTTTTTGCGGTCCGCAAAAAAAGGTCCTTTTTTTTCACGAGTGCATCCGTGTGGCATCCATTTCCGTTCTGTATATGGTCCGTATGTCATCTGTTTGTCATCCGTGTGCCTTCCGGTTTTTTTTGCGTACTGCAAAAAAACTGAAGGAGGGAAAATACATAAATTTACCCAGGATCCATAGCTTCAACCTACATGAGGCGGTCACATGTTCACTCCAGTGCCATTTTCTACTGCTTTTCACAGCGTAGAGCGCTCTGGTGATTTTCTTGTGCTTGTACACTTCATATCAGTCTTTTCTGTCATTATAATGGCAGAAAGAAACATAATGTCCCAGTCTCCTGCATTTTGTAATTTTACACCTTTTGGTGACTTTCATGTGGCACTAAGGGGTGATTAGCCTTGTATTTACAAAAAAAAACAAATACATTTTAAAACAAAATGACGTGGGGTTCCCCCTATATTTGTAGCCAGCTAGGGTAAAGCAGACGGCTGCAGCTTGCAGACCACAGCTGGCAGCTTCACCTTGGCTTGTAATCCAAAACTGAGGGCATTCCACACTGTTATTTTAAATTAAATAAATAATTAAAAAAAAAAACACGTAGGGGTCCCCCCAAAATTGGATTACCAGCCAAGGTAAAGCAGACAGCTGGGGTCTAATATTCTCAGACTAGGGAGGTCCATGGTTATTGGATTCTCCCCAGCCTAAAAATAGCAGGCCGCAGCCGCCCCAGAAGTGGCGCATCCATTAGATGTGCCAATCCTGGTGCTTCGCCCCAGCTCATCCCATGCCCTGGTGCGGTGGCAAACAGGGTAATATATGGGGTTAATACCAGATGTGTAATGTCACCTGGCATCAAGCCCTGGGGTTCGTGAGGTCAGGCGTCTATCAGATACCCGACATCACCAACCCAGTCAGTAAGAAAAACAAAATAGATGACAAACATATTTTTATTTGAAAAAACACTCCAAAAACATTCCCTCTTTCACCAATTTATTAGAAAGAAAAACAAATCCAGGTCAGCTGTAATCCAAGGGGTTCCCATGACGATCCATACCATAGTCACTGTCCCAGTCAATGAAGAACAGAATGTTCCCCATTGGCTGGGTGAGCAATGCAGTGACCTGAGCTAACATCAATAGGTCAGCCCAGGTCACTGCAGGGCATGACGAGTGCTGCTGTCAGGAGCGAGGTACATTATGACGAGTGCCGCTGTCAGGAGCGAGGTACATTACCTGCGGTGACGATCTCCTGCACTGCTGATAGCAGAGCTGTCACTGACTTCAATGACCGCCGTCTTCACAGCCAAGTATTGCGGGAGCCTGTGACGTCCCAACTAGTCACAGTCTCGGGTCGACAGCGAGAGGAAATTTGAAGCGGCAGCCATAGAGGACAGTGACAGTGTTGAGGTCGGGAGGGCGGGACTTCATCACCGCAGTTAGCCGAGCAGGGTAATGTGTGCAGAGTGGGAGATGGGTGGAGCTAAGCGGGGTAATGTGTGCAGAGTGCGAGGTGGGTGGAGTCAAGCGGGGCCATGTGTGCGAAGTGTGAGGTGGGTGGAGCCAAGTGGTGTAATGTGTGCAGCGTGCCAGGTGGGTGGAGCCAAGCAGGGTAATGTGTGCGGAGTGCAAGGTGAGTGGAGCCTAGCAGGGCCATGTATGCAGGCGGTGGAGCACGAAGTGGGTGGAGCCTAGCGGGGCCATGTGTGCGGGCGGCGGAATGCAAAGTGAGTGGAGCCTAGCGGGGCCATGTGGCGCTGAGGACGTCAGTCCTGGGGACTGCATGGCTGGGGACAGGTGAGTTTGAGTGGGTGTGTGTGTACATGCCGAGTGCAGGAGGGGGCGGAGTCCAGTGGGGAAGTGTCGGCTCCCTGCACACGTAATTAGGGTAAATATCGGGTTACCAAGCAAAGCGCTTTGCTTGGATACCCAATATTTATCTTGGTTACCAGCTTACCGCAGGCTGCCAGCGATGGCTTTCTGCACACTGTAGCTGTAAAAAGCCCTGCTTTTGGTGATGGTACCGTTCTCGAACGTAACTCGAAGTGTCGAGTGTCATGATGTATTTTACCTTCTCACTGTATTTGCTGTAATACTATGTCAGGATGTGATGTCACTTTCCTTTGGTTGTACTTACTGAACACTTTATAATGTCTTGGGATGTAAGTAACCATACCTTCCCCCCATCTCCTGTGTCTCTGGGCCCATAATGTCTTGTCCACACAGCCAGGGGAACTTCTCATTGTTTCGTAAGCAGTGGATAACGCCAACTACACAAACCTGTAGACATCTCGGAGCCAACCTTCTAGAATCTTCTAGTGGGCCCAACCATTGCATAGACCCCTACCCTTGAGGGGCGGCCCACGAGCTCAAACAATTCACTCCTGTTTCTAAATGCAGTTGGGAGTTGAGTTTTTGAAGAGGAAGGGAGCGAGATCTGAATCTGCGGACAGACCTCGCCGTCCAGTGGATTGTGTGGGATTTCTGGGACTCTGAAAAGGACTATTACGTTGTGATCTGGCACTTTGGATTATCGGGAGGTGCCCCCGAATCTTTTTTATTTGGACTTGTCGTGTGCTGTTCCTGTATTCCTGTTAGTAAACCTGTTGGATCATCCTCGGCCTGTTGTCTCTCTTTGCTCTGATGTACACCCCGTCACAAACTGGTGGCAGCGGCGGGATCAGACCAGAAGAAATGGAGGACAACAGCCAATCGACGTCTGAAACCAGAACCTCAGGATACAGGAACTGGACTGTGGCGAGTCTACAAACAAAGGCCCGTGAATTAGGTGTCGGCTACAAAGGACTCTCTAAGGAGCAACTAATTGAGGCATTGGAACACGCTTGCCTGCAAGATGGCACCGAGGAACAATTTCCACAGCAAGGGGAGCAAAGACGGGAGCCGGAGGTGAATACCCAAAAAAGTCAATGGGTTGTGTGGTACAAGGAAAAGATGGCACTGCTTGGAGATGAGGCCACCATAGAAGATAAGAGGGAGGCCATGCGTGGAGCTGAAGAGAAGGAGCGCAGGATGGAGGAGATGGCATTGCTGGATAAGCAGCTCGCTGTGGAAGCCGCGAGAGGTTCCAGACAGACTGTAACCCCAGCACCCATCATGAGGGAACTTCCCAGAGTGTCCCGCAAAGACTTCAAGCAGTTTAATGAGGCTGCTGGTGACATTGAGGGCTTCTTCCAGGACTTTGAGCATCAGTGTCGATTAATGGAAGTCCCAGAAAGGGAGCGCGTCCGGCATCTGGTTGGGCTCTTAGAGGGTGGAGCTGCTGCAGCCTATAGAGCTATGGACCCTCGGTGGAACTGTGAGTATGCGGATATTAAACAGACTATTCTAGAACATTATGCTGTAACGCCAGACACTTACAGGACTCAGTTCCGTACTCTAGCATGTGATGAGGAAGTGTCCTTCAAGATGTATGCCCACAAACTCAAACATCTGTGGCATCGTTGGTTGGAGGCAGAGGAGGCCTTAACCTTGGAGACCGTCCTCCAGGTCCTCCTAAAAGAGCAGTTTTACTTCAAGTGCCCCGCTGAGATCCGGGAATGGGTGCGTGAAAGGAGACCAGCCACTGTGGAGGAAGCTGCAGCTCTAGCTGATGAGGCTCTCACCATCAAGCCTCAGTGGAAAAAACTACTACCCAGTGAGAAAAAAAACACCAACCCCCCAACGCTGGTGGCCCCTGGTCCTTCTGGCCCCAATGTTCACCATCACCCTAGACCGTCAACTCATGGGGACCTTCGTGTGACTGTGCCTCGCATTACTCATGCTCCACCTTTGGGAATACGACGCGGAGGAAGAATCCCAGAGCGCAGATGTTATGGATGTGGGCAGCCTGGGCACATGCAATTCCAATGTCCAGGTGTTCGTAGACAGAACAGCTACAGACCGCCTTTGCCTGTTCATTACCTACAGACACCTTCACCAGGAGAAGAGCTGGATTCTGTGCCTGATGACTTGCCAAGTGACTCAGATATCCTGGCTCCCCTACCCGGAGTCTATGGGGTGCGAGCTCCAGCCACCTGTTCTTCTGATCTTCAGGACAAACATCTACAGGAGGTCGTGCTGGATGGCCAAAAAGTTGTTGGCTTCCGTGACACTGGGGCTTTCCTCACCATAGCCGATCCCCGAGTAATTCAACCACAAGCAATTCAAAAGGGACCAAGAATTGCCATTGAACTGGCAGGAGGTACCCAGAGATATATTCCAAGAGCGAGTGTGACCCTGGATTATGGCTTTGGGGCAAAACAATGTGTGGTCGGTGTGATGAGCGGCCTCCCTGCAGACGTTCTTCTAGGAAATGATGTGGGGAATCTTCATTGCCACTTTGTCGGTGCGGTAAACAGAAGTCAAGCCAAGAGAGCAGCCCATGTGGACGTGTACAACCCATCCATGGAACTGAGGCCACCAGAACTGCCATTACAGCCGGTGAGTGATTCTTCTTGTGGGGATAATAGGAATGTTACTTGGGATAAAGTTCAGTTTAGACAAGAAGTAGAGACTGACCCCACCCTTGCTAGTTTTAGAACTCGGGCTGAAATAGGGCAGCTAGGGGAAAACGGAGAAAGAATTATCAGAGAAAATGGACTTCTGTATCGGGTTGCCAATGCCGACTCCCTAGATAAGCCCTGGACTTATAGCAAACAGCTGATTGTTCCTCAGAAGTACAGAATTCCCCTATTACACCTGGCTCATGACAATCCTACGGCTGGCCATCAAGGCAAAACCCGCACCGAGAGACGATTGACTCAAACTTTTTATTGGCCGGGGATTTCCCAAGCAGTGGCGCATTTCTGCCGAACTTGTGACATATGTCAGCGTAGAGGGCGACCCGGAGATCACCCAAAGGCACCCCTGCAACCGCTCCCTATAATAGAAGAACCCTTTCAAAGAGTAGCTGTTGATATCATTGGACCTCTGGCTAAACCAAGTAAATCTGGAAAGCAGTACATTCTCACTGTTGTGGACTACGCCACCCGATATCCAGAAGCCGTGGCCTTGTCAAGTATCTCTGCAGCCAAGGTGGCCGAGGCCTTGGTTATTATTTTTACCAGAGTAGGATTCCCCAGTGAGATCTTGTCGGACCAAGGCTCCCAGTTTATGTCAGAGTTGGTCCAGTGTCTGTGGCGCACCTGTGGAGTACGAGCGATCCGAACGACCCCGTATCATCCCCAAACAAATGGACTTTGTGAACGATTCAACGGCACTCTGAAGAATATGCTGAGGGCCTTCACGGACCGAGATTCAGACTGGGAGAAGTACCTACCCCATCTCTTGTTTGCCTATCGGGAAGTTCCCCAGGAGTCCACTGGGTTCTCCCCCTTTGAACTACTCTATGGAAGAAAGGTCCGAGGACCCTTAACCCTGCTCAAGGAATACTGGGAGGGGCAAGTTGAAGATACAGGAACCCCTGTTGTCCCTTATGTCCTAAAGCTGCGAGAAACCTTGGCCCAACTTGCTAGTTTTGCGCAGAGTCATTTGCGTATGGCTCAAACCAGACAGAAGACATGGTATGACCGTAACGCACGCTATCGGGAGTTTGTAGAAGGACAACAAGTCTTAATGATTGTTCCCCATCGGCAGAATAAACTGCAGACCACATGGGAGGGTCCCTTCCGGGTTCTCAGAAAACTGAATGATACCAATTACCTTCTTGCTTTAGATGATCAGGGGCTAAGGCAAAAGACTGTCCATGTGAATATGATTAAGGAGTACCATGACCGGAACATTCCAATGATAGCAAGCTGTCGGTTGGCTTCAGAAGATGGTCAAGAGGATGAGGACTCTCTACCTGATCTCGTGGAAGCAGCGAGAGCCCCATCCACTGTGGAACAGGTTCCCCTGGGAGATTACCTGGACTCCTTACAGAAAATCCAGATGCTGGAAGTGCTTCAACAGAGACGGGCTGCTTTCTCATCCCAACCAGGTCGAACCACCGTCACCCAACATCATGTGGACACTCAGGGCATCCGTCCCATACAACTGGCTCCTTACCGGGTACCTGAATCAGTTCGAAACACCATGCAGCACGAACTGGAGGAGATGTTACAGCTTGGGGTAATCCAGGCCTCCCATAGCCCTTGGGCCTCCCCTGTGGTGTTAGTACCCAAGAAGGATGGGAGTACTCGATTTTGTGTGGACTATCGGCGACTAAACGACCATACCGTCAGCGATCCTTACCCAATGCCTCGTATTGACGAACTTCTAGACCGACTGGCTGGGTCCCGATATGTCACTACCTTGGATCTCAGTAAGGGATACTGGCAGATCCCTCTAACGGATGAAGGGAGAGAACGGTCCGCTTTTATAACCCCCTTTGGTCTGTATGAATTTCTAAGCATGCCTTTTGAAATGAAAAATGCCCCGGCCACCTTCAAGAGAATGGTGGATCAGATCCTCCGGGGATGTGATGACTTTGCTTGTGCCTACTTGGATGATATCGCCGTCTTCAGCCACACATGGGAGGAACATCTGAATCAAGTAGCCATTATTTTGGACCTGATTCTTGCAGCCGGCCTAACTATTCGACCCGATAAATGCCAATTGGGGATGGGGGAAGTCCAGTACCTAGGACATAGAGTGGGAGGAGGGAAGCTCCGACCTGAGCCTGCCAAAATCCAGGCTATTAGAGACTGGCCTGTACCCCAAACTAAGAAACAAGTTATGGCTTTTCTGGGCACTGCCAGTTATTACCGAAAATTTGTTTCTCATTTCAGTACTGTGGCCAAGCCTCTTACCGACCTGACCAAGAAAACAATGCCCCGGCTGGTGATCTGGACTCCAGCCTGTGATGAGGCTTTTAACCGGCTGAAGGATGCTTTGATCTGCGATCCTGTCCTGGCTGCTCCAGACTACAAGAGGAGATTCATTGTGCAAACGGATGCCTCTGCTTATGGACTGGGAGCTGTCCTCAGCCAGGTGAATGCAGCTGGGGACGAGCACCCCATCGCCTATCTCAGCCGGAAACTGCTGGACCGAGAAGTGGCCTATGCAACTGTTGAGAAGGAATGTCTGGCTGTAGTGTGGGCCCTTAAGAAACTACGGCCGTATCTGTATGGACGGGAATTCACTGTGGTTACTGATCACAATCCCCTCACCTGGCTGAACAGAGTCTCTGGGGACAATGGACGCTTACTGCGATGGAGCCTGGCTCTGCAGCCCTATAACTTTACCATACAATATAGAAGGGGCAGCCAACACCAAAATGCAGATGGACTGTCCAGGCAAGAGGAGCCTTGAGTCCTGTCAGCCATGCCTGCGTGTACTTAACCAGCGACCTGTAGAGGTCCCTAGTACGTACACAAGTTGGGAGGGGAAGGAATTGTCATGATGTATTTTACCTTCTCACTGTATTTGCTGTAATACTATGTCAGGATGTGATGTCACTTTCCTTTGCTTGTACTTACTGAACACTTTGAAAAGTCTTGGGATGTAAGTAACCATACCTTCCCCCCATCTCCTGTGTCTCTGGGCCCATAATGCAATTATCTCTTGTCCACACAGCCAGGGGAACTTCTCATTGTTTCGTAAGCAGTGGATAACGCCAACTACACAAACCTGTAGACATCTCGGAGCCAACCTTCTAGAATCTTCTAGTGGGCCCAACCATTGCATAGACCCCTACCCTTGAGGGGCGGGCCCACGAGCTCAAACAATTCACTCCTGTTTCTAAATGCAGTTGGGAGTTGAGTTTTTGAAGAGGAAGGGAGCGAGATCTGAATCTGCGGACAGACCTCGCCGTCCAGTGGATTGTGTGGGATTTCTGGGACTCTGAAAAGGACTATTACGTTGTGATCTGGCACTTTGGATTATCGGGAGGTGCCCCCGAATCTGTTTTATTTGGACTTGTCGTGTGCTGTTCCTGTATTCCTGTTAGTAAACCTGTTGGATCATCCTCGGCCTGTTGTCTCTCTTTGCTCTGATGTACACCCCGTCACATCGAGCTTTTAGCAAAAAGCTCGAGTTTGTGTTCGATCTCGAGCACCCCCAAAATCACTCGAACATGAAATTGGTGAACCTCGAACATCGCTCAACTCCACTCCTGAGGGGCATTTTGAGTACCTAGTGATGCCTTTTGGGATCACTAATACCCACTCCGTCTTCCAGGCCTTCATGAATGATATTTTTCGGGACCTTATTGGTAAATTTTTGATTGTCTATTTGGATGACATCTTGATTTTTTCTGATTATTGGGAGTCTCATGTTGGGCAAGTACGGGCTGTTTTTCAGATACTTAAAGATAATGCACTTTACGTTAAGGGGTCAAAGTGCCTCTTTGGGGTGCAAAGGATTTCCTTTTTGGGCTTCATCTTGTCTCCCTCTGCTGTCAAAATGGACCCGGTTAAGGTTCAGGCTATTTACGACTGGGTGCAACCGACTTCTCTAAAATCCCTGCAGCAGTTTTTGGGGTTTGCTAATTTTTACCGTAAATTTATAGCCAATTTTTCTGCCATTGTGAAACCTCTGACAGATTTCACCAAGAACGGAGCTGATGCTGAGCATTGGTCCCAAAAGGCAACTGTGGCCTTCCAGGAGCTTAAAAGGCGATTCACTTCTGCCCCAGTCCTGCAGCAACCTGATGTGTCTCGCCCATGTCAGGTTGAGATCGATGCCTCAAAGATCGGAGCAGGAGCTATTCTGTCTCAACGAGACGCTACTTCGAGTAAACTTAAGCCCTGTGCCTTTTTCTCTCGGAAGTTTGCTCCTTCTGAACGGAATTATAATGTGGGGAACCGGGAATTATTGGGTATGAAATGGGCAGGAGGATAACTCTTGGGTTGTGGCTTCTGACATACATGCGGACAGGTTTGTTCCCACCTTCCATCATGCTCATCATGAGCGACCTGGTGGCATTGGTGAGGGTTCGGTGACCCATCCTCAAAGGGGGGGTACTGTTGTGAATGTCAGTTATGCTTTTGCTGCTGTGAGGCTCCCTCTTGTGGCCAGGAATGGTTTGGACAGAGACCAGGTGTGTTCAGCAATGGGCATTTCCATTGATAACTCTCTGCCTATTTAAACCCTGGTCTGCTAGCAGGCTATGCCGGATCTGAGTTGTTCTTTGTTTACCAGCCTGCTTCATCCTGCTCCAGACCACATCTACCCCAGATAAGTGCTTGGCTCTTTATTTGTTGTTTGGTTCTTTTTGCTCTTATCTGAGTTGTCATTTACTGTGGTTATTGTCAGTTTATTTGGATGCAGGGATATTCCCTCTCAGTTGCTTAGCTGGGAAGCTCCCTGCAGCTATGTTTGCAGTATTGCTCCTATAAGTCCATGTGTTTGTTGCTTCTTGAATTTGTAATGGTTCCTGCTTTCTGTTCATTGGTATGACAAGAGCGCCTGGTATAGGACGGAGTTCAGATCTAGCGATCTGAGAGCTTTTTGTACTATCAGGTTTTTGGATTTTTGTAGGGTTTTTCTCTGGCCACCATCAGTCCCTTTCCTATCCTGTCCTATTTAGTCAGTAGGACCTCACCTTTTGCTAATGCTATCATCTATCTGTGTATTGTGTTTTCCTATATCACCGCAGTCTTTGAATGTGGGGGGCTTGTTATTCTTGGGCAATCTATTTTCTGAGGCAGAGAGTTATTCATCTTTCCTTCCTTTAGGATAGCTAGTTCTCCGGCTGGGTTCACGATGCACAGGATGTTAGTTCACCCCTCGGCTACTTCTAGTGTTGATGGTTAGTAAGGGGATGGCGGCCAGATTAGTTCTAGTCACCTTTTACCAATGATTTATGGTGGTCTTCCATGGTTCCGGATTATAACACACGTGACTGGTCACATGCTATTTTGACGTCACGGAAGGTCCTATGATCAGTGCTGGTTACCGGGAGGACGCAGCGATTATCGGAACTAAAAGCGGTGAGAGACAGAGTGCAGGACGCATCGCGGGGACCTGTAAGTGTAATGGCAATGTTTATTAACTGTATGTGTACACATATGTATTAACTGTATGTGTACATATATAATGTGTTTTTATATGTTTGTGTTTGCCTGCCATTGTTTTCAATGGAGTTCGAGTTGGTTCGTCGAACGTTCGACGAACTTGTCCTCCGGTCGACGAACCGAACCGAACACGAACTCATCTCTAGTAAAGATGATGTCCCAAATGAAGACCTCCTAGAGAATTTTTGCACTTATTTAAATTCCAACGACATGAACTTGCGGTTTACGGTGGAGTTTTTTCATAACACAGCCCCTTTTTTGGACATACAACTAACAGGGGATCCTGGTATGGGTTCAATACATACAATTTTGTATAGAAAACCCTTAAGCGGTAACACCATCCTCCACGCAGATAGCGGTCATACAGTTGATACCATCTCCAATTTAACATTGGGAGAATTTTTAAGAGCGCGTCGCCTATGTTCCACGGATACAGCATATAAATTGGAAGTGGAAAATATGAAAACCTCGTCTACGTATTAGGGGATACAAGAATATAATTCTAAACAAAGCTTTAAATACCGAAAATAAAAAATCCCATGATGAATTGCGCCAGGACAAAACCAGATCTAATACTCAGGTCAATCGTATCACTTTCTCCACTTCCTATAGCAAAGATTTCAATAAAATCAAGGAATTTTTTTACGTTACATTCCTCTTCTTTTCCAGGATACTGAATTAGCTAGTATACTGTACAATGGCATTATTATAGCGAAGAAAGCCAGAACCATTGGGAATCAAGTAACTCCTAGCATTGTTATATCCAAAGTTAACGCTGGATCTTGGCTCGATACAAAAGGCTCCTACAAGTGTGGATCACAACTAGAGTTGAGTGCGGTTCGCGGTTCGAGGTTCTCCAGTTCTAAGCTCGAGTGATTTTGGGGGCTGTTCGAGATCGAACTAGAACTCGAGCTTTTTGCAAAAGCTCGATAGTTCTAGATACGTTCGAGAACGGTTCTAGCAGCAAAAAGCAGGGTTTTTTACAGCTACAGTGTGCAGGAGCCATCGCTGGCAGCCTGCCAGAAGCTGGTAACCAAGATAAACATCGGGTATCCAACCAAAGCGCTTTGGTTAGTAACCCGATGTTTATCCTAGTTACGTGCAGGAAGCCCACACTTCCCTGCTCAGCTCGCTCCGCCCCCTCCTGCCTGCGGCATGTACACATACATACAAACACACACACACACCCACACACACACACACACACACATGGTCCCGCTCGGCTTACCTGCGGTGATGAAGTCCCGCCATCCCGACCTCAGCGCTGTCACTGTCCTCCATGGCCGCCGCTTGTCACATCACCTCTTGCTTGCGACCCGAGACTGACTAGCGGTGACGTCACGGGCCTCTCGCGATACTTGGTGTGAAGGCGCCGGTCATTGAACTCAGTGACAGGGGCTGTCAGTGTGCTGGAGATCAGCGCAGGTAATGTACCTCGCTGACAGCAGCACTTGTCATGCCCTGCAGTGACCTGGGCTGACCCATTGATGTTAGCTCAGGTCACTGCACTGCTCTCCCAGCCAATGGGGAACATCCTGCTCTTCATTGACTGGGACAGTGTGGATCGTCATGGCAACCCCTTGGATTACACCAGACCTGGATTTGTTTTTCATTCTAATAAATTGGTTAAAGAGGGAATGTATTGGGGAGTGTTTTTTCAAATACAAATGTGGTTGTCGTCTATTTTTTTTTATTACTAACTGGGTTGGTGATGTCGGGTATCTGATAGACGCCTGACCTCACCAACCCCAGGGCTTGATGCCAGGTGACATTACACATCTGGTATTAACCCCATATATTACCCCGTTTGCCACCGCACCAGGGCGCGGGATGAGCTGGGGCGAAGCACCAGGATTGGCGCATCTAATGGATGCGCCACTTCTGGGGCAGCTGCGGCCTGATATTTTTAGGCTGGGGAGAGTCCAATAACCATGGACCTCCCTAGTCTGAGAATATCAGGCCCCAGCTGTCTGCTTTACCTTGGCTGGTGATCCAATTTTGGGGGCCCCTACGTGTTTTTTTTTTTATTATTTATTTAATTTAAAATAACAGCGTGGGGTGCCCTCAGTTTTGGATTACCAGCCAAGGTGAGGTTGCCAGCTGTGGTCTGCAGGCTGCAGCCGTCTGCTTTACCCTAGCTGGCTGCAAAACTAGGGGGAACCCTACGTCATTTTTTTTTTTCATTTTTTTGGCTAAATACAAAGCTAAGCACCCCTTAGTGCCACATGAAAGGCACCAAAGGGTGCTCCACTTTTTCTCCACTTTTTCTCCACTTCTCCACTTTTTCTCCACTTTTTCTCCACTTTTTCTCCATTTTTTTGTCCACTTTTTGTCCACTTTTTCTCCACTTATTCTCCATTTTTTTCTCCATTTTTTTCTCCACTTTTTCTCCACTTTTTCTCCACTTTTTCTCCACTTTTTCTCCATTTTTTTCTCCATTTTTTCTCCACTTATTCTCCACTTTTTCTCCACTTTTTCTCCACTTTTTCTCCACTTTTTCTCCATTTTTTTCTCCACTTATTCTCCACTTTTTCTCCACTTTTTCTCCACTTTTTCTCCACTTTTTCTCCATTTTTTTCTCCATTTTTTCTCCACTTTTTCTCCACTTTTTCTCCACTTTTTCTCCATTTTTTCTCCACTTATTCTCTATTTTTTCCCCACTTCTTCTCCACTTTTTCTTCATTTTTTTCTCCATTTTTTCTCCACTTTTTTCTCCACTTCTTCTCCACTTTTTCTCCACTTTTTCTCCACTTTTTCTCCACTTTTTCTCCATTTTTTTCTCCATTTTTTCTCCACTTATTCTCTATTTTTTCTCCACTTATTCTCCACTTATTCTCCACTTTTTCTCCACTTTTTCTCCATTTTTTTCTCCATTTTTTCTCCACTTTTTTTCTCCACTTTTTCTCCACTTTTTCTCCCTTTTTTTTCTCCACTTTTTCTCCACTTTTTCTCCATTTTTTTCTCCATTTTTTCTCCACTCATTCTCCATTTTTTCTCCACTTATTCTCCACTTTTTCTCCACTTTTTCTCCACTTTTTCTCCACTTTTTCTCCATTTTTTTCTCCACTTTTTCTCCACTTTTTCTCCATTTTTTTCTCCACTTTTTCTCCACTTTTTCTCCACTTATTCTCCATTTTTTCTCCACTTATTCTGCACTTATTCTCCACTTTTTCTCCACTTTTTCTCCACTTTTTCTCCACTTTTTCTCCATTTTTTTCTCCATTTTTTTCTCCACTTTTTCTCCACTTTTTCTCCACTTTTTCTCCACTTTTTCTCCACTTATTCTCCACTTTTTCTCCACTTACTTATTCTCCACTTTTTCTCCATTTTTTTCTCCATTTTTTTCTCCACTTATTCTCCATTTTTTCTCCACTTATTCTCCACTTATTCTCCACTTTTTCTCCACTTTTTCTCCATTTTTTTCTCCATTTTTTCTCCACTTTTTTTCTCCACTTTTTCTCCACTTTTTCTCTACTTTTTCTCCACTTTTTCTCCATTTTTTTCTCCACTTTTTCTCCACTTTTTCTCCATTTTTTTCTCCACTTTTTCTCCACTTTTTCTCCACTTATTCTCCACTTTTTCTCCACTTTTTCTCCACTTTTTGTCCACTTTTTCTCCATTTTTTTCTCCATTTTTTCTCCACTTATTCTCCATTTTTTCTCCACTTATTCTCCACTTATTCTCCACTTTTTCTCCACTTTTTCTCCACTTTTTCTCCACTTTTTCTCCATTTTTTTCTCCATTTTTTTCTCCACTTTTTCTCCACTTTTTCTCCACTTATTCTCCACTTTTTCTCCACTTACTTATTCTCCACTTTTTCTCCACTTTTTGTCCAATTTTTCTCCATTTTTTTCTCCATTTTTTTCTCCACTTTTTCTCCACTTTTTCTCCACTTTTTCTCCACTTTTTCTCCACTTACTTATTCTCCACTTTTTCTCCACTTTTTGTCCAATTTTTCTCCATTTTTTTCTCCATTTTTTTCTCCACTTTTTCTCCACTTTTCTCCACTTATTCTCCACTTTTTCTCCACTTTTTCTCCACTTTTTCTCCATTTTTTTCTCCATTTTTTCTCCACTTTTTCTCCACTTTTTCTCCACTTTTTCTCCATTTTTTCTCCACTTTTTCTCCACTTTTTCTCCATTTTTTTCTCCATTTTTTCTCCACTTTTTCTCCACTTTTTCTCCGTTCTTTTTCTATGGTCGGTCTACCCATTAGCTCTGCCATGCATACTGTAGCTCTACACCTACTGCACATGTTACTTTATGATTGACATCTCTTTCGTACCAGAGCTGTCTAAGTCTACTCTGACCCCATATTTGTCATTACTATATTGTCCTTGCACTGTATTATGACATTTGTATCATGTGTTTCATTTCTTGCTGTGTTGCAATTTTTTTGCTGCATCCCAATTGTACCTCTACATTGTTCGAGTTTATGTTTTTGTTCTCTCACTCTTATGTGATACTGATTATTGTCATTTTTCATGATTACATGCAGATAAGTCCAATCTGACGAAGGCTCAGGCCGAAACGTCATTTGTAACTTGTTTTGGACAAAAACATATATGCTTATGAAAATTTGTTTTTTTCTTAATACGGACCAATAAAGAGTGATTTTGCATTACTATCCGTTGTGACTTACTGACTTTGTCTGGGAGATTTAGAGTGCCGAGGTTACTCACTAATTTTATCTATTATTACCTCTGAGCACCTATATACCAGTTAGCAGAGCTTCCTCTACAGTAGTTCTCCTGATTAGGCATGCCCTTACCTCATGAGCAGGGCATTGCAGCTTTGGTAGCAACCATTACGACATGGACTCTGCTGCTGTGGACCCGAGAAGAGTGAGTGCAGATTCATTGCACCCACACTCCTCACATGAAGGGTCCGCACTCCTAGAAAATGGGGGATATGTTCCCTGAGTGTCTCCCCCCTATATTCTAGACGGTCCAGAGTCGTCGTGGGACCCCTTTATTTTTTTTCTTACAATAAATTGGTGAAAGAAGAAATGTTTTGGGGACTGTTTTTTCAAATAAATTTCTTTTGTCGATTTTTTTTTTTTGTTAGTACTGACAGTTTATGATGTTGAGTATCTAATAGACGCCATGACATCACAAACTGCTGGGCTTGATCTCAGGTTACTTTACAGCTAGTATCAACCCGATTTATTACCCCGTTTGCCACTGCACCAGGGCACGGGATGAGCTGGGGTGAAGCGCCAGGATTGGTGCATCTAGTGGATGCGCCACGTCTGGGGTGCCTGCGGCCTGCTATTTTTAGGCTATGAAGGCCCAATAACTATGGACCTTCCCACCCTGAGAATACCAGACCACAGCTGTCCGTTTTACCTTGGCTGGTGATCCAATTTGGGGGGGACCCTACTTTTATTGTGTAATTATTAATATTTATAAAATAATTATAAAAAAGAGCCTGAGGGGACCTCCACATTGGATCCCCAACCACGGTAAAGCTGCCAGCTGTGGTTTTCAGGCTACAGCCGTCTGCTTTACCCTAGCTGGCTATCAAAAATGGGGGGATCCAACGTCATTTTTTTTTTAACTATTTTTTAAATAGAAAAAATTAATGGGCTTCCCTGTATTTTGATTGCCAACCAAGGTAACGGCAGGCAGATGGGGGTGGCAACCCATAGCTGTCTGCTTTATCTGCGCTGAGAATCAAAAATACCGCGGAGCGCTACGTCATTTTTTTAAAGATTTATTTTTACAGCACTGTGATGTCCAGCAATCAAAATACAGGGAAGCCCATTTTATTTTTAGTTATTTAAATAAATAATTAAAAAAAATATATATGGGCTCCCGCTGCATTTTTTGTATTGCTAGCTAAGGGTAATCCAAGCAGCTACTGGCTGCTAACCCCCACTGCGTGGTGTTACCTTCACTGGCAATGGAAAATCCAGGGAAGCATTTTTTATTTTTTTTGCCAAAAAACTACAAAAAAAGGACGTGAGCTTCGCCATATTTTTGTATGCTAGCCAGGTATAGCAGGCAGGTGCTGGAAGAGTTGGATACAGCGCCAGAAGATAGCGCTTCTATGAAAATGCCATTTTCTGAGGCGGCTGCAGACTGCAATTCGCAGCAGTGGGGCCCAGAAAGCTCAGGCCAACCTGTGCTGCGGATTCCAATCCCCAGCTGCCTAGTTGTACCTGGCTGGACACAAAAATGGGGCGAAGCCTACGTCATTTGTTTTCTAATTATTTCATGAAATTCATGAAATAATAAAAAAGGGCTTCCCTTTATTTTTGGTTCCCAGCCGGGTACAAATAGGCAACTGGGGGTTGGGGGCAGCCGTACCTGCCTGCTGTACCTGGCTAGCATACAAAAATATGGCGAAGCCCACATAATTTTTTCAGGGGGCAAAAAACTTCTGCATACAGTCCTGGATGGAGTATGCTGAGCCTTGTAGTTCTGCAGCTGCTGTCTGTCTGTATGGAGAAGAGCAGACAGCAGCTGCAGAACTACAAGGCTCAGCATACTCCATCCAGGACTGTATGCAGAATTTTTTTGCCCACCAAAAAAATGACGTGGGCTTCGCCATATTTTTGTATGCTAGCCAGGTACAGCAGGCAGCCGCGGGCTGCCTCCAACCCCCAGTTGCCTATTTGTACCCGGCTGGGAACCAAAAATATAGGGAAGCCCGTTTTTTTTAATTATTTCACTTATTTCATGAAATAATTAAAAAACAAATGACGTGGGCTTCGCCCCATTTTTGTGTCCAGCCGGGTACAACTAGGCAGCTGGGGATTGGAATCCGCAGCACAGGTTAGCCCGAGGTTTCTGGGCACCTCTGCTGCGGATTTCAGTCCGCAGCCGTCCCAGAAAATGGCGCTCTCATAGAAGCGCCATCATCTGGCGCTATATCCAACTCTTCCAACAGCCCTGGAGTCGGGTGGCTTGTTGGGTAATCATGAGTTAATAATGGCTTTTTTTTACTAGCCAGTATTAAGCCAGAGATTCTTAATGTCAGGCACGTTTGACCCGGCCATTAAGAATCTCCAATAAAGGGTTAAAAAAAACACCACACAGAGAAAAAATACTTTAATAGAAATAAATACACAGACACATTAGAGACTCCATCTTTATTTACCCCTGTCAGCCCTCCACGATCCTGCTCTTCTGTCTTCTTTCTTTCTAGTGTAGTAGTAGTGACGATTGTAGTGAGGATGAGGTTCACCAGCTCATCACTTGGGGCTGGGGAACCTCATCCTCACTACAGTCCTCAGTACAATCGGGAAGCAGCGTGCAGCCTTCACTCCGTGGCTGTCAGCGGTAACAGCGGTAACGCTGACAGACGCGTTACCATAGCAACGGTGCTCTCGGAGCCGCGGTTAGCGGTGGCGTCACCGCTAACTGCGTTGCTATGGAAACGGTGATCTCCGTTAATGACCGGCTGTGTCAGCCGGTCCCTAACGGAACGGGGAGTCGACCGTGTGCTAGAGCATGTCGCCGGTACACGGCGATACACATATGTGCACCGTGTACCGGAGAGATGCACTCGCAGGTCCTACATGACGCGTCATATTCATGTGACCAGTCTGTAGCCAATGAGATAATAGCCATGTGACTGGTCACATGGCTATTTTGACGTCACGATAGGTCCTGCATCTCTGCTGGCAGTGCCGTCCCCGGGAGGATTCAGCGATCATCGGATGGAATAGCGGCAGGAGACAGAGTGCAGAAGGGATCGCGAGGACCGGTAAGTGTTATGGCAATGTTTATTAACTGTTTGTGTACATTTATAATGCATTTTTATGTGTTTGTGATTGCCTCCCATTATAGCCTATTGGTTCTAGTTCGGTTCGTCGAACGTTCGACGAACCGAACTCGAACGGGACCCCCGTTCGGCGAACCGACCTCGAGCCGAACCGCGACCGGTTCGCTCATCTCTAATCACAACGCTGCGGTTTATGTAAATATATGAAAAAAAAACAAGCTTTTGTTATTGGCAATGGACATACATATAAGATCCCCACATTCATTTATTGCTCCACAGCATATGTCATATATAAATCAACTTGTAATTTATGTGCTAAAGATTACATTGGTTGCACATCTAGACCGCTCAGGAAGAAAATCTCTGAACATACTAACACTTCATCCATATCAACATCACAAGATCCTGTTGCCCACAGGAATATACGATCAGCTTCAGGACTCGTCAAGCATTTCCTTGAAAAACATAATGGTAATTTTACTGCATTAAGTGTTATCGACATCGATCAAGTGAGCAAACCCTTGAGAGGTGGTGACTGGTTTCGTGACTTACTGCATGCCGAGGCTAAATGGATATACAATTGGACACAAGGCAACCTAAAGGCTTGAATTATCGCTCTGATCTGCGCTATGTGATATAATATCAGTCGTTGGATTTTCTTATATGCACTATATACTTCTGAGTGACAAATCCTTTATAGCTCTTTTTTCTTTTCTTCTTCCATCTCCTTTTCCCTCCCTCCACCCCCTTTTTTTATTTATCTTTACCAAAAGGGTTTTCATGGACATACACATACATATATAATATAATAATACCACGCATATAATTTCTTACACAACCCCTTTCAAATAATATAGGCTTAGGGTTTTCTTCCCCTTATATTTCTTGTTTTTTTTTTTATACCTAATCGGTTTATTAGAACTTTTGTAGAAAATTGATAACATATGTTTAAAAAAAATAGTGTACAATTGTTTTTTACATATAATTGGCTTATTAGAATTTTTGATGATAATTGATAAAACATATATTTTTCACAAAAATAGCTCCCCTCTCCTCTTTCCATTAATTATTCGATATATATGCAACTTTTTGCAAGGACTCCCTCCCCTTCTCTCCACTCTGTTCATATATACATACATAATTCTTGCTATATACACACATGCTACCCAGGCAATATTATAAGCACCTGCTAGTGTGGCCCATTGCCAACATTATTGAGTTGAATTTTCCTCAATATATACATATACAGAGACAAATAATAATAATAATAATAACAGAGTGTATATATATATATATATATATATATATATATATATATATATATATAAAAGAAACATATATGTTATAAACAATCAAAAGTTAAAAATAATTAACATTCTTTTATATATATTTATATTTTTTTTATATATACTTTTTTATTTTGTATTTATTTTTATTACATACACGAGTGAGCTGAAAGTGCTTTTTTCCTCTACTCAAAGAAAACCTGCTCTTGTGCATTACAAAACTTTGATCTGCTCTCAGCAAGGCAGAGAGAAGTGTGTGTGCAAGAGCGCAATGGAGGACACTGTGTGGATGACGTAGGACATGTCATTGACACAAAGCAAGAAGGAGGACGGCGATCGTAAAAAGAGAGGAGGCACCGGATTAAGACTAGCAATGCCCACCGGAATGGACCACCCCGCAGGTGAGTATAATAAAATCTCAAATTTATGTGACATATAGAGACTTGGGCACCTATATAATGTATTTTAGAACGCTGCATATAAGGTCTTACTGGTGGTGGCTGCAGTTTATATGGAACAAAGCTGGTGACCGGTTCCCTTTGACAAATATTGCTGCAACGTTGGTTTAACTCATAACAAGAGATCTTGCTCCAGCATCTAAGATCTGGTGGTTTCACAGTAAAGGGGACAATTAAAGCCTATAGCATACCATTCAACATTCCAAAGCCCCCAATCATGAAGATCAGACTTTATTTTTTCTAGAAATTTTTTTCCTTCAGTCTGATATTAGAAACATTTTTATTAAGTTAAACTTAGTGAAATTATTTCTCTGTGCCCAATGTTTTCTTTCATTAAAAGAGCAGCCAGGTCATAGGTACTCTTTAAATACCGTTTTCTTATCCATGCCTTGCCTTTAACATAAGAGGCAAACTATACTGTTTTTTTCATCATTTTTATACCCTAGCATCCAGTATTCTGACTGTCAGTGTCATATTCCTCCTCTCTGATCTGCCTAAACTTTTTTCTCAGATTACCTTTCTCCCACAGACATAAAGGGAAGCTATCATCAGAAACTGACTATGGTTTCAATCAGGTTTTTGTGTTAAATATATCTTTTGAAAGATTGCTGGCAATGTTTATATTTTAAATATCTCAATCAGGTTTCTGACTGCTGGGGCCTCTTTATAACTTTATGTTGTTTAAGGAAACAACACATGTACATATCCAAAATGGTCAGACGAAGATCTTGTCTTTTGTGGTGAAGTAGCTAATGAGACTGGGCAAAAGTCATTGTGAAGAGAGGTTGAGCAGGGTCAGCTGTGACATTGTCTACTTTAAATGGCGGATTCTTTTTATTCAGCTGTGCATATAGATGTTTCTTGTCTTTGAAATCCTGCCTGTGATAAAAAGCCATGCTGTAAATTCTTCTTGAAAGGCAAGGAGTCTACAAAGTCCCACCCAGTAGTCAGTGGGAAAATCGCAAGATTTCTAATTTATTATTTTTTTAATAAAGAACATTATGTGAAACAATACCTACAATAAAAAAATACACTAAAAGTAACACAAAAACCTGATTTAACACTAGAAGTCCCAGAGAGGGGTCATTTAACATTTCTACCTTTGGAACCCAGGGAGCTCGAAATTTCTGGGACTTCTAGTATTGAACAGTAGGTAAGTTTCGGATCATAGCACCTTTTAAAAATTGAAAATGTAAAAAGTCTCAAATGACAGGTAAAATCTATATTCAGTGAAGACACAATTTTCCATTATGTAGATATAAGATGGCAGTTACTACTGGTATGGTAAGATTTTATCTAAATCAGAGGAGGGGGGAGGAAGGACCACCTTTATCTTTATCCTTACCCTTCCACCTATAGAAAATATTATCAGAACCCATTGCCATACTCTATTTATACAATGTGAAAATTGGTTTTCACTGAATATAAATTTTACCCAAGAATTGAGAATTTTGAACATGAATTTTGAACATAAACAATCCTGGCAGAGAAATATATATTACAAAGTTACTTATATATACATGTGTGTTAATGCTTTATGAAATAAAAATGAAACACTGGTCACTCTTTAAATTTAAATGCTCAGCAATCGTTTACTCTCAAGTTTCTATAGATTATAGCTTGATGCATCAGGTCATATTCTGATGATAGTAAGAGGTAAAGAACATATTTGTATAGCCTTGAGGCAATTTAATGTAAGAAGGAAGTACTTGGTTTAGAAACAGTAAGAAATCATATTGAAAGTGCAATGTTCCAAGGCCTTCCCTTTAGTTAAAAGCAATCATTTTTTTCTCCTCTCTATATACAGTTAGGTCCAGAAATATTTGGACAGTGACACAATTTTCGCGAGTTGGGCTCTGCATGCCACCACATTGGATTTGAAATGAAATCTCTACAACAGAATTCAAGTGCAGATTGTAACGTTTAATTTGAAGGTTTGAACAAAAATATCTGATAGAAATTGTAGGAATTGTACACATTTCTTTACAAACACTCCACATTTTAGGAGGTCAAAAGTAATTGGACAAATAAACAAAACCCAAACAAAATATTTTTATTTTCAATATTTTGTTGCGAATCCTTTGGAGGCAATCACTGCCTTAAGTCTGGAACCCATGGACATCACCAAACGCTGGGTTTCCTCCTTCTTAATGCTTTGCCAGGCCTTTACAGCCGCAGCCTTCAGGTCTTGCTTGTTTGTGGGTCTTTCCGTCTTAAGTCTGGATTTGAGCAAGTGAAATGCATGCTCAATTGGGTTAAGATCTGGTGATTGACTTGGCCATTGCAGAATGTTCCACTTTTTTGCACTCATGAACTCCTGGGTAGCTTTGGCTGTATGCTTGGGGTCATTGTCCATCTGTACTATGAAGCGCCGTCCGATCAACTTTGCGGCATTTGGCTAAATCTGGGCTGAAAATATATCCCGGTACACTTCAGAATTCAACCGGCTACTCTTGTCTGCTGTTATGTCATTAATAAACACAAGTGACCCAGTGCCATTGAAAGCCATGCATGCCCAGCCATCACGTTGCCTCCACCATGTTTTACAGAGGATGTGGTGTGCCTTGGATCATGTGCCATTCCCTTTCTTCTCCAAAATTTTTTCTTCCCATCATTCTGGTACAGGTTGATCTTTGTCTCATCTGTCCATAGAATACTTTTCCAGAACTGAGCTGGCTTCATGAGGTGTTTTTCAGCAAATTTAACTCTGGCCTGTCTATTTTTGGAATTGATGAATGGTTTGCATCTAGATGTGAACCCTTTGTATTTACTTTCATGGAGTCTTCTCTTTACTGTTGACTTAGAGACAGATACACCTACTTCACTGAGAGTGTTCTGGACTTCAGTTGATGTTGTGAACGAGTTCTTCTTCACCAAAGAAAGTATGCGGCGATCATCCACCACTGTTGTCATCCGTGGACGCCCAGGCCTTTTGAGTTCCCAAGCTCACCAGTCAATTCCTTTTTTCTCAGAATGTACCCGACTGTTGATTTTGCTACTCCAAGCATGTCTGCTATCTCTCTGATGGATTTTTTCTTTTTTTTTCAGCCTCAGGATGTTCTGCTTCACCTCAATTGAGAGTTCCTTAGACCGCATGTTGTCTGGTCACAGCAACAGCTTCCAAATGCAAAACCACACACCTGTAATCAACCCCAGACCTTTTAACTACTTCATTGATTACAGGTTAACGAGGGAGACGCCTTCAGAGTTAATTGCAGCCCTTAGAGTCCCTTGTCCAATTACTTTTGGTCCCTTGAAAAAGAGGAGGCTATGCATTACAGAGCTATGATTCCTAAACCCTTTCTCCGATTTGGATGTGAAAACTCTCATATTGCAGCTGGGAGTGTGCACTTTCAGCCCATAATATATATATAATTGTATTTCTGAACATGTTTTTGTAAACAGCTAAAATAACAAAACTTGTGTCACTGTCCAAATATTTCTGGACCTAACTGTAGTATATCTTTATGCACCAGGACAGCTTGGTGGTCGTGAGGACCTTCAAGTAATTTATCTTCCTATTTCACCATAAGCTTTCCTCTTGGTTAAAAAACAACTTCAGCACTGGAATTTTTTCCCCGCTGGAGTGGTGCTTTAAACCTAAGTCCCCTAACTTTAAAATAGGATGAATAAATAAAAAAAGTTGCCATATATAGGCACCCAGCACAGATTAATTAGATGGCTACAGGCTTTTATAAAGGATTCTTTAAAGTTTCAAGGCCTCACAGCTGCCAGAAAACCTGATGGCTGTGAGCTCTGGTAACCTTTAGGGTCTCGAGGCAGCTGTCAATCCAATAACTTTAAGAAAGCCTTAAAGAGAGCCTTTAATGTTCCTTGAGTTCCCAGCTGCTAGGACATCTGGAGGCTGTGATCCCTTACCAAAGTTCACAGCCTTCAGGTGTCCTGACAGCTGGGAACTCCAAGAAACATAAAGGCTCTCTTAAAGGCTCCTTTAAGGGTTCTGGACCTCACAGCTGCATAGAGACCTGGTGGCTGTGAGTTCCAGGAATTTTCATCTCCTGGCAGAAAATCATATTGAAATTGAAATGGCATAAAAACCACAGTTTTGGTGTGTTTTTTTGCCAGGAGATGCATATTTGGTATTGGAATTTGGTGTATTAATTTCAGCACCAAACTGCATCTCCTCTCACTGATTTTAATGACTTCACCTGAGTTGAGTTTACATGCGGTCACAGCTGGGGTATCGCGGGATCAATGTCTGCCAGAATCCACAGCGTGCAGTCATGTACTGTATTGTACCCATGCACTGCAACTCCAGGATGTAGTTTTTCCAAGATCATTGAGGGACATCATGGTATCGATTATGTCAAACCTGGGTTTTTGGAGTTAATAAATTGGAGAAAAAGGGCGTTTTTTTAAATAAAGAATATTTCTCTGTGTTTTGTGTTAATTCCTTTTAACCTACAGGATTAGTCATGGGGGGTCTCATATACCCCTCCCCATTACTAATCCAAGGATTTTAGACAGCTGTGATTTTTGATAAATGACAACTGTTAATAACCCCTTATATTTCTCCGATTGCCACTGCACAAGGGGAATCAGTATAAACCGGGTAAAGTGCCAGAATTGTCGCATCTAATGGATGTAACAATTCTGGGTGACTACTAGTTGCTATTTTTTGGCTGTAGCCCAATAATCTTGGACCTCCCCAGCCTGAGAATACCAGCCCCCAGCTTTTGGCGTTATCTTGGTTGGGTATAAAGACTGTCAAGTACAGTACATTTTTTAAATTATTTATATAAATAAGTATAAGAAAAAAGCTGCATGGGGTCCCTCTCATTTTGATACACAACCAAGGCAATGTGCACAGCTTGAGGCTTCAGCCTGTAGCCATATACTTTATCTGTGGTGGGTATCTATATACAGGGTACCCTGTAACATTTTCTTTCTTTATTTATTTTTACACTCCATTCGGGGACCCAGAAAGCTACTGTGAGGGTAACCAATCAGAGACTCTAGCACACCAGCAGTCTGACTGCAGTCAATCGCAGATGCCGGCAGAGAGGGTGAGTGGAGGAAAGAGTGGATGTGTATGAGATCTAATGAGGGGACATGGAAGTAGTGTGACAGCCACGGGGAGTCTCAGTGTTATTTTCATGCTTTTAATCCACGTAAAACTCTGACAGTATTATTCCAAGAAACTAAATGTGAGTCAGAAATGCATCCAGGCATCTTTTCCATGCTGTTCCCATTAAGTTTCAGCACTTTTTCATCCATTTCAGCATTTTTACGACCCTCTCAGACCAACTTCCAAGGTCCTCCTGAAAATTATTTTTCCTTTTGACTTGCATTTGTTCCGAACGAATATACGAATAATAGAAATTATTTGTTTCAAAAAATCTGAACCCTAATATTTCACTATTCGCCTACCTCTAATGAAGACGCCAGAAGGTGAGAGTAAGACAGGGGGAAAGGAACTTATATTTAATGCACCACTTCAGCAGTAAAAGAAAAATATGCTGGAGTGGTGCTTTAACCATAGAACGTGCAATCATAGAAATCTACAATAGAAAACAAGTAACCTAGCAGGCCTGCTAGGCCCCAGGTATGCATTCTAGGGTTAATGCAAATAAAGATGTCATTACTGATCTTAAAGAGCTTGTCCACTACTCGGACAACCTATTTCCTTATTACTATATTCCTTCGTAAAATAAAAATAGCATATACTCATCTCTGGCACTCTGTTCTTGTGATGTTAGTGCCGGGGATATTGTTATGTCACATGATCTATGCAGCCACTTAATGGCTTCCAGTGAGCTACTTAATTCTAACCTTCTTCTGACAAAAGTGCTGCTGCCCTGTCACTTCCTCCAGACATCAGAGTTTTGTTCAAAGTAAGAGTGTTGCAGCAGCTGCTTATTGGCTGCAGGGCTCACATGACATAATGTCACACAAGCCCTGGGAATCCCATCGCTGACATTCCTGGAACAGCACTGGCACTGGAGGGAAGTTCATGCTAGCTTAAATTTACAAGAGGGAATACAAAAAATTAAGAAGTGGTTGTCTGGACAACTTCTTTAATTATTGTTTTTTCTTTTGGCACCCATTTTACAATTGATTTCCAGAGGGGCAGTGGACTAATAGTTAACTTCACTTTAATACTGCAAAGTATTTTATTTTTATTTGTCACAACAAACATAATATAGGGTTATTTAACTAACATTCATTTATTTGCTGTTACATTTGTTTTAATGTGCATTTTATCTAACATTAGTACATTAAATTAACATTATGTGTACAGGATTGCTGCCTGTAAATTTTGCACACAATAATGTAATGCTGTTCAGCTGAATGCAAGATTGCATTTCATGTACCAGACAATAATAAGGGATTTACAGAAAGCAGGAAAAAGAGAGATTACTATAATGGATTCTCTCTATTGCCTTAGGGAAGCTAGAAAGACAAATCACGCCAAGCAGCAATGCAAATGGGATGGGATTTGTAGGAATGCTTCAATATACAGTTGTTAGCGAAAATACTAAAAACTCATTTCCAGTTAATGTCATCTGGCAAATCAAAGAGTTTGATAAATATGACTCAATTGTATTATCTTATAGTAAACATGAAATAGTAAAACAGCAGGGGAAGAAATGATTATCAATGATATAAGCAAAAACAGTTGGTAGAATTGCAGTGAAATGTTATAAAATGAAAGATATTACAGATTTTTACAGATAAATTACACTATTCACCTTCCTTTGTAAAGTATCTGATGATTGCCTCCGTCTGTGTTCAATAGTTTAGGGAATGAGTCATAGTGAGTTCTCGTGAAAGGCACAAAGAATAAATGATCAGTTATGATACAATGAAATATATTCAGAGTACAACAAAAATCCTGACCTAGTTCTTTCAGTAATAAGACTTTTAAATGAAGTGAAAAATACTCAGGTTTTTTAGTTAATTGGAAAAGCAGATAAAGCCATAATAATGTTTGTACATAGTCTTTAATTGCCAAAATGTTTATAAAACAGATGTTTCATTGTGGTATCAGTGGTCTGCAAATATTTAAAATGCTACACTATGTATCAACCACTACATTTTTATGTCATTCTGATTATAGGGTGCAATCATGGTGTTTTTTTCTAAAGGCATATGGTATTATACCTATTTTAGTGTATTGCCAAAGACTACTTACAGCAAAAATGTATTAAATAGTCTAGTCATTAAAAAAGGAGAAAAAATGTGGTTGGAGAGATAAGGATAAGCCAACCCGAATGGTAAAGTTCTGGGCTTGCACCCAACACCAGCAGTGATGAGCGAACCCGTGGATATTCAGGTTCGCCAAACCAGCATGGACTAAAAGAAAATTGGGTCCAGCAGCTCAACTTGATCCCAGACAATGAACCCCATACAAGTCAATGGAACAAGAAGTTCTGAGCTGTAAAATAGCCGTAGTAAGTGGTAGGGGGCTACAAATGAAAGATAAAGGTAGTAAGAGCAGGATAGTTATAAATACCATGTTTACCATAGGATCACACTGCAGTCATACTCTTTTTAGGTTCATCAATAATCACTGCATCCCCACCCACCCTCTGTGCAAGTGTCTGTGATTGGTTGCAAATTGCTATACATGGTCCCACCTTGTGTCCGTGTCCATGATTGTGCAAAATGTCTGTGTAGTGCAAAATGAAATAAATAATTTAAAAAAGCGACACAGACTACTGCCATATTTTGATCAGCAGCGCAGGTAAAACTATAAGATGTAGCCCCCCAACTGTGAGCTTTACTGTGGCTGGATATCAAAATAGAGGGCACCATACTATTTTTTTTTTTAATTCTTTAAATGAATAAATAAAACAAAGACATAGGGCCCTCCCCATATTTGATAACCAGCCAAGGTAAAGCAGAAAGGTGGAGTTTGGTATTATCTGGATGTGAGGAGCCATGGATATTGCCCCCCAGCCAAAAAATATCAGCCCGCAGCTGCCCAAAATTGGCACATCACATTAGATATGCCAATCCTGGCACTTTACTTGGCTCATCCAGATTGTCCTATGAGGTGGGGTAATATAAGGGGTTAATGACAGCTGTGATTTGTCAACAAATGACTGCTGTCATCAAGTCCTAGAATAGTACTGGTAGGAGTCTGTGAGACAAACCCCATTACTAATCCTGTAAGTGAAAATAAATAAAACACAAACACCAAAAAAAATCCTTTATTTGAAGTATATTACACACACCCTCTTTCCCCCCTTTATTAAAACAGAAAACACCCTTGCATATCCAGTTTGCAAGAAGGTACCTCAGTCAGGCACACAGCAGGACAGATAAATGACCCCCTCATTTCCCCATTGTGTCTTTGCACAGCAGTGAGGTATGCTCCATGCAATGCACAAGATGTGGCCTGGAATTTCCATTTTAAAAATCAAAAGGTGGATGAGTGACAGGATTAGGACTCTTATTCCCACACCCCTGACAGTACAGACAAGACATAACTTGGAGACTCATCTTGGAGTCTTGACATTTAAAAGCATTTCAGGCAGACAGCAGGACAGTGGCATCAATTGTCCCCCACATTTCCCCATAGTGTATTTGCACAGCAGTGAGGTATGGTCCATGCAACACACAGGCTGTGGCCTGGAATTTCCATTTTTAAAAGTGAACACACAGAGACTGTGCCTTCAGCAGCAGCACATCCAGTCCAGAATAGTGGCCTATTCATTTCTGTACAATAAGGTTAAGGACGGGAGCTATGCAAGTCACTTGTGTGATGTTGCTCAGGTACAGGGCTTCCACCAGGCTTCCACCAGGTTTGCAGCATTATCACACACGACCTTCCCTGGCTTCAGGTTCAGTGTAGAAATCCATTGATCAAACTCGCCCTGGATAGAGGTCTACAACTCTACAGCTACGTGACTGTACTCTCCAATGCATACTAATTTCAGGACTGTTTGATTGTGCTGAGATCCACACAGGATGTGGTCTGGCATTTCCATTTTAAAAATCAAAAGGTGCAGGAGTGACAAGATTAGGCCTGATGCTCCCACACCCCTGCCAGTAGAGGCAAGACACAATTTGGAAACCCATCTTGGAGTCTTGATATTTGAAAACATTTCAGGCAGACAGCAGGACAATGAAATCAATTCCCCCCCTATTTCCCTATAGTGTCTTTAACAGCAGTGATCCATGCAACACACAGGATGTGGCCTGGCATTTCCATTTTCCATTTTAAAAATCAAGTGGTGCATGAGTGACAGGATCAGGCCTCTTATTCTCACACCCCTGCCTGTACAGACAAAAAACTATTTTGAGACCCTACTTGGAGTCTCCCTATTTGCAAAAATTAAGGTCAGACAACAAAAAAAGTGGAAGCAATTGGCACAGATTACAAATAGTCGAATGCCAGAACATGGATATTTGGGACCGACCCTGTAACAAGGCCTGAACCAGTATTTCTACGTTCACCAGAGACAGCAAGATGACAAACAGGCATAGGCCTCTTGCTCCCAGAACTCTAGCACTACAGACAAAATACAATTTGGAGACCCTACTTGAAGTCTCCACATTTCCATCAGTACACTTCTTCTTGAGCAAAATGAAGTTTTTTTCAGAGTGGATGGTGAGTTCAGGAGGTGGGGCTAAGGAAAGAAGTGTCTTATATTTGGAGAAGGAAGCACATTTCCCTGATTAGATAAATTTCAGAGTTTCTTTTATTTTTGCTTGGCCTATTGGTTTAGGCAAAGTTTATTGAAAGTGTAGTTCCTATTTAAATTTTTACATCATATATTTCTTGTGTTTTAGTTTCAGAAAGGCTACATCTGCATAAAAATCAGTTTAGTGGCAAATTTTAGATTAACACTTATTTGGTTTAGTTCAACAATTGAGACAATTAAAGGCCGCTAGAATTTTCTATGTTAAAGGTAAGATATCATAGGATAATGATATATTGTTTAAATCAGACTTTTGTATTACATGCAGTTTTAAAAAAAAATGTACAGTTTTTTTTACATATTAAAATCTTTATTTAAAAAAAAAATTGTAGCTTGAAATTTTCAATTTGGCCACTGGGGCTGTTTTAGATTTATACTTCATATTCTTTTAGGAAGAGTTTACAGGAGGTCTTGTTATTAGCCAAGTTAGGATTATAATGACAGGTTAATTAATCTATGTGTCCGACCATGCAGGAACAGGTCGTATATACCACATCTCCTGAGCGAGAAAGGATATAAAAGAGAGTACACAGACATTACAGACAGGGATTGCAGCTGATTCTTTCTGTGATGTAAAACAAGTTTTTAAACAGGCAATGCAATATTTTTCACTACAGAAAGAATCAGCTGTGATCCCCGGCTGTAATGTTTGTATAGTCTCTTTTATTTCCTCTCCTGCTAAGGAGATGTGGTATATACGACCTGTTCCCGCATGGTCGGACACAACCATTATACATGTGCACATTTATAATATATTATATAAATTTATATTTATTACAATATCTCGGGACAGGATCATTTTTTAAACACATTCAATTGAGAAACTTATTTTAATTCTTAAATGTATTAATTAAAATGTACAATTGTTCATTACACAACCCCTTTAACAATCAGTGCAACATGACCAGGTATAAATGCTGTGCCATAAACTGTTCAATAGGCTTTCCACACTAATAAAGAAGACACTATCCTGGAACAGTCAGTGATAATAGCCCTGTCACTTCTCTTTGACTATTGTGAAATATTTTTTTCCTATTTTGTGTTGACTAAATCTGGATTTGTTTTCTAGTCAGTTAGATATTTCCTATAGTACAAAAATACATTAGGTAACATTTTTTGATATATGATGCTTTTTTTTAATTAGATTTAATTAAGAAAATTGTCAGATTAATCTAAGGAATCTATCATGAAAGAGATCATAATAGTATACTGTCAACATTTTTTTATACTAGTTAACTTACTTAGACTGAGAGATTAAAATTAAGAAATTGCTGAATTGTTTTACTTACACATGATATATATTTGTTTAAATATGTCTCAATGACAAATCACTTGGAGAACACAAAGAGCTTTAAAAATATACCAGTAATTGTATGACTGTTTTAAGGAGATGAAATTGCAAATTACAATACATAACATAACCTTATTCAGCATGTGTTTTGCAACATTAATCGCCACTGGTCATGAATCAAACTTACGTCTTAAGTGTCGTGCATTTATATTATAGTATTTTTGCTGTTTTATTACTGTCTTTTATTGTAGAATATTTGCATGTAAAAGGAAGCTATCTTTAGAAAATTACTTAATAATTTAAACAGGTTTTTGTGTTAAATGTAATTTTAAAAAAATGTTGGCAATGTTTATTTTTTTTTACATATTATAATCTTTATTAAAAATTGAAAATAAAGTTTTTGACATTTTTACACTGGCATCATAGCTTTTTTAGACTTTAGATCCCTTTTGTTCCAGGAAACAATACATTTACTTAGGCAGAATTGTCAGACCCAACTCTATCTTTTGTATTTAAGAGTTTATTAAGCCTGATTGCAGGTCATTGTAAAGGGAGAGGGAGCAGAGTCAGATGTGTCATTACCAAGTGTGAAAGATGAACCATTTGTTATTAGCTTTGTTACAGATTATGTCAGGAAAACGGGAGGGGGGAAGACAGTCCCTTTCCCAAGGCGAGACTCGCTCTTTAGTGCCCACTTATAGTCAGGCCAATTGTGGAATTGCCAGACGATAAGCAAGGAGGCCGCTATTCTACTACTATACCGGTTATTGAAGGGCTCCCGGTGAGATTAAGGTATATATTTACCCAACTCCGGCGAGAAGAATATATCTAATCCTTCCTTGATCTCACTGGTTGCCCCACAATGATCCTTGGCATAAACTCACTGCCACCAATCGACTACGATAACTATTAAGCCAAGCTCACAGACATGGGATTCGGAATCGAGATTAAAGAAACAGCTCAAGATTGAATTATATATTTAATCACCTTAAGGGCACACTAGATACTACAATATATACAGGATGGAATTTACAGGATATATATATATAAGTGAGAATACACTTACAGGTAAGACATGGTCACAAACAGACAGACAGATTGAGCAGTTACCTTATGCATCTGGCCACAGTGGGGGCACTGTAGGACCAGGGTTTCAAAGACTTCATCACATGTGTGACCCCTGAGGAAAGACAATGTAAAATGGCAAACTGGGGTTATCAATCCACACAAAATCTCTGCCCCCTCCCACCTGGTGACCTCAAGGGGTGTCCTTCTACTTATCCAGGGAAATTATAGGTTTCAGTTTTAATTCATATCTCTGCCCCTGAGCATCTTACATGAAGGATATAACCATCACATTTCTCCTTATTAATGGAGCTATCCATAGACAATACATATGATATGTCTGTGGGCTTCCTTCGGGGAGTTATTAATTTTTTGAGAGCTACGCACATTGCACAATTTTGCTGAAATATGTGTTATGTGCATCTGGCCCTCAGGAATCTGAAAATTTGCCTGTCTTGTTTGTAGGGATGACACACACCACAATATCGTAACTCTTCTGACGGCTCCGAAAGGGCTGAGGGAGACTAATTGAAGCTAGGTTATAAACCTGGAGCTCCCCTTCCACCTCCTGTGCAGACCAATTTCCCTCTGCAGGGGGTGTGCTAGCTCAGGAACTCTCCTAATTGAATTTTGACAACTTGAGTTTTAGCAGAGCTGCAAGGTGGGTTGGGGGACATGTACAGTGACAGCTGACTGACCTTTGTCATAACTCTCATAATCTATCATAGCGTAATCCTCACAGATCACCTTAATGTTTATAACATTACCTTAAGGTACGTGCCTGTCCTTACCTGAACCTGTTCCTGCCCTGAGGGTCAGCTGCCACAGTCCTGGACAGCGCCATGGAAGTGGTATCTGACATCTACCCAGTAGTTGCTTAGTCAAGCCCCTCCCACATCAGGGTAATCCCAGATTCCCCTGTTATCCAGCAAGTCTACTTCTGCATGCTGCCTCATCACTAGCATGCGTTACAAGGCATATAGGATGGGTTTATAGCCTTATAATCCTTCTATAGGTATACTGCTCCTGCAAGTTAAAAACAAAAGTCTTTTTCAGGCCTACAGTTTTTTTTTCCCCATTAATACCAGAAAGTGTGCAGGCATATACTATGTGCGTAATTTAAAATGCACAAGGTGTACAGTAAAGGAAAGGGAAGTGGACGTGCTGATGATGCCCCATGAAAAGTCATGGGCCAGGTAAAACTGTGCCTACAGAGGAAGCACAACAAAAACAATTATCCATGAGGCCTAGCTTTCTGTTCCATTTTGCAGGGGGGTGAGGGACACCACTTTTGAAGAAAAAAAAGTGCAATCAGGTGCTTGGGTGGATGGCAAATAATGCTTCCAGTATGCTTCCATGCAACACTCTAACTTCCACATGGTCCAAGCTCACTAGCCAAGAGTCTGGACCACATAATCCTTAACCCTGATCCTCCTTCCTTCCACCATGGCAAGATGCAGGAGTTAAGTGATCCCACACTTAGACAATCCAAGAAGCTCATTACATTTCCATTTATTGATTCTGGCATTTCATCCTGCTTGTTTCAAGAAGAAAATGAGGAAAGCGAGTGTATGATGCCCAAATATTTGAGCAGCCACAATCTGAAGAAGTTGACAGTAGGGAATGGCAGTTTGTCTCTCAAAAGGTAGATGATGATGAGACACAGTTGCCAACAATTGATGTCTTTAAACAAGTCAGGAGGATCAGAGTGTGAAAGTGGAAGACAAGGTGGTGGACAATAAACTCACTGACCCAACCTGGAAAGATGACATGCAGAGTGAGGATAGCAGTGGAGAGAGGAAGGGAACCGCAACAGTTAGCAAGAGGCAGTAGGGTGGCCAGAAGGAGAAGGCGGGCAACTGTTCCTCATTGCACCAATACGCGGCAAGTTCCCAGGCCATGGATTAGGTGTTCTCCAGTCTGTCACTTTTTTAAAGAAAGTGCAGCCAATAAAAGAATGGTCACTTTCAACCTGTGCCATACCAAGATCAGCACAGGCCTTACCAATAGAAGCCTGCCCACCATTAGCATACTCAGGCACATGTCATCAAAGCACCCAACTACTGTAGGTGGGCCAATCGACTATATACCCAATCAGTGTCAGCAGGTGACATCACTGCCTTTTCCTCTATTATACGTGCTTACCAATCCTCTTACAGGATGCAGGTGTGGATGTCTCCCACTTCCATTTTTTTTGCCCGAGCACAGGGATCAGCTGTCCCTACCCCAAGCCTTTGAATGCAAATGTAAATAATCAGCCACCTATCAACTGGCCCAAACACTAAGCAAGCACATCTAAGCAAGCATATTTACAGATTGCTTGCTCTAGAAATATTGCCTTTTTATTTTGTGGACATAGAAACCTTATACAACCTAATGGCGGCAGCCATCCCTCATTCCTCAGCCACCACTATTTTCCCAGGTGTGCAGCCACTATTTTTTCTCCCTTTACACCAGCATGTGTCCCATAACTAGAGATGAGCGAACCAGTCGCGGTTCGGCTCGAGTTCGGTTCGTCGAACGGAGGTCCCGTTCGAGTTCGGTTCGTCGAACGTTCGACGAACCGACCTCGAACCGCATAGGAAACAATGGCTGGCATTCACAAACACATAAAAACACCTAGAAAACACCCTCAAAGGTGTCCAAAAGGTGACAAACAACGCACAACACAGCACAAACACATGGGAAAGTGACAAGGACATATACTCATGCGCAAACAAAAGAGCTGGACAAGGAAAAAGAGGAGGAGACACAGATATAGGCATGGCACGCCCTTCTAAAATCATGTAAAACACCGCAAGGTGACTCTAAGAAGAGTCTCCCTTTTTTCCAAAAATTGGGCCACACAGACACCCACCCCCTTCAGTGGCAGCACTTGTGCCCCAGTTGTACACTTCACAGGTACATTTGCATCAAGCACATTCAAAAATACGCCATCCTTAACCGTCCCCAGGATGACACTGGGGTAGGTAGCAAAGTCTTTCCTGATCCCAGCTCTGTTCATCTTGGCTCCTTTTTAAAAACACTGTAAGCAAGGGTTACTCCAAGCGGAGTCTTCCTTTTTTCCAAAAATTGGGCCACACACACACCCACCCCTTCAGTGGCAGCACTTGTGCCCCAGTTGTACACTTCCCAGCTAGATTTGCATCAAGCACATTAAAAAATACGCCATTCTTAACCGTCCCCAGGATGACACCGGGGAAGGTAGCAAAGTCATTCCTGATCCCAGCTCTGTTCATCTTGGCTCCTTTTTAAAAACACTGTAAGCAAGGGTTACTCCAAGCGGAGTCTCCCTTTTTTCCAAAAATTGGGCCACACACACACCCACCCCTTCAGTGGCAGCACTTGTGCCCCAGTTGTACACTTCACAGCTAGATTTGCATCAAGCACATTCAAAAATACGCCATTCTTAACTGTCCACAGGATGACCCCGGGGTAGGTAGCAAAGTCTTTGCTGAACCATGACTTGTTCATCTTGGCTCCTTTTAAAAAACACAGCAAGCAAGGGTTACTACAAGTGGAGTCATCCTTTTTTCCAAAAATTGGGCCACACACACACCCACCCCTTCAGTGGCAGCAGTTGTGCCCCAGTTGTACATTTCACCGCTAGATTTGCATCAAGCACATTCAAAAATACACCATTCTTAACCGTCCCCAGGATGACCCCGGGGTAGGTAGCAAAGTCTTTGCTGAACCATGACTTGTTCATCTTGGCTCCTTTTAAAAAACACAGCAAGCAAGGGTTACTACAAGCGGAGTCATCCTTTTTTCCAAAAATTGGGCCCTACACACACCCACCCCTTCAGTGGCAGCACTTGTGCCCCAGTTGTACACTTCACAGGTAGATTTGCATCAAGCACATTCAAAAATACGCCATCCTTAACCGTCCCCAGGATGACCCCGAGGTACGTAGCAAAGTCTTTGCTGAACCATGACTTGTTCATCTTGACTCCTTTTAAAAAACACAGCAAGCAAGGGTTACTCCAAGCGGAGGCTCCCTTTTTTCCAAAAATTGGGCCACACAGATACCCCATCAGTGGCAGCACTTGTGCCCTAGTTGAAAACAGGATGATTTGATTTCCATCAAGCACATTCCAAATCCACAAGCATTTACTCTCCCCAGGATGACACAGGGGTATTAAATTCCTTGTGGATCCATGACTTGTTCATTTTGATGAACGTTAGTCTGTCCACATTGTCACTGGACAGACGCGTGCGCTTATCTGTCAGCACACACCCAGAAGCACTGAAGACACGTTCAGAGACAACGCCGGCAGCTGGACATGACAATATCTCCAAGTCGTAAGTGGAGAGCTCTGGCCATTTTTCAAGATTTGAAGTCAAAAATGAGCAAGGCTCCATTTGAAAAGTCATGGCATCAATGTTCATTTGGAGATACTCCTGTATCATCCTCTCCAGCCGTTGACTATGTGTCAGACTTGTTGTCTCTGGTGGCCTTGCAAAGGACGGTCTAAAAAAATTATGAAAAGATTCCATAAAATTGCTGTTACCAGCACCAGATACGGTGCTATTGGTACGGGTAGACTGTTGAAGATGACGAGACCGTCCCATGTTTGTCAAGTTACAACTGGGAGATTCACTTCCTGCACCTGCACGGTTGTTTGGTGGAAAAGCCGAGCTAAGATCGAGTAACAGCTTCTGCTGATACTCCTGCATACGTGCGTCCCTTTCTATGGCTGGAATTATGTCACAAAATTTGGACTTGTACCGGGGATCTGATAGTGTGGCAAGCCAGTAGTCATCATCACTTCTAATTTTGACAATACGAGGGTTATGTTGGAGGTAGTGCAGCAAGAAGGCGCTCATGTGTCTTGCGCAGCCATGCGGACCAAGTCCACGCTGTGTTTGTTGCATAGAGGTGCTAACCGTTCTTTCTTCCTCTGACATCTCCCCCCCAACCTCTTTCAACTGAAATTTGACCAAGGTCTCCCTCATCCGCTGAGTCTTCCATGTCCATGGACAGTTCGTCATCAATTTCTTCATGTTCTCCTGCACCTTCCTCAACATTTCGCCTGCTACCATGTGCGCCCATGTTGATCCCTGTCCCCCATGGTCCCATGCCTGCCGCGTTGGTGATGATGAATGTCTGGACCTTGGTGATGTTGTTGTCCCTTGCGCATATGAATCCTCCTGTAGTTCCTCTCCTTCCTGTTGTCCCACCCCCTGACTCCGAATAGTGTTTAGCGTGTGCTCCAGCATGTAAATGACTGGAATTGTCATGCTGATAATGGCATTGTCAGCGCTAAACATATTCGTCGCCATGTCGAAACTGTGCAGAAGGGTGCATAGGTCCTTCATCTGAGACCACTCCATCAGGGTGATCTTCCCCACCTCTGCATCTCGTTGGCCCAGGCTATACGTCATGATGTATTGCACCAGGGCTCGGCGGTGCTGCCACAGTCGCTGTAACATGTGGAGAGTCGAATTCCAGCGTGTCGCCACATCGCATTTCAGGCGATGAACCGGCAGGCCGAAAGACTTCTGGAGCGATGCAAGTCGCTCAGCTGCGGCGGTTGAACGGCGGAAGTGAGCAGACAGTTTTAGTGCCCTGGTCAGAAGGCCATCTAGGCCGGGATAGTGTGTTAAAAATTGCTGGACAACAAGGTTCAACACGTGAGCCATACAAGGCACGTGTGTCACCTTGCCCAGGCGAAGGGCCGCACCCAGGTTTGCAGCATTGTCGCACACGGCTTTACCAGGCTGCAGGTTGAGTGGAGACAACCATTTATTAAACACGGACCGCAGAGCTGACCACAACTCCTCAGCTTTGTGACTCTTATTCCCAAGACATGTCAAGCTAAAGACCGCCTGATGCCGTTGCGCTCTGCTGCCAGCATAGTAATGAGGGGTGCGTGATTCTTTCTGCGCAGTGAGAACGCTGATGGCCTGACCAGGCAGGCTTGGGGCGGAAGTGGAGGACCCAGATGAGGTGGAGGAGGCAGAAGCAGTGGCGGAACTTGGACAGACAGAGGATTGACACACAAGTCGTGGGGACGGCAAGACTTGTGCAAAAGACCCGTCACCATCTATCACCATAGTTAACCAGTGCCCAGTTAGCGACATGTAACGTCCCTGTCCATGCTTACTGGTCCAAGTATCGGTGGTGAAATGCACCCGTTGACACACAGAGTTTCTCAAGGAAGCGGTGATGTTGTGTGCGACATGCTGGTGTAGCGCGGGCACACCTTTCTTAGAGAAGTAGTGGCGACTGGGCATCTGGTACTGGGGCACAGCGACAGACATAAGGTCTCTAAAATCCTGTGTGTCCACCAGGCGGAAAGGCAGCATTTCGGTAGCCAAGAGCTTACAGAGGGATAAAGTCAACCTCTTAGCTTTGTCATGGGTCGCAGGAAATGGCCTTTTATTTGTCCACATCTGAGGGACAGAGATCTGGCTGCTGTGTGTAGACGGTGTTGAGTAGGGTGTCCCTGGAAAAATGCAGCTTTGTGAGGAAAGTGCAGGCATAGACATGATGTTGCCTTCATCCAACGTTGATGCTATCGATGTCTGAGAGAGCTGTACACACACACTTGTTTCCCCTTCCAAACCAACTGACGACCTACCAGGCAACCTGCCTGTTGCGGTTACAGTGGTGGAAGTTGTGCGTTGAAAACCAGGTGTGACAGCTGTCCCCACAGTCCTAGAAGATGAAGAGCGCGTGGATGCACTAGAAGGGGCAGGCGGTGGATGGTTCGCTCCGCTAGGCAGCATTGCAGCACGGTGAGCTTCCCACCGGGACATATGATATTTATTCATGTGACGATTCATGGAAGAAGTTGTCAAACTGCTGAGGTTTTGACCTCTACTAACAGAATCATGACAAATTTTACAGATCACATAATTTGGCCGATCTTATGCTTTGTCAAAAAAGGACCAGGCTAGGCAAGGCTTAGAGGGTATGCGACCTGTTGATCCACCCCGACTGGTGCTCAGAAGCAGAGTGGTGGCTGATGATGCAGTTGTAGATGTGCTACCAGTACTCCGACTCTGTGCAGGAAGGCGCAAGGTAACTTCGTCATCAGTTGCATCCTCCTCCACCACCTCTGTTGACCTCCTCGAGTGCCTGACTGTGGGTTGATAGTAGGTGGGATCTAGAACTTCCTCATCAATTGTTGTGTTTGCACTCCCCTCACCCTCAGACCGAGCCTCTTCTTGCCCTGACCGAATATTTAAGTTGTCATCCCAATCTGGTATCTGCATCTCATCGTCATCAGTATGTTCCTCATTGTCTATAACAACAGGTGTTACAGTTGGTGAAAAAGGATCAACATTATGCTCAGAAACTTGGTCCTCACGGCCTGAATCAGAGTCACAAAGGTTCTGGGCATCACTGCAGACCATTTCCTGGTCTGTACTCACTTTAGCTTGGGAGCAGACCTCTGATTCCCAGGCTATAGTGTGACTGAAAAGCTCTGCAGACTCAGCCATCTAAGTTCCACCATACTGTGCAGGGCGGATGGAGACTTCAGAGCTGGGAGAAAGCAAGTTTGATTGGGGTGACAACTCAGAGGACTGGTGTTTTTTGGATGCGGTAGTTGAGGTGGCGGAGGGGGCACTTGTTGGACCACTTGAGATCCATTCAAGCATTTTCCTTTTTTGGCCATCATCTACCTTTGTTCCAGTTGTCCGTGTCCGTAAAAAAGGGAGCACATCGGATTGTCCACGGTAAGTAGTAGACATATTAATTTTGCTGGAAGATGGTCTATCTTCAGCAGATGTTAATGGAGCTTTGCCACCTTCCCCACGGACAAACCCTTTTTTTCCTTTTCCAACACGCCTCTTACCCTTTCCACCAACATCTGTCATTTTGCCACTCATTTTGATTGCGACAAGATTGTGCACTTAAAATGTGGTAGTAAAAATTGAGCGGTGGTGTAGATTGCAGTGGTGGTCTATCTTTATTAACAGCAGAATAAACAACAATAATTATCACTAACAATGCAACTACGGCCCTTAAACTGGCAGCAGTGTTTGCTAGTATAATGGCTTAGTAACAATGAGTTTGAGTGTGCAATGCAGGCAGAGGTGCTGCAAATATCTTTGCACTTGTGGGACGATACAGAAGTCCAACAGCCACGTTTAGGATGCCACTAAGTTCACTCAGTGTTTGCAAGTATAATGGCTTAGTAACAATGAGTTTGAGTGTGCAATGCAGGCAGAGGTGCTGCAAATATCTTTGCACATGTGGGACGATACAGAAGTCCAACAGCCACGTTTAGGATGCCACTATGTTCACTCAGTGTTTTCTAGTATAATGGCTTAGTAACAATGAGTGTGCAATGCAGGCAGACGTGCTGCAAATATCTTTGCACTTGTGGGACGATACAGAAGTCCAACAGCCACGTTTAGGATGCCACTAAGTTCACTCAGTGTTTGCTAGTATAATGGCTTAGTAACAATGAGTTTGAGTGTGCAATGCAGGCAGACGTGCTGCAAATATCTTTGCACTTGTGGGACGATACAGAAGTCCAACAGCCACGTTTAGGATGCCACTAAGTTCACTCAGTGTTTGCTAGTATAATGGCTTAGTAACAATGAGTTTGAGTGTGCAATGCAGGCAGAGGTGCTGCAAATATCTTTGCACTTGTGGGATGATACAGAATTCCAACAGCCACGTTTAGGATGCCACTAAGTTCACTCAGTGTTTGCTAGTATAATGGCTTAGTAACAATGAGTTTGAGTGTGCAATGCAGGCAGAGGTGCTGCAAATATCTTTGCACTTGTGGGACGATACAGAAGTCCAACAGCCACGTTTAGGATGCCACTAAGTTCACTCAGTGTTTGCTAGTATAATGGCTTAGTAACAATGAGTTTGAGTGTGCAAAGGGCAGGAGGGTACAGTGGAAGGGTTGTGGGTCTCTGGGTAGAGGAAAGGAAGCCTGCCTTTCTATCCCTCTTAATGGGGAAATGCAGCGAGGAAATCCCTGACCTTAGCTACACAGTTGCTGTCATCTTTTGTAGCTGTTAAACTCTGTTTTTACGGACCTGACACCTATGGCTCTGACCCTGTCGGTATGAGCCCTTAAAAGGACTGATAGAAAGTGCTATCCCTATGCTGTCCAGCGCTGTGTATGGAGCGTACACAGCAGTATCGGCGATAGGAGCTGCGCCAGTGATCACTGACACCAAGGACGCAGAAGGCAGATAATGGCGTGCTGGAGGAAAATGTCCGGTTTTATAATGCAGGGACATGTGACATGGACATCCTATCACACATGCCGTTGCTTCTCTGGCTAAAAGTCCACTTAGCTGTGTGTGTGTCTGGGATTGACTGACATGCTGGCCCGCCTCACCACATGCGCGCGCTTAGGGAAGGAAGACAAGGAAAAAAAAAAAATGGCAATCGCCATTATCCAAACAGCAGTGATCTGAATGCGCTGTTCCCACACACTATACACTGAAATTTCATAATAGTGTGAGTCACAGAGTGACTTACACTATTACAGCGGAAAGCCAGCTAGTAATTAGCTGGTCTTTTTGCTGCTAGAACCGTTCTCGAACATATCTAGAACTATTGAGCTTTAGCAAAAAGCTCGAGTTCTAGTTCTATCTAGAACAGCCCCCAAAATCACTCGAGCCACGAACTGGAGAACCTCGAACCACGAACCGCGCTCAACTCTACCCATAACATCACGCATGCCTTGACGAATGCAATTTAATGAGGCCTACTTAACGACTGACACGTGGACAAGTACCTGTGGCCAGGGATGCTACATTTCCCTGACAACACACTGGGTGAACCTTGTGGACACCGGGATTGAGACGGACTCTGGGACAGTACACATATTTAGATGCCAAGGATTGCAGGCCCTAGATCCATCAAGGCTACATAAACCTCCCACACCAGTCCTTGCACCCCCTCCTTCTCATTTTCCTTGCATTGTCATCTCATAGAATAACATTCATATAATTTGAAAGCTTGAAGCACTGAAGGACTGCCTCGGAGAAGCAGCCACAGACTCTGTTGAAACTAATATGTTTAGGTGAGAAAAAGCATACCATCGCAGAGTTGTGGAAAGCTATAATATATCAGACAGATCTGTGGCTCTCGCCGCTGAACCTACAACCAGGTTTGATCATGTGTGATAATGGCTGTAACTGGTAGCTCTACAGCTTGATAAGCTGCCACACTTACAATGCCAGGCCCACGTGCTCAACTTAATGTTTCATGGTTTCTGAAAACCTACCCAGATTTGCCTGAGCAACTTATGAAGGTTTGCCATTTGTGCACCAATTTCCATAAGTCAGCTACAGCTGCTGCCATTCTGGCAGTGCAGTAGCAGCACTTGGAAGTGAGAGCTTACCAATTGGTATGCGACATAACCATGCACTGGACCGCCAAAGAGTTTTGCTCAAAACTTGCCGAGTGTCACGGCAGTATCAGATGTTGGTCACACTACAGATTATGACACTCCAAATGATGGTTTCTCTGGTGTTTCTGAGTTACATAGGCAGGGTCACGTGTTAACCAGCTGTGTGCTCATTAATGGTCAGGCTAGCAAGAGTTAATGTCTGCTACCCTGCTTGTCACCTCTGGGATGACATGTTGTTGGAAACCTATCATATTTACTCCCCAACTTTTTAAGATAATGAAATCGGCCTTCCCATCCCGATTATAGTTTATTGCTGTGTTTATTTGTGTGCTGCTGTGTCCCAGTCCTGCTGATGATTGTATTGTGTGGCCATCTTTTTGTTTCCTGATTGTAGATAGCCCATGCTTAAATTTTGGCATGGACCTTGTTGCTGCACAATCAAGGCAGTTTCAGTCCTTGTCCCTCCAGGTAGTGGAATTAAAGGGGGCTCTACAGCAACAGGCACAGTCCACTACTCTGGCGCAATCCGCGTTGGTTGCTGAACTGCTCCTCCCTGAAAGATTTTCTGGGGAGCGCAGCCAGTTTGTTTCTTTCAGGAAAGCATGCAAATTGTATTTTCATCTTCATCCCCTCTCCTCTGGTAGTAAAATGCAGCTGGCGTCTGACTGCATCATTCCACTGAAACTGCACTAACCAAAGTCACCAATGACCTACTAACTACCAATGCCAAGTGACACTACTCTGTCCTCCTCCTGGTCCTCTGTCTTTGACACAGTAGACCATTCCCTGCTAACTGAAAATTCTCTAGTCTCTGGGCATCACAGACTTGGCGCAATCTTGGATCTCTTCATACCTAACCGACCGAACTTTCAGTGTCTCCCACTCTCAAACCATTTCATCATCTCGCCCCCTATCTGTTGGTGTCCAGCAAGGTTCAGTTTTAGGACCTCTGCTGTTCTCCATCCACACATTCCACCTGGGACAGCTCATAGATTCCCACGGCTTTCATTATCACCTCTACGGTGATGATACACAGATCTACCGCTCTGGACCTGACATCACCTCCTTACTAACCAGAATTACACAGTGTCTGTCTGCTATATCAACTTTTTTCTATGCTTGATTTCTAAAACTGAACACGGACAAAACAGAATTCATTATCTTTCCTCTTCCTCACTCAACGCCTTCTACTGACCTATCCATCAATGTCAATGGCTGCTCACTTTGCCCAGTCTCACATGCTCACTGCCTGGGAGTAACTCTAGACTCTGCTCTCTCCTTCAAACCACACATCCAAGCCCTTTTAACCCCTTCACGACCGCGGGCCGTAAAATTACGTCCTATTTTAACGTGACTTAACGACCAGGGACGTAATTTTACGGCCTAAACTTCATTTGATTGCCGTGGCCATAGCAACGGCTTTCAAATGATGTCCCCTGCTGTTTCTTACAGCAGGGGACCTTTGCTTGACCCCAGGGGGGGCGGCATCGCCACCCCCTATCGACGATCGATGTGATTGGCTGTTCAAATCTGAACCGCCAACCACATCGATCGCACTAATTTCGGCAAAAATAATGCCCGAATTAGTGCGATCCTGTGAGATCCAGCTATGAGATGCCGCAGCTGCTGCAGCATATCATAGGTGGACCTCAAACATGCCGCCCCCAGCCCCTGCAGCACTGATTGGAGCGATCGTGCTATGACGCGCAATCGCTCCAATCAGTGTGCAGTGGGGCGGTCTGATCTGGAGGTGGCCGCCCTCCCCAGGCCTGTGTTGGTTTGGGAAGCCCTCCCCCAGCATGTTTGCGGCGTGCACTGGCTGGTACTTGTAGTACCACACAACGCTGCTGCCGCCGCCCGATCGCCGCTCCTGCCCCACTTGAGTATTGCGCGCCTGATAGCCCCTGCGCGCTCCTGTGATGGCCCTGCCCCCTGCCGATGTGTCCCCCCGATCTGCTCCCCGCCACGATCTGCCCCTCTGCTGCGATCTGCCCCCCTGCCACAATGTGCCCCCCTGCTGCAATCTGCTTCCTGCTGCGATCTGTCCTCTGCCATGATGTGCCCCACTGCTGCGATCTGCCTCCTGCCGCAATCTGCCCCCTGCTGCCATCTGCCTCCCTGCTGCGATATGCCCCCTGCCGCTGCGAGCCCTCCCCCAACATGTCTGCAGCGTGCAGTGGCTGGTACTTGTGGTACCACGCCACCGCCGCCGCTGCTGCCGCCGCCGCTGCTGCACGTGAGTGCTGTGCTCACTTTGCAGCCCGTGCGCGCTCCCGTGGTGCCCCTGCGCGCTGCCGTGATAGCCCCTGCCGTGCCCCCCCCGCGATCTGCTCCCCCCAACACCCCCCCCCCCTCTGACTGCCTCCCCCATTATCTCTGTTCTGCTTCTGCAGCTCCCTCTCCGGTCTCCCCCTCTGCTCTACCCCCTCCCCCTCTGCTCCCCCCCCTCTGCTCTCAGCCCCCCCTCTGCTCTCACCCCCCCCCTCTGCTCTCCCCCCCCCTGTCCCCCTCTGCTCTCCCCCCGACGTCCTCTTACCTGTCTTCACCGGCCTGATCACATCTGCGTCCATCGCTGGGTCCTTCCTGGGCATTCTGCTGATCTGCCTGCTGCTCCTGTAAAGCTGTCCATCTCTCTGCCATCTGTTCCTTTGCAGCTCTTCTGGTCAGTGATCCTCCTGCTAGTCCTGTGGGTACTGTGAGTATAACTTTTTTTTTTTTTCCGTATCCCCTGTCCATTTTTACACCTCATCCGTCCGTGCGTCCCGCCAAGCGCTGATCAGGGATGCAGATAACGGATCGGCATCCCTGCTCAATTTTTGGCATGACTTTTTTTTCCGTATCCCCGACGCTTTTTGTATCGCATCCGTCCGTGCGTCCCGCCAAGCGCTGATCAGGGATGCAGATAACGGATCGGCATCCATGGTCAATTTTTGGCGTGACTTTTTTCCGTATCCCCGACGCTTTTTGTATCGCATCCGTCCGTGCGTCCCGCCAAGCGCTGATCAGGGATGCACATAACGGATCGGCATCCATGGTCAATTTTTGGCGTGACTTTTTTCCGTATTCACGACGCTTTTTGTATCGCATCCGTCCGTGCGTCCCGCCGAGCGCTGATTAGGGATGCAGATAACGGATCGGCATCCCTGCTCAATTTTTGGCGTGACTTTTTTCCGTATTTGCGACGCTTTTTGTATCACATCCGTCCGTGCATCCCGCCAAGCGCTGATCAGGGATGCACATAACGTATTTGCATCCATGGTCAATTTTTGGCGTGACTTTTTTTTTTTACGTATCCCCGACGCTTTTTTTATCGCATCCGACCGTGCGTCCTGCAGCGGCCGATCAGTGCACTGCGTCTGTGCGTTTGAAAAGTCAAATGGCGCTCCTTCTCTTCTGAGCCCCGCCATGCGCTCAAACAATTACTTTCCACCACATATGAGGTATCTGCGTACTCAGGAGAAATTGCACAATACGTTTTATGGTGCATTTTTTCCTGTTACCCTTGTGAAAAAAAAAGCTACCTAGTTGAAGCAACCGTTTTGTGGTAAAAAAAAAAAAATTTCTTTTCACGGCTCAACGCTATAAACTTCTGTGAAGCCCCCAGGTGTTCAAAGTGCTCACCAAACATCTAGAAAAATTATTTGAGGGCTCTAGTTTCCAAAAATGGGGTGACTTGTGGGGGAGCTCCACTGTTTAGGCACCATAGGGGGTCTCCAAACGTGACATGGCGTCCGCTAATGATTCCAACCAATTTTGCTGTCAAATGGCGCTCCTTCTCTTCTGAACCCCGCCATGCGCCCAAACAATTACTTTCCACCACATATGAGGTATCTGCGTACTCAGGAGAAAATGCACAATACATTTTATGGTGCATTTTTTCCTGATAGCCTTGTGAAAAAAAAGCTACCTAGTTGAAGCAACCGTTTTGTGGTAAAAAAAAAACAATTTCTTTTCACGGCTCAACGCTATAAACTTCTGTGAAGCCCCCAGGTGTTCAAAGTGCTCACCAAACATCTAGAAAAATTATTTGAGGGCTCTAGTTTCCAAAATGGGGTGACTTGTGGGGGAGCTCCATTGTTTAGGCACCTCAGGGGGTCTTCATACCCCACATGGCGTCCGCTAATGAGTGCAGCTAATTTTGCACTCAAAAATTCAAATGGCGCTCCTTGCCTTCCGAGCACTGCCGTGTGTCCAAAGATTTGATTTCCACCACATATGAGGTATCTGCGTATTCAGGAGAAAATGCACAATACATTTTATGGTGCATTTTTTCCTGTTACCCTTGTGAAAAAAAAAGCTACCTAGTTGAAGCAACCGTTTTGTTGTAAAAAAAATTTTTTTTCTTTTCACGGCTCAACGCTATAAACTTCTGTGAAGCCCCCAGGTGTTCAAAGTGCTCACCAAACATCTAGAAAAATTATTTGAGGGCTCTAGTTTCCAAAATGGGGTCACTTGTGGGGGAGCTCCATTGTTTAGGCACCTCAGGGGGTCTTCAAACCCGACATGGCGTCCGCTAACAGGTGCAGCTAATTTTGCACTCAAAAATTCAAATGGCGCTCCTTGCCTTCCGAGCACTGCTGTGTGTCCAAACATTTGATTTCCACCACATATGAGGTATCTGCGTACTCAGGAGAAAATGCACAATACATTTTATGGTGCATTTTTTCCTGTTACCCTTGTGAAAAAAAAAGCTACCTAGTTGAAGCAACCGTTTTGTTGTAAAAAAAATTTTTTTTCTTTTCACGGTTCAACGCTATAAACTTCTGTGAAGCCCCCAGGTGTTCAAAGTGCTCACCAAACATCTAGAACAATTATTTGAGGGCTAATTTTGCGTTCAAAAATTCAAATGGCGCTCCTTGCCTTCCGAGCTCTGCCGTGCGCCCAAACAATTGATTTTTACCACATATGGGGTATCAGCGTACTCAGGAGAACATGCACAATAAATTGTATTGTGTACTTTCTCTTTTCTCCCTTGTAAAAATGAAAATTTTATGGCTAAAGTAACATTTTTGTGTTAAAAAGTAAAATTTTCATTTTTTCCTTCCACATTGCTTTGGTTCCTGTGAAGCACCTAAAGGGTTAATAAACTTATTGGATGTGGTTTTGAGCAGTGTGAGGGGTGTAGTTTTTAGAATGGGGTCACTTTTGGGTATTTTCTGTCACCTAGGCCTCTCAAAGTCACCTCAAATGTAATGTGGTCCCTAAAAAAAATTATTTTGTAAATTTTGTTGGAAAAATGAGAAATTGCTGATGACCTTTGACCCCTTCTAACTTCCTAACGGAAAAAAAATTTGTTTCGAAAATTGCGCTGATGTAAAGTACACAAGTGGGAAATGTTATTTAGTAACTATTTTGTGTGACATATCTCTCAGATTTATGGGCATAAATTTTCAAAGTTTGAAAATTGCGAAATTTTCAAAATTTTCGCCAAATTTCCTAAATTTTCACAAATAAACGCAAAAAATATCGGCCTAAATTTACAACTGACATGAAGTACAATATGTCACGAAAAAACAATCTCAGAATCGCCAGGATCCGTTGAAGCGTTCCAGAGTTATAACCTGTCAAAGTGACACTGGTCAGAATTGCAAAAAATGGCCCGGTCATTAGGGTGTTTTAGTGGCCGGGGGTGAAGGGGTTAACCTCCTGCCACCTCCAACTCAAAAATATTTCCTGAATTCGTACATTCCTTTCCCTTGAAGCTGCAAAAACCTTAGTGCATGCCTTTATAATCTCCCGCCTGGACCATTGCAACCTCCTGCTTTTTGGCCTCCCTTCTAACAGTCTCACACCACTACAATCTATTTTAAATTATGCTGACCGACTAATCCACCTGTCCCCTCGCTACTCCCCGACCTCTTCTCTCTGCCAATCCCTTCACTGGCTTCCCATTGCCCAACAACTCCAGTTCAAAAACCTATGCATGACCTACAAAGCCATCCACAATCAGTCTCCTGCCTACATCTGTGACCTAGTCTCCTGGTACTTACCCACACATATCCTTCGATCCTCACAAGATCTCCTTCTGTACTCCCCTCTCATCTCCTCTCCCCACCATCGCATCCAAAATTTCTCCCGTGCATCCCCCATACTCGGAATGCTCTGCCACAACATATCAGACTCTCACCTAACTTGATAAGCTTCAAAAGGAACCTGAAGACCCACCTGTCATGATGTATGTAGTTTTCTCCATCCCATATTTTTTGTATAAGATGCCATGTGATGTATTTTACCTTCTCACTGTATTTGCTGTAATACTATGTCAGGATGTGATGTAACTTTCCTTTGGTTGTACTTACTGAACACTTTGAAATGTCTTGGGATGTAAGTGACCATACCTTCCCCCCAGCCTGTATCATATTGCAATCAGGCTTCAGCAGTAGCTATTGTCATTGATTTGGTGGGGGTTGCATATATATCTTGTTCTTCTCAGCATGGGACTTCTCCAATCTACAACTTGGTAAACAGAACAGAGCCAGCAGTCTAAGGGGTGCTTCACACACAGCGAGCTCGCTGCCGAGATCGCTGCTGAGTCACGGTTTTTGTGACGCAGCAGTGACCTCATTAGCGATCTCGCTGTGTGTGACACTGAGCAGCGATCTGGCCCCTGCTGCGAGATCGCTGCTCGTTACACACAGCCCTGGTTCGTTTTCTTCAAAGCCGCTCTCCTGCTGTGACACACAGATCGCTGTGTGTGACAGCAAGAGAGCGACAAATGAAGCGAGCAGGGGAGCAGGAGCCGGCATCTGACAGCTGAGGTAAGCTGTATCCAAGATAAACATCGGGTAACCAAGGTGGTTACCCGATATTTACCTTAGTTACCAGCATCTGCAGCTCTCACGCTGCCTGTGCTGCCGGCTCCGGCTCTCTGCACATGTAGCTGCTGTACACATCGGGTTAATTAACATGGGACTTCTCCAATCTACAACTTGGTAAACAGAACAGAGCCAGCAGTCTAAAGTCCATTCATGCATCAAATGGCCAGGGGGAGGTGTGCCCACCTAAGGGGCTGATCCCAGGAGAGAAGAACATGTTAGTTCAGTTAGTTGGATCTCGGCTGGAGACGTACTAGGATCTATAGCTGAGGCTGGATCCTGGGGTCTGTGTGTGTGGACTGTTACAGACTGGAGATCCGCGGCCACGTGGGATTGTGTTTTGTTGTTCAACCTGTTGGACTCAAGGAACTCATATAAGGACCATTGCCCTAATTTCCCTGGCATCGGAATACCAGGCGGTGCCCCTGGATCTTTTGTTTTTTGTTGTGGACTCCTTGCAGATTTGAAGGATTTATATTTATGTTTGCTGCTTTATCTTTGTGGTTCCAATAAAGCTCTTTGGATTGTTCCTTGGCCTGGCGTCCCTCACTGCTCTGTTGCATACCCCGTCACACCACCTCTTCTGACAAGCCTACAACCTGTAGTAAACCTCAGTCTGATATAGCGCCGCACAACCATCTCTACCCTCACCTTCCATATCCTCACCCATCCCTTGTAGACTGTGAGCCCTTGCGGGCAGGGTCGTCTCTTCTCCTGTACCAGTCTCTGCTTTGTTTTGTTTATGATTATTGTACTTTTCCTATGTGTACTCCTTTTCGCATGTTAAGCACCATGGAATAAAATGCGCAATAATAATAATAATAATAATAAAATCACACAGGATGGAAGAATTGTTGGGCAAGGGTAAGTAAACAAATCAAGCCACTGTCGTGCCCCATGTAAGTACTTTCGCCCTGACAAGGGAAGCACACAAGTAGAGTGAATAACCCCAAAGTTAATCAGGGCCTGATTACTTACATGCGGCACGTCAGGGGTTAGATTTTTCTACTTACCTTCAGATTGGCCAACAATTCTTCCATCCTGTGTGATTCAATCTATCTGGTGGTACATGGTCCACCACCACTACCACCAGAAAGACCTGGTAAGATCTATGCTAATCTTTCTATTTGCACTTTTTTACTGCACTGCACTTTATGTATTGTCCTTTGATGTTTTTTATAGGTAGATATTAAAACTTAGGGGTGCTTTACACGTTGCGACATCGCTACCGATATATCGTCGGGGTCACCTCGTTAGTGACGCACATCCGGCGCCGGTAGCGACATCGCAACATGTAAATCCTAGGTGCAACGATGAATGAGCACAGAAGCGTACAATATCGCTGATCTGTGTAACGTCGTTCATTTCCATAATGTCTGTTCAACCACTGGTACGATGTTGTTTGTCATTCCTGCAGCTCCACACATCGCTGTGTGTAAACCTGCAGGAGCGACAAACATCTCCTTACCTGCATCCCGATGGCAATGCGGAAGGGAGAAGGTGGGCGGGATGTTATGTCCCGCTCATCTCCGCCCTTCCGCTTCTATTGGCTGGCCGATTAGTGACGTCGCTGTGATGCCGAACGCACTTCCCCCTTGAAGGAGGGATTGTTCGGCAGTCACAGCGACGTCGCCAAGCAGGTATGTGCGTGTGAAGCGATAATGTTCGCTACGGCAGCAATCACCACATATCGCATGTGCAATGGGGGCGGGTGCTAGGCGCTGGACATCGCTAGCAATTGCTAGCGATGTCGCAACATGTAAAGCCCACCTAAGTTAATGGCAGCAATGCCAGCTTTATATCACTCTTTTTGTTTTGCAACTTTTACACACAAAAATGTTTGTCTTTTAAAAAAAGAAAATGTTTTTGCATCATCATATTTAGCAAGCTATTATTTTTCCATTTTTTTCTGTGAGATGAGTTGCTGATTTTATTGATATCCTTTTGGGGTGCATTGCAAGGAAGAAGACTGAAGAAGACACACACAGTAATGTCTCACAAAATGTCCACAAGCAAACATCACCATCTGCAGAAATGACAGAGAATGGACAAGCAGGAACATAAGGCCAGAATCACACTTGCTAGTGCCTCGCGTGTAACTCGCGCGAGTCTCTCATGGTAGAACCAGTCTTGGCCGCACACTCACCTGACAGGAGCTGGACAGTAGCATGTATCTCTATGCAGCTCAGACGCTCCTGTATGCATAGTGTGTATGCAATGAGACACTCACGCGAGTTACACGCGAGGCACTAGCAAGTGTGATTCTGGCCTAAGGCTATGTCCGCACGTTGCTTTTTACCTGCTTTTTACCTGCTTTTTTGCTGCTTTTTCAACTGCAGCGTTTAATGGCACAATGGTTGTGTTCTGCTTTTCAAGCAAAGTCTATGGGAATTTGGGTTTCTTGTCCGCACTATGCAGTTCAAACTGCAGCCTTTTTGTTGCAGAACTTTGGTCAAAAACTCAGCTTTGCAGTGCAAAACCCAAATGGCAAAAACAATTCACATGTCAATTGTTTTTGCCATTTGGGTTTTGCACTGCAAAGCTGAGTTTTTGACCCAAGTTCTGCAACAAAAAGGCTGCCGTTTGAACTGCATAGTGCGGACAAGAAACCCAAATTCCCATAGACTTTGCTTGAAAAGCAGAACACAACCATTTTGCCATTAAACGCTGCAGTTGAAAAAGCAGCAAAAAAGCAGGTAAAAAGCAACGTGCGGACATAGCCTTAGAGTGAAGTTCATGTTTCCTCAGTGAAGAGATTGGAAAAGACATCAGTTCTAGTGACAGCTGTTGTGCAGTTAGTAATTATAAAAGGCACCAGAGGGCTGAGAAAGGGTGGAGTTTGCGCCTGGTCCTGCAGCAGGATGGTCAAGTGAACAGCAGAGTCAGTTTAAAGCCATACATCCGAGAGAAGAGACGAGACTAGATCCGAGAGAGACCAGATCTCAGAGGCAACATATCTGAGAGAGATGCGATTAGAGAGAAGACCCGAGACCAAATTTTAGAGAAAACCCAAACCAACAGAGCCAGAAAAGAGAGTGAAAGAGACGCGACTAAGTAAAGGCAGAAAACCATTGCTGACAGTCATTGTTTCCTGTGAGAACATGGCGGTCCAATTGGAGACTGGGCTGCACTTCAGAGAACGAAGGCAGTCAGTGTGCCGAGTGGGCAGAATCATTAATTTCTTATAGTTTTTTATTTTAATATTCCATTTGTTTATTTTCTTCAGAAAAGTCATACAGTTAATTTATTTGTTGCTTACTTATTAGCTATGTATCTGTACTTCTTTTTAGTATTTTTCAATGTATGCCAGGCAAGTTTCTGCTAAATATTCAGTACACGTATATGAACTAGCGCTGCTGTGCTGATCCATCCAGTTCTTGTGGCAATCTATTTAAATACCCTTGAATTGTACTTTCATGATATGTAAAATGCATCAGTGTCAGAAAAGTTTCTCCCCAGTACTTTCAAACTGCTTGTTCTCATGTTTTTGATTTACAGATTATCAATTGTATCAAGCATCAGCAGCACGTAACTGGCAAATAGCATAAACAAACACATTAAATTGTGCTGTGGATTAACCTAAAGTGACACATTTATTTAAAAATCTGCCTACTTCTTGTCCTCATTGATTAAATGCCCTTAAGAAAGTGAGTCTGATGAAATAGAAGACATTAAGATTCATCACAGCTCCTGCACTTTTTTTTCCAATGGTTTACACATTCCCTAGAGTGGGAGATTAGACGGCTGATAAGGTAACACTGAATTATAAGTACCCTGTGGAATGTCATTGTGAAATGAAAGGTTTATTGCTGTGTTTGCAGTGAACAGTGTGTTCTGGTTATTACAATGTATACAGGGTACCATTTGAAGTTTCTATTTCCTGGTTATAATTTTTAATAAAATAATATAAAATATATTAACAATAGAGAATATTCAATATATGGTAAAAGAATTCAGCTGATATTTTAATGCTGACAATTTTCCATTTTCCATAATTTTAATTTATTGTGGAAATTTAGAGGAATGTTCTGTATCCATTACATAAGGACCTAAAATAATCTATTAGCCTAAATTTAGTTAAAGAGTAACTGTAGCTTTCATTTATATTTCATATATTTTACTCTCAATTTGTGAGTAAAATCTATATAACCTGCAATCAGTGCGGCATGGTGGCTCAGTGGTTAGCAGTGCACTGCAGTCTTGCAGCACTGGGGTTTCCTCCCACACTCCAAAAACATACTGATAGGGAACCTAGATTGTGAGCCCCAATGAGGACAGTGTTGCCATTGTATGTAAAGCACTGTGGAATTAACAGCGCTATATAAATGAATAAATATTATTACAGAATTCCTCATTATTGAAACAGGATATGACAGCTGGTCCTTTTAAAATTCTATGGAAAGATGAGGGGGAATGAGGGTTGAGCTAGAGGGAGACATTCTTCTGCAAATTACGAGAGTTCAAAGCCTCCAGGTGTCCCACAGCTGGTAACTCCAGTAACCTTAAAATCTACCGTAAAGGCTTCTTTAAGGTTTCTGGGCGTCACAGCTACCAGGCTGTCGGACTGCAATGCCACTGTGCCAAGTAGTTCAAAGGTCTGGCACTGACTTCATCTAAAGTCATTTCTAGTGGTTGTCATGTTACTCTCTGTGTGAGCCGCAAGCTATGACCTTAGATGAACTCAGTGCCACGCTGCGCTGCCACCATGACACGCAGTCTTACATTCCTGCACTCAGTTCACCTGGGGTCACTTCTGCTACTTCTCACGGTACCTTCTGTGTGAGCCATCAGCTGAGACCTCAGGCAGGCTCAGTGCCAGACTGTTGGACTGCATTGCGACTGTGTCAAACAGTTTGGCAGTTCGACAGGTCACAGCTTGCGGCTCACTTATAGGGTACCATAAGAACCACTAGAAGTAACCTCAGGTGAACTCAGTGCCAGACTGTCAGACTGTGCTACCTGCATGACAAAAAGTCAGACAGTCCGGCACCGAGTTCTAGCACTCAATGAGTCCCAGAGGCCATGATGAGTAGCCAAGTGTTCTAATGTCACAGCTCACCATGGACTCCAGATATAGCAGAGCCTGGATTGTTATGGGATGCTGTGTGGATAACGGCATACCTGCGGGGATGTTTTTGGGGGTCAATAAATTATTGAAAGAGGGTGATTTTATTATTTAAAATAAAGGATTTTCGTGTGTTTGTGTAGTTTTTCTTTTTAATTATAGGGTTAGTAATGGGGGTTTAGAGACCCCTCTCCAATTACGAACCCAGAGTTTGATGGCAGCTATGATTTTTGACAAATCCCAGCTGACATTAAACCCCATATATTACCCTGATTGCCACCACACCAGGGCAATCGGGAGGAGCCCATTAAAGTGGCACAATTAATATATCTAATGGAAAGGCCAATTGTGGAGCAATTACAGGCTGCTATTTTTAGGCTGGGGAGGGCCGAATAACCATGGACTTTCCAAGCTTGTGAGTTCTAGCTCTCCCCAGCTGTTTGCTTTATCTGCACTGATTATAAAAAATGGGCAGGAGCCCACATTGTATTTTATTATTATTTATTTAAATAATTAAAAAAAAAACATGAGGGACCTCTTATTTTTGATAACCAGTCAAAATGAATCACACCACTGGGGGCTGCAGCCCACAGCTGTCTATTTTACCTACACTGGTTATCCCATATAGGCAGGAGACCACACGTCAAAGTGGTGTAATACTCTGAAAACAATGTTTCTCGAAGCAACCTGTGTTTAAGAGATGCACCCAAGAATCTTCCCCTGCTGTTTCCATTCAATTTCCGCACTTTTCCATTCATTTCAGCATTTTTACAGCCCCAACAAACATCCTGAGAGGTTCAGCAGAAAAATTATTTCAGTCTTCCATTGACTTCCATGAGATTCTTTATTTGTGATGAATACACAAATTATACGAATAATCCGAACCCAAATATTTTAGGATTTGCCCATCACTACCCTCTAAGTCTGATACTATTCTATTTCCATATTGTTTATATTATGGGGGAAAATTTAGACCAATGTTCGGCATCCATCATGTTAGATGCTTAAAAACACTATTGGTCTAGATTCAATTAAAGTATTGAGAAAAGTGTCATCAATGTATTTATCAGTAGGACCTACTATAATAATATTCTGCAAGGTACCATGATTAGTTTATTTAATTTCCCTTTATGTTAAAATGCAGATGAAATCTAAACACAGACTACAGCAAGACAGCAATGAAATACTAAATAAATTTGTGCCTTAGCTAGAAGCTCAGATGTTTATGAATGCATTCTACTGTATTGCTATTATGGGAAGGAATACAAAAGGGGACTTTTAAATTAATAAGGATAGCACTCATAAAAAATGCAGTACCTGGGAGTACAAATTCACAAAAATGGAATATTACTTATGCAAAATCCATGTGGGAAAATGAGTAATAATAATAATAATAATAACATAACAATACATATCTTTAGACTAACTTTTGTTTACATTTCTAGATTATAATAAAAAGAGAATGTATTAAGGGATGTAAGGTTATGACAAAAATAAAGTACACCCTCTAGGATTTGTATGTATCGGGTTGTACAGTAGTGTGAAAAATTTTAGGTAGATGTGAAAAAATGCTGCAAGATAAGAATGTTGCCAATAGTTTGATTTTAGTTACCAAAATGCAAACCATATCAAATCATATTTGGTGTGCCTCAAAACAACATCAAAGCATTAATTCTTCAAGGTACATTTGCTTGCAGTGTTTAAAGGAACTCGGCAGAGAGGTTGTTCTTGTTCCAAACATTTTGGAGAACTATTCATGGATCTTCTGTAGGTGTAGGTTTGTGCAAATCCTTCTACCTTCTCTTGCAATCCCAGACATAATCCATGATGTTGAGATTAGAAGTAGCTACAGTTAGGTCCAGAAATATTTGGACAGCGACACAATTTTTGCGAGTTGGGCTCTGCATGCCACCACATTGGATTTGAAATGAAACCTCTACAACAGAATTCAAGTGCAGATTGTAACGTTTAATTTGAAGGTTTGAACAAAAATGTCTGATAGAAATTGTAGGAATTGTACACATTTCTTTACAAACACTCCACATTTTAGGAGGTCAAAAGTAATTGGGCAAATAAACCAAACCCAAACAAAATATTTTTATATTCAATATTTTGTTGCGAATCCTTTGGAGGCAATCACTGCCTTAAGTCTGGAACCCATGGACATCACCAAACGCTGGGTTTCCTCCTTCTTAATGCTTTGCCAGGCCTTTACAGCCGCAGCCTTCAGGTCTTGCTTGTTTGTGGGTCTTTCCGTCTTAAGTCTGGATTTGAGCAAGTGAAATGCATGCTCAATTGGGTTAAAATCTGGTGATTGACTTGGCCATTGCAGAATGTTCCACTTTTTTGCACTCATAAGCTCCTGGGTAGCTTTGGCTGTATGCTTGGGGTCATTGTCCATCTGTACTATGAAGCGCCGTCCGATCAACTTTGCGGCATTTGGCTGAATCTGGGCTGAAAGTATATCCCGGTACACTTCAGAATTCATCCGGCTACTCTTGTCTGCTGTTATGTCATCAATAAACACAAGTGACCCAGTGCCATTGAAAGCCATGCATGCCCATGCCATCACGTTGCCTCCACCATGTTTTACAGAGGATGTGGTGTGCCTTGGATCATGTGCCGTTCCCTTTCTTCTCCAAACTTTTTTCTTCCCATCATTCTGGTACAGGTTGATCTTTGTCTCATCTGTCCATAGAATACTTTTCCAGAACTGAGCTGGCTTCATGAGGTGTTTTTCAGCAAATTTAACTCTGGCCTGTCTATTTTTGGAATTGATGAATAGTTTGCATCTAGATGTGAACCCTTTGTATTTACTTTCATGGAGTCTTCTCTTTACTGTTGACTTAGAGACAGATACACCTACTTCACTGAGAGTGTTCTGGACTTCAGTTGATGTTGTGAATGGGTTATTCTTCACCAAAGAAAGTATGCGGTGATCATCCACCACTGTTGTCATCCGTGGACGCCCAGGCCTTTTTGAGTTCCCAAGCTCACCAGTCAATTCCTTTTTTCTCAGAATGTACCCGACTGTTGATTTTGCTACTCCAAGCATGTCTGCTATCTCTCTGATGGATTTTTTCTTTTTTTTCAGCCTCAGGCTGTTCTGCTTCACCTCAATTGAGAGTTCCTTAGACCGCATGTTGTCTGGTCACAGCAACAGCTTCCAAATGCAAAACCACACACCTGTAATCAACCCCAGACCTTTTAACTACTTCATTGATTACAGGTAACGAGGGAGACACCTTCTGAGTTAATTGCAGCCCTTAGAGTCCCTTGTCCAATTACTTTTGGTCCCTTGAAAAAGAGGAGGCTATGCATTACAGAGCTATGATTCCTAAACCCTTTCTCCGATTTGCATGTGAAAACTCTCATATTGCAGCTGGGAGTGTGCACTTTCAGCCCATATTATATATATAATTGTATTTCTGAACATGTTTTTGTAAACAGCTAAAATAACAAAACTTGTGTCACTGTCCAAATATTTCTGGACCTAACTGTACAAGCATCTCTCAACACTTAGTTTTTGAGCTAGTCACTCTATTTACCAGATCCCAAAGATTGCTCTGGCCTTTTGCCTTTATCCCTTTTACAGGGATCTTGATCTACACAGAATCCCATGGGCTGGGGCATTTGGTAAGCTGCTGATCGGTGGTGCAGAATAGTGTCAAGAAGGGCTATCACACAGAGTTAACACAGAGTCAGGAAGAGAAATGGAAAAAAGTGGGTAGTCAAAAAATTTGCCAAGGTTAGAAAATTGAGTACTTAGGATAGCACAACAGAAGCAAGGGCCACAGAAAAAGGCCAAATAAGGTGAACTTATTAACTGGTAGTAAAAGTCAAAGGTTAAGAAGTGTAAATGGAAGACAACCCTGCCATTTGGTCTAGAAAGAAGTAATCTAATCTAGAAAAGAATTAACCACATCCATAGCTCAACTGAATAGGAATTCTAAAAGTTCCAGAAATAAAACAGGACTGGTTCTGTCACTCATTACCAACAATAAAAGTGCTTCATCATCCAGCAGCAGAAACAGAAACAAAGAACAGGAACCAGCACAAATGTTACAGATGTTTTGAGCTGGTCTGGAACAGTCAGGCATATTTTATCACAATTCTATGTAGGAAACACATCAACAATGATCTTAAGGCTGCTTTACACGGTACGACCGATTGTGCAATTTCACAATCGATCGTACCCGCCCCCGTCCTTTTTGCGTCACGGGCAAATCGCTGCCCGTGTCATACAAAGTCAGTAACCCCCGTCACACGTACTTACCTCTCGTGCGACCACGCTGTGGGAGGCGAACGTCCACTTCCTGGAGTGGGAAGGACGTTCGGCGTCACAGCGACGTCACACGGCCGCCGGCCAATGGAAGCGGAGGGGCGGAGATGAGCGGGACGTAAACATCCCGCCCACCTCCTTCCTTCTCATAGCCGGCGGCAGCCACGTGACGCAGGTGAGCTGCTGTTCATCGTTCCCGGGGTGTCACACAGAGCGGCGTGTGCTACCACGGAAACGATGAACAACTAAATAAACAATATTATGGAACCTAGAACAACGTATGGAACAACGCAGAGCTTTTATTTTTTTATTTATTTAATTGTATGAACGTATACCTTACCATCATATAAGAATAAAGACCGGACAATAAACAATGATTGAAAGCATCAAAAACTATAAAAATCAAAGTCGGATATTGAGGTTTTCTATGTATACAATAGCATTATTATTTACAGTATAGAAATCATTCTTGTCACCATGGTAGGATCTAAGGGGCACTCCTCAACAATGTGCTGGATAGTTTGACCATCTGCTCCACATTAACAGATAGCAGAGTCAAATTTTCCCCACTTATGCATAAGATCTGCACAGACACCAAAGTGTGTTCTAATACAATTTAGAGTAACCCATGTTTTCCTTGGTAGATTGAAGCCTGGTGGTGAGTTTTGTAAGTTAGGGAATGTTTGGAGCTCATCATCTACTACACTGACACAAGGTTCTCGCCTTTTCTATTCTAAATTGAAGTCATGTTTATGCAAGGTGATTGAAGTTCGGATGGGTGGGTGTCTTGATTTCAATCGTTGTATTGTAACATCTCTGATATTTTTGTGTATTTCGAGTTTTTCAGAAGCTTTTGTCTTCTCAGATTTGCAGGTGCGATATGACTCAGGACAGGTAACCAACACACAGGTGTAGGTCTAAAAGCACCATATATTATACACTAAATCGGGCTTTACACGCTATGATATCGTTAATGAATTATCGTCGGGGTCACGTTGTTAGTGACGCACATCCGGCATCATTAATGATATCGCAGCATGTAGCACTTATGTATGATCTTAAATGATCACGAAAGCGTCCAAAATCATTTGTCGCGAAGAGGTTGTCCTGAAACAAAAAATCGTTTTCTTCTAATTAGCGATGTTGTTCCTCGTTCCTGCGGCAGCACACATCGCTGTGTGTGACACCGCAGGAGCGACGAACACCTCCTTACCTGCCTCCATCGGCAATGCGGAAGGAAGGAGGTGGGCAGGATGTTTACGTCCCACTCATCTCCGCCCCTCCGCTTCTATTGGCTGCCTGCCATGTTACATTGCTGTGATGCCGCACGACCCGCCCCCTTAGGAAGGAGGCGGTTCGCCGGCCAGAGCGACGTCCCAATGCAGGTAAGTCCATGTGACGGGGTAAGCGAGGTTGTACGACACGGGCAGCGATATGCCCATGTCGCACAACTGACGGGGGCGGATACAATCGCTTGCGATCTCGCTAGCGAGATTGCAGCGTGTATAGCCCGCTATAGAGTTGTTCAGCTGAGTGTCAATGCAGAGCTAAAAAAAGAAAAAGCATCATTTCTGATGTATCCAGGTAACTAAGAGGAATGATGTACTGCAGAATGAGGTTGTATCCAAGCCATAAAGATGTGAGGTCTTAGTGAATTGGACTTTATACTAGTGACTGAGGGGAGAAATGTACTACAGGATGAGGATGTGCATAGAATAACTGAGAGATGCGAGCAGAGCAATGTACTGCTGGAAGGAGCTGTATATAAAGGAGAAATTATAGAATAGGGCTATGTAGAGAGGTGCTGAGAGGAATTATATAATGCAGAAAGAGGCTGTGTGACGCCCTAGCAGCAGTCAGACTGCTCGGCAGACACTCCGATGAAAATGGGGATTATTTACAGGTGAGAATGTTCGTGATGCCACTTGCGGTGTGCGGTAATGAGGAGTACCGCCACTGCCGTATGGCAGTGCCGGGGCAGAAGGTGTGGGGCAGCCATGATGGAGGTTCCCTCCGCAGGTAGAGAGGCCCCGAGACTCAGGGTAGAGAAAAGGTAGGAACAGTCTATATTACTATAGTGCCAGCAGGGTGCTGGGGAGCCAGGGTACTCACTCAGGTGTGATGACACATTCAGTGGACACAGACTCTGAGGTAAACCAAGTCTCTGGGTATCGTTGCCCTCAGTGACAGCACATCCATTGGTCTGTTTTAGTGATTCTGTGGTGGACTGGAGCCTTCCTCCATATACTGTGTACTCTGTCTTTCCCTGGCCCAGTCGGCTTGAAACCTCCGGTTCCCATCCCTCTTTTTACTGGGGACCTGCTCTTAGCATCTGGCACGTGGGATTTCTGTGGACTGCTCTGCGTGTGAAGACCTATCCCTCCGTTGTGCTGACACCGCTAATCTGAGCCATTGCAGAAAGCATGTGAAGCTACTACCCACTGCAGGCTAATTGCCAGGTTGCGTGAAGCTACTTCCCGACTTAGGGGCCTGTACCCCGCTGTGTGCTTGGCCCCCAGACCGGTTACTGTGGATCCGATGGCTGACGGTCCTCTTGACCCATCTAGCCCTGTCCTCCAGTTCCCTGCGACTTGGTCTCCGTCTCCTCAGGCTCAGGCCACCGTCTGCAACCCAGCCAAACTCTCCTCAGGGAGCTCTTACTCCCCAGGTCAATTCACTTTGACCATTACTACCAACTATCTAACTAACTCCTCCCACCAGCCTGTCTGACTCATAGGTGGGTGATTCCTTTCCCAGTTGGAACCACGCCCCCGGTGTGCCTGACAAGTGTAGTGTTTGGGTGACTAGGATTTGTGCTGTTGGTACAGAATCACTGCTGTGGACCCCAGAGCCAAGGAGGGTGGGCCCTGTACCAAGCATATAGAGTGGTGCTTTTCCCTGTGACACCCTGGACTAGTCCAGGGGCGTCACAGCTGTATTGCAGAATTGGGCTGTATAGAGTGGTGGTTGGGCTGCATAGAGAGGTGCTGAGAGGAATAATGTGGTAAGAGGTACCTGGATGTAAATACTTTATGTTACTGAATATAGCTAATCAGTACTAAGGTTCCTGTATGGTCTACAGTTTCATAATGGCTAGTAAAAACAGCTCCTAGTATCTTATTAGTATTCTTAAGGACATAATGGGAGTTGTATGTTCTTGTGGTAAAACTGTATATGACGAGGGTCAAACTCATGTTGCAATTGATTAGTGTACTAAACTTGGTGTAGTATTAATTTACTGATAATGTTTCTGGTGCTATATTCATGTACTGATGGTGGGTATGGTGATGTATTTATGTACTGAGAGTGTTTCTGATGATGTATTCATGTACTGATGATAGTTCTGGTGCTATATTCATGTTTTGATGGTGGGTATGGGGATGTAGTCATGTACTGATGGTGGTTCTGATGCTGAATTCATATACTGATAGTGGTTGATGTGCAATATTCATGTACTGATGTCTGTTATGGTGCTATATTCATGTACAGATGTAGCTGTGCATAGGTTGTCAGATGACTTGCTACATTGCTATATTAATAAAGAGATGGGCCATCTGAAAAGTTACGGATTACAATATATTCATTTATGCTATGAGAAAAAACTGTTTGTATTTGTTTGAGGGCAGGAACAAGGGAGTACTTACTTTGTATATTGCCTAATCTGTGTAGATTCTATAATCCTGTCAAAAACTTTTAAAATGTTTACTGCATTATCAGTACTCAAAGAGGTTTTATTTTGTAGTGTTATATAAGGTTGCAGGGAACATCTAAAATATTATCTGCAGGAAATGTTCTTTATTTTCCATTCCTTATATAGTGCCAGCATATTTCGCAGCACTTTACAGAAGTCGCTGTCCCCAAGGGGCTCACAATATGAATTCCCTATCAATACGTCTATGCAGTGTGAGAGAAAACCAGTGGAAACCCACACAAATACGGGGAAAACATTCGAACTCCGTACAGACGTTGTCCATAGTGGGTTTGAATCCAGGACCCTAGCGCTGCAATGCAAACTGCTAACAACTAAGCCACCTTGCTGCTCTTATATTTGGTTAATGTTAAATTATTTTATGGGTCAGGGACATGTAACTGGATGTGTTTTGCAAATGGAGGTATGGTTTAAAAAGGGGCATAGTCTTCCTCATGCAAACAGGGAGCCTGAAGTTAAAATTTTGAATACAACCTCGTCTGCACATGCACTGACAAGACACGTAGACGGGTTGTCTAGGTTCTGCAGTCATGTCATATGAGTGCAGGCATCTGAATCTTTACAACGTGCTGTTGAATTGCTGTATTTGACTTAATGTTCATGACTAGCATTTCTGTTTACTTACCTTATTTGACTTAATGTTCATACCTAGCATTTCTTGGGAGGGGATGTTTACTTTGTAGGAAAAAAAATAGGACAATAAAAATTAAAAATAATCAGACTTATAACTATGACTGATTTTTATATTATTTTTTGTACACTTGCTTAATTAGTCAAAATTAACAAGTTTATACACCACGCCAATACAGGGGCCTGTTGTAGTTGCTAGCCTTTTGGACACATATCGATATGCCCAGTATTTCTTGTTCCATCCTATTGAGGAAAAAGGGTATTTTAGAAAAATTTCAAAACTTAATAAAAATTTCATACAGTGAAGGGTGCTTTACACGAGACGACGGATCGTGCGATGCATCGTCGGGGTCACGGTTTTCGTGACACACATCCGGCATCATACACGACGTCGTCTCGTGTGAAACCTCTGAGCGACGCAGTATCGCTCACAAATCGTGAGTCGTGTCCTCGTCGCTCAGTTTCATAATATCGTTAATTTTTACTTGTGACGGTTGTTCATCGTTCCCGTGGCAGCAGACGTCGATCCGTGTGACACCACGGGAGTGATCAAATCTGCTTACCTGCATCCCACAGCTCCCGCCGGCTATGCGGAAGGAAGGAGGTGGGCGGGATGTTTACATCCCGCTCATCTTCGCCCTTCTGCTTCTATTGGCCGGCGACTGTGTGACGCCACTATGACGCCGAATGTCCCTCCCCATTCAGGAAGTGGACGTTCGCCGCCCACAGCGAGGTCGCACAGCAGGTAAGTACGTGTGACAGGGGTTTCACGACTTTGTGCGACACGGGCAGCGATTTCCCCATGACGCACAAATGCCGGGGGCGGGTACGATCGATTGTGAAATTGCACAATTGGTCATCCCGTGTAAAGCAAGCTTTAAAGTGAACCTGTCAGGTGCAATATGCACCCACAATTGCTTGTGGCTGTAGGTGCATATTGCACCTGACAGGTTCACTTTAACTGAGAGAGAGGGGAGCCAGCACGATCTGAAATTGGCATGCATCATATAAAAAGTGAAAATTCACAGATTTATTCCAACTGTACTACAATAAAAAAAAAAAAAAAAAAATAAAAATGAGATTTTTAGCAAATAATTGATCAATTTTTTGAGCCACCCCTGCCAACGTCACGGCAAATCTCAACAGGGGGGTTCACTTTAACTGTGGATATCTGTTTTTGAGCAGCTGTTTCAGTATTCCATTTTAACAAACACGAATGCCACACCAATACTGCTGCCTGTTTCTGGATTTGGCTTTCAAAATGTAGGCCTACTTCCCTTGCATTTCTTGTTTAGACCTTTTTGGGAAGGTAGGGGTAATTTTGTTAAAAGAAGGAAAAAAATCATTAAAAAATTTAGATGTTTAATCATGGTTGTTTTGGCAACTATACACACCTCACAAATACAGTGGTCTGTTGTAGTTAATGACTGTTTGGAAGTTTAAAAGCCTACGTAGAATTTTTTGCAACAATTTGGGAGGTGTTTGAATTTTGATCTAAAAAAAATAAAAAACATTTAATAATTAAATCCACACATTTATCTGTGCCATACCAATACTATGGCTTGTTGTCACATTTAGCTTTCTGTACATGAACTTACTTAGCTAACTTTGCTTGTTATGCCCTTTTTAGCAATGGTGGAATAATTAGGTTGAAATAATTAACAAAAGTTATCTACTGTGCTGGGATCATTGTATGGTAAAATAAAAATTGTAAAACTACCAAACACAGGTCTCAATTGTCCTCCTTTGTCTATAGCAAGCACATTGAAGAGAAGGAAGCAAAAGGCATTATGGAATTTATGGGAGATCACTCATATTAGTGTTCTTCATAGACACCTCCTTCACCGCTGTCAAATTGAGAACCTTAAATTCCCTCAATGACACCTCTATCTGTTCAGCCACTTATTCCCCTAAGTCACAGCACACCAGAGGTTAAGGAAGATATGCCACAATTTCTTCCAGTTGATTTATTGCTTGAAATGAACATTCTTTGTTCTTGGATGACTTCCATTCATAGGATAAGGAGGACAGATTCAAACTCCTAACTTTTTTGTTGGCTCTGTCAACCATAGTGGAAGGACACTAGTAGTGTTAGCTGTGTAGCTAAGGTGATGGTATCTCCCTGAGTAAGGGCAAATCTAGAAGAGGTAATATTTTTGGGTGATCTTTTAAATGAAAAAATCATGAAAAGTCTTTCAGGGCATTGTGTTATTAAGAGAGTTATTTGTTACTACCAGGTTACCATCTATTTCTCTGGAGAGGTCAGATTACTATGGCTGAAAATATGTTAAAGCGCTTCAAACAATTCAGATATAGACACATCTTTTCAGGGAAATTGGAAGCTTTTATTGTTCTGGCAATTCACAAGAAATCAAATTTTGTAAAATTTGAAAAGATTGACTTTTGGCCTGCTACGTACATAGTATTGTTTTATCATTATTTTACAACATTTTTTGTTTTCCTACTTTAATAGAATCTCCTAATAAAACAATTTCTCATAATGCAAATTTATCATGCTAATTTAACTGTGGTTTGAAGGAAGTGACATTCCAACAAATAAACCTTTCTCACCTATTATTAAGAGAATGTTCTGAAACTTGTCAAATCTCCAAAGGCTGCAGCCCTAGAAACCACATCTGCCTCAGGATTAATTACTCATATAAAACATTATCATTTCCCTGCATCTCCTTTGAGATAAAATGACTGCTAAAATGATTAATGACATACTGTGATGTATAGTAATACAAAAAAATAGTGCTCAGTGGATTTAAGAATCTGTTCTAAATTTCAATTTCGTAAGAACAAAGGTAAGGATGTTTTAAGATTTCTATCCAATATTAAATTATAGTTTTAAAACTTGACACATTTTATGAAAGCAAAAAAAGTGAAATATATTGGATGAGGTTAAGAAACTAACTTCTTTCTTAAAAGGCATTTTGAAATAGCATGGCAATAACATTTATCACAGTTTTAGAACTGTCAGTGCAAAGTAATTCTTGTCCTAACATTAGACCTCTGAACACAATAAATTGTTACATTTACCCTGAAGGCCTATGTGATCATTCTCATACACTACATTACACACAGTCCCTATTGGGATGTCAGGAAGCATTCATTTCATGTGAATAGGCAATAACTGGATAATACATACATTTATGTATTTTTCAAGTTTTATTTTGTAGGATTCAGAATCTATCTCGCGAGCCTAGTTTTACAAATAATAGATAAACAAAATGTGTACATGACTATATTTTTTCCATGGACTAATAGACACAAAGTTGAAACCTCAAGCACCATTACTCTAACATATGTGGTTATTTACATTCTATGCACAACAATAATGAATTTTATGTATGTTTTCTATGTAGCTATACAGTTTGATAAAAGCACAGAACCAGCAAGTTCAATTTTTCCACCAGTTATACATTCTCTATCGCTTCATTATTTATAACCTACTATGCCATTTCTTTTGAGAAAATAATTCAGACCTTTTTTAAAAGCTGTTATAGTTTCTGCCATTAATACCTCTTGTGATAGGGCATTCCATAGTCTGGCTGCTCTAACTGTAAAGAACACTCTCTTTAGTTGCTGAAATTGCCTTTCTTCCAACCGTAATTAATGCCCACTGTTCTATTGTAAGGTCTTTGGAAGGAAGAAGCTATGTGCCAGTCCTTTGTATTCTAAAGTCTTTGAAATTGCTGTTTGGAATATTTTTAAAAAAATGTGCATTAGGAGATATAGAGCAAACACACAAAACAATCTAATTATAAATAATAACAAAACAGATAGAAAAAAATTTGGAGGGACTTTGTACTTAGGATCAACCCTTTTAACTTAAATAAATTTTAACCCTTTTAACTTGAATAAATGAACTCTGTCTTGATTAGAGATGAGTAAACTTGTTCGAAAAAGGTTTACTAATCTCAAATTTGGCTCCTTCGGTTTGGGATCAGATTCACAAACACTTTTTGCAAAAATCAGCAGAGGTGAAATGTCTGCATCAGATTTCTGCATTAAATCTGCATCTCCTGGCAGAAAACCGAACTGCAATAGCGTCAAAATCATTTTTGTGTGTGTTTTTTTGCTAAGAGATGAGCATTAGGTGTTGAATTTGTACATCAAATTCCTGCATCAAATCTGCATCTTCTAGCAATAAAATGCATCTAATCGCAATGTAGTTTTGATGCGGTATTGATGTATTTTTTTGCTAGTAGATGCAAATTTGATGCAGGAATTGGGTATATAAGTTTCAACACCAAATCTGCATATCTTCGCAAAAAATGCAGTTTACTGCCAGGAGATGCAGATCTGGTGTTGAAATTAAGTAGAGCTGCGATCATAGTGTGACCTTGTGTGGATTACGGCAGACCTGGGTGTTTTTGGATTTTAATAAAGGGGTAAAATAGGGTAGGATTTTTGTATTTTATTTCAAATAATGTATTTTTTCAGTGCTTGGGTTTATTTCTGTTCACTTACAGGATTAGTAAAGGGGGGTCTCTAGTGAGCTGTCACTACTACTTTAAATTATTCTGATTGCTACCACACCAGAGCAATTGAGATGAGTAAGGTAAAATGCCAGGATTGTTTCATCTGATGAATGCATGCAAGAATTCTGGGTGGCTGCAGGCTGCTATTTTAAGGCTGAGGGACCATTAACCATAGCCTTTCCCACCCGAAGAATAAAAACCTCTCTGTCAGCTTTATCATGGCTGTGTATAAAAATTGGGGTGAACGCATGCCGTTTTTTAAAATTATTTATTCAAATAATTAAAAAAGCACTTGGGGTCACACGCATTTTGATACACTGCCAAGAAAAGCACATGACTTGGGGCTGCAGCCTTTAGTCATCTGCTTTATTTGCACTGGGTATCAATATACAGGAGACCCTAAGTCAATGTTTTCCTTATTTATTTATTTTTATACTCTATTAAAGGACCCAGACAGCGTGTGTCATTTCAACAAATCACAGACAAAGTCACACAGGGTGGGGGCGCAGTCTGACTGCAACCAATCAGAGATGCCAGGACAGCTGGTGAGCAGGGGAAAAAGTGAATATGTATCAGCGTCAATGAGCGGATACGGAAGCAGTGTGACAGCCATGGGGGAGACTCGGTAAGTATGCCTGTCTTACGTTATTCCTTATTTTCTTTCTTTTGCAACCCCCTAAGCCCTTATTAACACCAACCCCTTTAGCCCTTACTAGCACATGTTTTGCCTCCCATTGACACCAATAGTGTTCATATATGTTTGTCAAACATCAGGAAAGTCAACGAACCCGAGCCGAACCAAGATCATCTCTACTCTTAATATCTGCAATCATATATCTGATTCATTAAGAATGACATAGACATCAAAGCTTTTCCCCAGATTTGCCCATTTTGGTAGAGCTTCAACTTCAAAAGTCTGAAAAATTATAAAAGTCTCAAAATGATGCATTGTGCAAAAAAAATTGCCACTTTTCAAAGCATTTACACCTGTTTATTCATGTAATAGGTTTGATGACTTGACCCATTGTACTTCATATTAGTGGAAAATGCAAGTTGGTGTTTTGCATTTTCTTTTATGAAAATATCTGAAATATGAAATGTAGAAAAAATAGCAGTTTTAAAACATAGCTTATTCTCTACACCCAGAAAATCAGATCACTCAAACTATACAATTAATAAATTTACAATATGTCTACTTTACATTATTATTTTTCAAAGATCCTAACATTTTATTTTGATTTTACAATGATTAAAATTATCAGCAACTTTTTAATCTGCAGCTAAATTTAAACATCCTGTGGCTGGGCTTCAAAGGAGGCTGTGATTTTTATTAAATACAGTTACAAAGTTACAAGTTATGAGAAGATTAATGCTCAAGTTTGAGTTGAATTTCTATAAATTTTTCGTTTCACACAAATCAAAAATTTTGAGTTTCAATTTGGGTTTCTAAAATAAAATTGCCTGGTACCATCTCCTACACTGTTGAAGCATCAGAGTGGGATGACTGGGTAAGTCTTTCTCCTCTGTAGAGTGTAGCTCTTATTATATTCTCTCATATAAAGGGTAAGCTCTTATGGTTAGCAGGGTCCTCTCTATCTTGTGCATAGTGTAAACTCTTATGGTTAGCAAGGTCCTCTCTCTATCTCATGCATAGTGTAAACTCTTATAGTTAGCAGGGTCCTCTCTCTATCGCTTGCATAGTGTAAACTCTTTTGTTCGGAAGGGTCATCTCTCCTTCTCTCCTGTAGAGTGTAAACTTTATCATTGGGGTCCTCTCTTCCTATATACGGAATACTCTTTTGGTCAGCAGGGTTCTCCCTCTCTCTCTCCGCTCTCCTTGTGGATTTTCAAGCAAATAAAAGGTTTCCAGTATTGAGATTCACACAAATGTATGCATTGCAAATTAAATTAGTTGGTAAAATTTAGAAGTGCCATTGAATTTGAGTTTCAAAAAATTTGCTCATCACCAATAGTTACATAAGTTGAAAATATATGTAGGTCCATAGACTTCATCATTTCTACACCAGCTTTACCTTCTCTATCACTTGAATATATATAACCCACAATGCCATTTGTTGTGAGAAAAGCATTTACCTCTTTTTTAAATGTTGATATACTATCTGCCTTTATTGTTCCTGTTGCAGAACATTCCATAGTCTTTCAATTCTAACTGTAAAAATCATTTTCCATTTAGCTACCATATATGGAATAAGTGGTCAGTAGATTGCAGGTATACAGTACTTTACACGCTGCGACATTGCTGCCAATATATCGTCGGGGTCACGTCGTTAGTGACGCACATCCGGCGCCAGTAGCGACATCGCAGCGTGTAATACAAATGAGCAACGATCAACGAGCGCAAAACATGCAAAATCATTGCTCATTGACACGTCGTTCATTTCGATAATATCAGTGCTGCTGCAGGTATGATGTTCATCATTCCTGCGGCAGCACACATCACTATGTGTGAAACCGCAGGAGCGATGAACATCTCCTTACCTGCGTCCACCGGAGGAAGGAAGGAGGTGGGCGGGATGTTCCGGCCGCTCATCTCCTCCCCTCCTTTTCTATTGGGCGGCGGTTCAGTGACGCTGCTGTGACATCGCTGTGACGCTGTACGAACTGCCCCCTTAGAAAGCAGGCGGTTCGCCGGTCACTGCGACGTCGCAGAGCAGGTATGTGCGTGTGACGCTGCCGTAGCGATAATGTTCACTACGGCAGCAAGCACCACTTATCGCATGTATGACGGGGCGGGTGCTATCGCGCTCGACATCACTAGCAATCGCTAGCGATGTCGCATCGTGTAAAGTACCCCTAAGTCCCCTAAGGAAACTAAAAATAGTAAAAATTAAAGTTTTAAAATATATTAAAAATGTTTGAAGCTCTCCTCTTTTCCAATAATTATAAAAAAATACACATACAGCTCTGGCATTAATTAAGAGCCAACTGCAAAATTTTCGGTTTTTCTCTTTATAAGTATATTTTTAAGTAAAATGTAAATTGTTATATTATTTTATAAACTACTGACAACATGTCTCCGAATTTCCATGCAATAAATTTTGTATTTATTTTCTGAAAATGAGAAATGGTCAACATTACAAAACAATGCATTGCTTTCAGACCTCAAATAATGCAAAGAAAACAAGTTCATAATCGTTCAGAAACAGCAATACTAATGTTTTAACTCAGGAAGAGTTCACAAATCAATATTTTGTGGAATAATTATGATTTTTAATAACAACTTTTGTGCTTCTTGGCATGCTTTCTAACAGTCTTTTTTACACTGCTTTTGGGTGACCTTATGCCACTCCCAGTGCAAAAATTTAAGCAGTTCTTGTTTGTTTGAAGGCTTATGACTATTCATCTTCCTCTTGATTACATTCCAGAGGTTTTCAATTGGGTTCCGGTCTCGAAATTGGGCTGGCCATAACAGGGTTTTTATGCGGTAGTCCTTCATCCACACATTGATTGACCTAGCTGTGTGGAATGGCGCATTGTCAATCAGAGATGCCAGGACAGCTGGTCAGCAGCGGAAAAAGTGAATATGTATCAGCGTCAATGAGCGGATACGGAAGCAGTGTGACAGCCATGCGGGAGACTCAGTAAGTATACCTGTCTTACTTTATTCCTTATTTTCTTTCTTTTGCAACCCCCTAAGCCCTTACTAACACCAGCCCCCCTAGCCCTTACTAGCACATGTTTTGCCTCCCGTTGACACCAATAGTGTTCATATATGTTTGTCAAACACCGGGAAAGTCAGTAAACCCGAGCCGAACCAAGCTCATCTCTACTCTTCATATCTGCAATCATATATCCGATTCATTAGGAATAGCATAGACATCCCAGCTTTTCCCCAGCTTTGCCCATTTTGGTAGAGCTGCAACATCAAAAGTCTGAAAAATTATAAAATCTCAAAATGATGCATTGTGCAAAAAAAGTTGCCACTTTTCAAAGCATTTACACCTGTTTATTCATGTAATAGGTTTAATGACTTGACCCATTGTACTTCATATTAGTGGAAAATGTAAGTTGGTGTTTTGCATTTTCTTTTATGAAAATATCTGAAATATGAAATGTAGAAAAAATAGCAGTTTTAAAACATAGCTTACTTATTCTCTACACCCTGAAAATCATATCACTCAAACTATACAATAAACAAATTTACAATATGACTACTTTACATTATTATTTTTCAAAGGTCCTAATATTTTATTTTGATTTTACAATGATTAAAATTATCAGCACTTTTTAATTTGCTGTTAAATTTAAACATCCTGCGACTGGGCTTCAAAGTATATTTTTAAGTAAAATGTAAATTGTTCTTTTATTTTATAAACTACTGACAACATGTCTCCGAATTTCCATGCAGTAAATTTTGTATTTATTTTCTGAAAATGAGGAATGGTCAACATAACAAAACAGTGCATTGCTTTCAGACCTCAAATAATGCAAAGAAAACAAGTTCATAATCGTTCAGAAACAGCAATACTAATGTTTTAACTCAGGAAGAGTTCAGAAATCAATATTTTGTGGAATAATCATGATTTTTAATAACAGCTTTTGTGCTTCTTGGCATGCTTTCTACCAGTCTTTTTTACACTGCTTTATGGTGACCTTATGCCACTCCCGGTGCAAAAATTTAAGCAGTTCTTCTTTGTTTGATGGCTTATGACTATTCATCTTTCTCTTGATTACATTCCCGAGGTTTTCAATTGGGTTCCGGTCTGGAAATTGGGCTGGCCATAACAGGGTTTTTATGCGGTAGTCCTTCATCCACACATTGATTGACCTAGCTCTGTGGAATGGCGCATTGTCCTGCTGGAAAAACCAGTCCTCAGAGTTGGGGAACATTGCCTGAGCAGAAGGAAACAAATGTTTTTCCAGGATAACCTTGTATGTGGCTTGATTTATACGTCCTTCGCAAAGTTTAATCTGCCCAATTCCAGCCTTGCTGAAGCATTCCCAGATCATCACCAATACTCCATCAAATTTCACAGTGGATACAAGACACTATGGCTTATACGCCTCTCCGAGTCTCTGTCTAAGCATTAGACAACCAAGTGTTGGGCAAAGCTGAAAATTAGACTCATAAAAGAAGATTACCTTAGGGGTACTTCACACACAGCGAGATCGCTACTGAGATCGCTGCTGAGTCACGTTTTTGTGACGCAGCAGTGACCTCATTAGCGATCTCGCTGTGTGTGACAATGAGCAGCGATCTGGCCCCTGCTGTGAGATCACTGCTCGTTACACACAGCCCTGGTTCGTTTTTTTATTGTTGCTCTCCCGCTGTGACAGCGAGAGAGCAACAATCCTGAATGTGCAGGGAGCAAGAGCCGGCGTCTGACAGCCTGCGGTAAGCTGTAACCAAGGTAAACATCGGGTAACCAAGGTGGTTAACCAATATTTACCTTCGTTACCAGCCTCCACAGCTCTCATGCTACCAGTGCCGGATCCTGCTCCCTGCACACGCTAAGCTAAGCGGTGTGCGCTGGCAACTAAGGTAAACGTTGGGTAACCATACCTGATGTTTACCTTAGTTACCAGTGTCCGCAGCTTCCAGACGCCGGCTCCGTGCAAGCGCAGCGTTGCTTGCACGTCGCTGCTGGCTGGGGGCTGGTCACTGGTCGCTGGTGAGATCTGCCTGTTTGACAGCTCACCAGTGACCATGTAGCGACGTAGCAGCGATCCTGACCAGGTCAGATCGCTGGTGGGATCGCTGCTGCGTTGCTAAAGTGTGACGGTACCCTTACTTTAGTCCTCTATGGTCCAATCCTTATGGCCTTTGGCAAACTTCAGCCTGGCTCTCCTTTGCTTCTCATTGATGAAAGACTTTTTTCTAGCTTTATATGACTTGAGTCCTGCCTCTAGGAGCCTGTTACAAACTGTTCTTGCCGTGCACTTCACCCCAGTTGCCATTTGCAATTCATTTTGTAGGGCACTTGATGTAATCTTGCGGTTGTTGAGTGACATTTGAATAAGATGATGGTCATCCTAGTCAGTGGAGAGTCCCTTTCGCCTTATGCCAGTCTGTAGCTTTGTTGTCTGCTGCCTGACCTTTGTTTAATGGATTGCCATCTTAGAAATTTTAAGGGTGGAGGCAACATGACGCTCACTGTATCCCTCTGCTAGTAAAGCCAGAACTGAGCCCTTCTTTTCCTCACTCAAGACTTTTCTTTTCAACTCCTTTGGCATGGTTAAAAGTTATTTTTTCATTCCTATTACTTTTAGAATATTACTAGCACTTGTTTTGCCATCCAGCTTGTCCTATTGCAAGAGGATTGTGAAGACCACAGCTGTGTTTTTTATACTTTCCCTCATTAAATAAGATTTGGTTCAGGTGATCACCTAATAAGAAGCACATTAAGTAGAATGAAGTGTACTCTGGTTGGAATTCAACTGACACTGGAATGGAATGGCTGTCAGACTTGTAGAGAATCTGATTTTTATAAAACTGTGCAGTGGTCTCTTAATTTTTGCCAGAGTTGTATTTGGTATCATTGCATCTGTAAAAGCCTAATCAAAATTTAAAACAAATTAACCTGATTTGTAAACACAGTACAGACAAAAAAGTTAGACATTGTAGATTTTGGTCACTGCAATGTGGCAAAAAAATGCAATAAGAACCAATCTGTCATTTACATTATACAGTATATACTTTAGACTAGTAGTTAAAGAGGAGATTGTCTACCCATGTTTAGGTTTTCTCCTATAATATATATATTGAAGACAGTCCAGATGAGTAATATAAATACAAAAGTTGTCACACAAAATAGTTACTAAGTAACATTTCTCACATGTTTATTTTACATCAGTGCAATTTTTGAAACTTTTTTTGTTAGGTAATTAAGGGGGTTCGATATTCATCAGCAATTTCTTATTTTTCCTACAAAATTTACAAAATCATTTTTTTTAAGGACACATTTGAAGTGACTTTGAGAGGCCTATATGAAAGAAAATACCCAAACGTGACACTATTCTAAAAACTGCACACCTCACACTGCTCAAAACCACATTCAAGTAGTTTATTAACCCTTTAGGTGCTTCACATTAACCAAAGCAATGTGGTAAAAAAAAATGAAAATTTTACTTTTTTATACAAAAATGTTATTTTAGCCATAAAATTTTGCATTTTCACAAAGGTATCAGGAAAAAATGAACCATAAAATTTATTGTGCAATGTGTCCAGAGTATGATGATACCTCATATGTGCTGGAAATCAGTTGTTTGGGCACACTGCAGGGCTTGGAAGGGAAGGTGCACCATTCTAATTTTTGAAAGCAAAATTAGCTGGAATCATTAGCAGACGCCATGTCGCATTTAAAGACCCCCTGTCGCAATTAAAGACCCCTTGAGGTGCCTAGATAATAGAGCTCCCCCACAAATAAGCCCATTTTGGAAACTAAACACCTCAAGGATGTTTTGTGAGCCCCTTGAACCCTCAGGGGCTTCACAGATGTTTACAATGTTGAGTTGTGAAAATATGTATATATTTTTTTACCACAAATTTTTTAACGTTAAGTCATGAAAATAAAAAAAAAAAATTACCACAAAATTGTTGCTTCAACCAGGTAGCTTCTTTTCACAAGGATATCAGGAAAAAAATCATCATAAAATTAGTTGTGCAATTTCTCCTGAGTATGCAGATACCTCATATGTGGTGGAAATCAATTGCTTGGGTGCACAGCAGGGCTCGGAAGGAAACGAGCAGCATTTGAATTTTTGAAAACAAAATTAGCTGGAATCATTAGTGGACAACATGTCGCATTTGGAGACCCCCTGAGGAGCCTAAACTATAGAGCTTCCACAAAAATTATCCTATTTTGGAAGTTACACGCCTCAAGGAAATTAATTAGATGTTTGGTGAGCACATTGAACCCCCGGGAGCTTCACAGAAGTTTACAATGTTGAGTTGTGAAAATATATATTTTTTTTTAACACAAAATTGTTGCTTCAAACAGGTAGCTTTTATTTACAAGGGTATCAGGAAAAAATGCACAATAAAATGTATTCTGCTATTTGTCCTGAGTAGGCTGATACTTCATATATAATGGAAATCAACTGCTTGGGTGCACGAGAGGGCTTGGAAGAGAAGGAGTATTATTTGAATTTTTGAAAACAAAATTAGCTGGAATCGCTAAAGGACACCATATCGCATTTGGAGACCCTCTGAGGTGCCTAAACAGTGGAGCTCCCACATAAATGACCCCATTTTGGAAACTAAACCCATCAAGGAATTTATCTAGATGTTTGGTGAGCACCTTAAACCACCAAGGGCTTCAGAAAAGTTTTCTAATGTTGAGCCATGAAAATAAAAAATAACATTTTACCACAAAATTGTTACTTCAACCAGGTAGCTTTTTCCAATGGGTATCAGGAAAAAAATGCACCACACAATTTATTGTGCAATTTCTCCTGAATATGGAGATACCTCACACATGGTTGAAATAAACTGCTTGGGTGAACGGCAGGGCTCGGAAGGGAATGAGCGCCATTTGGATAAAAATTGGCTGGACTCATTAGCGGACACCAAGTCACGTTTGGAGAGCCCCTAATGTGTCTAAACAGTGGACCTCCCCCACAAGTGAACACATTTGTGAAACTAGATTCCTCAAGGTGTTTATAGATGGTTGGAGAGCACCTGGAACACCCAGGGGCTGCACAGAAATTTACGTTTAGCTGTGAAAATGAAAAAAAAAATTTAAACTACAAAAATGTTGCGTTAATGCCAAATTTTTAAAATTCACTAGGGTAACAGGAGATAGTGAACTATACAATTTGTTGTGGAATTTCTCTTGAGTAAGATAGTACCTCATATTTGGTGGAAAACTACTTTTGAGGCACAGTACAAAATGAAGAATGGAAAAAGCACCATTTTGGATTGCAGATTTAGTTGGAATGGTTTGCGGGTGCTATTTCACATTGTTAGAGCCCCTGAGGTGCCAGAACAGCAGAAACACCCCACAAGTGACCCCCATTTTACAAACTGCACCCCTCAATGAATTCATTCAAGGGTACAGTAAGCATATTGACACTACAGGTGTGTTGCAGAATTTTATAATATTGTGTGGTGAACAAAAAATAATTACATTTTTACCACTAAAATGTTGTTTAACCCCAGATTTCCAATTTTTACAAAGTGAATAGGTAAAAAAGGCCCCACAATGTGTTACACGATTTCTCCTGAATATGGCAATAAACCACTTGTGACTGTACAATAATGTTTGGCCACACCACAGGGCTCAGAGAAGGGGGCATTTGGATTTTGCTGGATTTATTTTTTGAGGGGGTAGCCATAGTGTTTTTTGACAGCTTTTGTGCTACCAGTAATGTGGAAACCCCTATATTTCCGTTAACCGATGATGGACCGAGTGGGAACTTGTGTTTTTTGGGTTAAGTTAAATGCTATTTGGTGACGATTTTGGTACAGAACGTTTTGGATCAGTTCAGATTTATCTTGTTATCCATGCTGAGCACTTACATTGGGGTTTACATCTACATCTTTGAAATAAGTGATTCAGGCAAAACCTGTGACTTATCCATTCACTAATGATTAGAGATGAGCCACCCCCTAAAGTTCGACTTCGGTTCATCGAACGGACGCTCCGTTTGACGAACGTTCGACAAACCGTTTGACGAACCACTCGAACCCCATTGAAAACGAAGGCAGGCAAACACAAACACATAAAAACACATAGAAAACACCTTCAAAGGTGTCCAAAAGATGACAAACAACTCCCAAGTAGAGATGAGCGAACCGGTCGTGGTTCGGCTCGAGCTCGGTTCGTCGAACCGAGGTCTGGTTCGAGTTCGGTTCGGCGAACAACTCGAACCCATAGGAAACAATGGGAGGCAATCACAAACACATAAAAATGCGTTATAAATGTACACATACAGTTAATAAACATTGTCATAACACTTACCTGTCCCCGGGATGCGTCCTGCACTCTGTCTCCTGCCGCTATTCCTCCCGATTATCGCTGCTGTCCTCCTGTTAACCAGCAGTGATGCAGGACCTACGTGACGTCATCAAAATAGCATGTGACCAGACACGTGTCTGTTATCTCATTGGCTACAGACTGGTCACATGACTATGACGCGTCATGTAGGACCTGTCATTGCATCTCTCTGTTACACGGTGCACGTTTGTGTATCGCCGTGTACCGGCGACATGTTCTAGCACACGGTCGACTCCCCGCTCTACTTCTCCGTTCCCTTAAGGTACCGTCACACTAAGCGAGGCTCCAGCGATCCCACCAGCAACCTGATCTGGCAGGGATCGCTGGAGCGTCACTACACGGGTTGCTGGTGAGCTGTCATACAAGCAGATCTCACCAGCAACCAGTGACCAGCCCCTAGCCAGCAGCGACGCGTGAAAGCGATGCTGCGCTTGGTAACTAAGGTAAATATCGGGTAACCAACCCGATATTTACCTTGGTTACCAGCGCACACCGCTTAGCGCTGGCTCCCTGCACTCCTAGCCAGATTACACATCGGGTTAATTTAACCCGATGTGTAGTCTGACTATGTGTGCAGGGAGCTGGCACTGGCAGCGTGAGAGCGGCGGATGCTGGTAACGAAGGTAAACATCGGGTAACCAAGGAAAGGGCTTCTTGGTTACTCAATGTTTACCGCAGTTACCAGCATCCACAGAAGCCGACTCCTGACCGGCAGACACAGCCGGTCAACAACGGATTACCGTTGCCATAGCAACGCGCTTGGTAGCGGTGACAGGCACGTCCCGCTACCAGCACGCAGCGGCATCGGAATCATGTAATCGGAGCAGCGTTGCTATGGTCACTCTCACAGAGTGATTTCTGCACGGATCACAGCGTCTTCCCCCATGCAGCTGTGCTGTCTGATGGAGCAGACAGAGCTGCATGTGTTGAATGGGAAAGAAGACAGAAGAGCATGGATCGTGGAGGGCTGAGAGGGGGTAATAAATAAAAATGGAGTCTCTAAGTGTGTCTGTGTATTTATTTCTATTAAAGTATTTTTTTTCTGTGTGGTGTTTTTTTTAACCCTTTATTGGAGATTCTTAATGGTCGGGTCTAACGTGCCTGACATTAAGAATCTCTGACTTAATACTAGCTAGTAAAACAAAGCCAGTATTAACTCATGATTACCTAGCAAGCCACCCGGCTTCAGGGCTGTTGGAAGAGTTGGATACAGCGCCAGATGATGGCGCTTCTATGAGAGCGCCTTTTTCTGGGGCGGCTGCAGACTGCAATTCGCAGCAGAGGGGCCCAGAAACCTCAGGCTAACCTGTGCTGCGGATCCAATCCCCAGCTGCCTAGCTGTACCCGGCTGGACACAAAAATGGAGCGAAGCCCAGGCCGTTTATTTTTTTTTTTTTAATTATTTCATAAAATTCATGAATTAAGTAAAAGAAGGGCTTCCCTATATTTGTAGTTCCCAGCCGGGTACAAATAGGCAGCTGGGGGTTGGGGGCAGCCCGTAGCTTCCAGCTGTACCTGGCTAGCATACAAAAATATGGTGAAGCGCACGTCATTTTTTTTGTAGTTTTTTGGCAAAAAAAATTAAAAATGCTTCCGTGGATTTTCCATTGCCAGTGAAAGTAACACCAAGCAGTGGGGGTTAGCAGCCAGTAGCTTCTTGGATTACCCTTAGCTAGCAATACAAAAAATGCAGCGGGAGCCCATATTTTTTTTTAATTATTTATTTAAATAACTAAAAACAAAAAGGGCTTCCCTGTATTTTGATTGCCTGACATGACAGTGCTGTAAAAATAAATGTTTAAAAAAAATGACGTAGCGCTCCGCAGTATTTTTGATTCTCAGTGCGGATAAAGCAGACAGCTATGGGTTGCCACCCCCATCTGCCTGGCGTTACCTTGGCTGGCAATCAAAATACAGGGAAGCCCATTAATTTTTTCTATTTAAAAAATAGTTAAAAAAAAATGACGTTGGGTCCCCCTATTTTTGATAGCCAGCTAGAGTAAAGCCGATGGCTGTAGCCTGAAAACCACATCTGGCAGCTTTACCGTGGTTGGGGATCCAATGTGGAGGTCCCCCCAGGCTCTTTTTTATAATTATTTTATAAATATTAATAATTACAAAAAAAAGTAGGGTCCCCCCCAAATTGGATCACCAGCCAAGGTAAAGCGGACAGCTGTGGTCTGGTATTCTCAGGGTGGGAAGGTCCATAGTTATTGGGACTTCACAGCCTAAAAATAGCAGGCCGCAGGCACCCCAGACGTGGCGCATCCACTAGATTCCCCAATTCTGGTGCTTCACCCCAGCTCATCCCGTGCCCAGGTGCAGTGGCAATCGGGGTAATAAATGGGGTTGATACTAGCTGTAAAGTCACCTGACATCAAGCCCAGCAGTTTGTGATGTCATGGCGTCTATCAGATACCCGACATCATAAACTCTCAGTACTAACAAAAAAAATCGACAAAAAAAATGTATTTGAAAAAACACTCCCCAAAACATTCCCTCTTTAACCAATTTATTGTAAGAAAAAAATAAGGGGGTCCCACGATGACTCTGGACTGTCTAGAATATGGGGGGAGACACTCAGGGAACGTATCCCCCATTTTCTAGGAGTGCAGACCCTCCATGTAAGGAGTGTGGGTGCAATGAAACTGCACTCACTCTCCCCGGGTCCACAGCAGCAGAGTCCATGTCGTAACGGTTGCTACCAAAGCTGCAATGCTCTGCTCATGAGGTAAGGGCATGCCTAATCAGGAGAACTATTCTACATTTCCAAATATTGGTATTTGCTGATATTATTGCTATTCCACCTACTATATATTGGGGATAGGATCTTGGAGATGGAATACCCCTTTAAGTCCAGTTATCCAGCTGAATGAATACTAAACAACAGAGCTAGCTATTTAGATGTGTTTTCTTGTGGCATATAACGGACTCTTATGTTTGGTAGTCATTCAGCAGGGCAACTATAAAATCAAATACCTCCATTTGGAAATGTAGTATATTGCTCTCCTGATCAACTATGTTCCTTACCTCATGAGCAGGGCATTGCAGTAATAATAATAATTTATTCATTTATATAGCGCTATTAATTCCATAGCACTTTGCATACATGGGGAACACTGTCCCCATTGGGGCTCACAATCTAAATTCCAGAAACCAGAGTACCGGAGGAAACCCACGCAAACACAGAGAGAACATACAAACTCCTTGCAGATGGTGTCCTTTGTGGTAATTGAACCAAGGACCTCAGCGCTGCAAGACTGCAGTGCTAACCACTGAGCCACCATGACGCCCATTTGTCTTACAGATGCATAACCACCACTCACTGTGTCTGAACACAGGAAGCTGAGCTGACAGCCGCTCTGTGCATGCGGTAGCATTTATTGTGAAGGAGAGGGCCGCGGGGGATCAACGCTGCACAGGTACCGTGGGACACCGGGGAACACCGGTGAGGTTATAGGGGGTGACCTGGCAGGGCCTGGAGAGGAGTTTTCTGTCGCATGTATCATGGCACATGCGACAGAAATCAGAGGAGTAGGGTGAATGCGGCCGGCACGCTGCTGTGCGCGCGGCCATCTTGGATTTCCGGGAGGTGGTCAGGGGGGGCACTTTGGCGACACCGGGGGACCGGAGGGGACCGGGGAGGAGATTTATCATGTTTGTTCATGCCAGATGGGAGATAAATAATTTTTACCGACGCTGTCATTTACTGTAACGTGATTATCGGTATACGGTATATACCGGTGATCTCGTGAGCGGGGACCGGAAAAACCGGCCTAAATCATGATCTCCAGGGTCTCAGCTACCCCCTGAAACCCCGTAGATTTTCTGACGCTGGGAGGCGCTATTCACTTATTTCTGCCTGCTGTTTATAAACGGCAGATCAGAATAAGGCTACATTCACGCGACCGATCCATTTTTGCGGTCCGCAAAAAACAGTACTTTTTTTTATGGGTGCATCCGTGTGGCATCCGTTTCTGTTCCATATACGGTCCGTATGTCATCCGTGTGCCTTCCGTTTGTTTGCGTACTGCAAAAAACTGAAGGAGGGAAAATACATAAATTTACCCAGGATCTCTGACGCCCTGGACCCCCAGGGGTCACAGGTAACAACACAGAACACCACACACACCCCCACCCCACTGAGGCACCAGCAGCCAACTAGTCCTGACCGCCACCCTCAGGTCTAGCCAGGCACACCAGGTGGGCAGAGCAAGGCGGATAGGCACCCCCTCCGAGGAGTCTGCTGGCCTGAGGCAGGGATTGGACAAGTGAGTCGTGTGGGGAGAGGAGTAGTGAGAGGAGCAAAAGTGGCGAGCTGAGAGTCAGGGGCCTAGGATGGAGCCTAGAACCCTTTGGGACGGTCAGGCAGGCAGACGGTGGTGGCCGTCTGCAGGAGTCCGGTCAGGGACTGAACTGCAGAACCGTAGGGACCGAGAAGAGGGTGGTGACCCTTCAGACCCGAACCGGGGAGCTAACATGTCAATCAGAGCACCAGGCAGGGTACTCAGATCCCGTTCTAGCCCAGAAGCAACCGGGCTCAGACAAATCTACTGATTGTGGTCTGGACCTCAGGGGTTCATTCCCACCCAAAGTCCCGATAGACGGCAACAGCCCACCGATTCCGGATAAGAGCCACCGCCAAGGGCCACAGATCCAAAGGGCCAGCACCTGCGGGCAAAAGGGCTCCTCCAGTACCTAAAAGCCGGAGAGCGGACTACCGTTGCTGAAGCATAGGAGTCACTATAGCAAATTTAAAGGTGCAGGAGAAAGGCGACATCACCAACCTCACTGGGGACACACACAGCCAGCTGCGGGCACCGATCTACACCAAACTTGGTTTACCATTGACTCTGTGTGGTTTAATCGTGAGTACACCAGTGCCATCAGGCACCATGCCGCAAGCGAGCCCCTGCGTCCTGCAACCCCCCACTCCTGCCACCTGGCCCCGGGACCAACAAACCCCCTACCCACGGAGGGGTCAACACCTAGCTGCGACCCACCACCGATCCCGGACGAGCCCCCGCACCCTCACCGCAGCGGTGGTGCCCATCACCTCACCACGACCCGTGAGTGGCATCACGAACTGTTACCGGTCCACCCCAAACCAAACAACCAAACCCCCCCCTTTCCAGAGCGACGGGGCCCCCGGTTCGGAGGCGCTCGAGCCATTGACAACCCAAGCCCGGATCCGAGCGGCTCTGCGGAGAGCAGCCGAGCCCCCAGGGTGGTACAGATCCATAGCTTCAACCTACATGAGGCAGTCACATGTTCACTCCAGTGCCATTTTCTACTGCTTTTCACAGCGTAGAGTGCTCTGGTGATTTTCTTTTGCTTGTACACTTCATATGAGTCTTTTCTGTTATTATAATGGCAGAAAGACACATAATGTCCCACTCTCCTGCATTTTGTATTTTTGCACCCTTTGGTGCCTTTCATGTGGCACTAAGGGGTGCTTAGCCTTGTATTTAGCCAAAAAAATGAAAAAAAAATGTCGTGGGGTTCCCCCTATTTTTGTAGCCAGCTAGGGTAAAGCAGACGGCTGCAGCCTGCAGACCACAGCTGGCAGCTTCACCTTGGCTGGTAAATAAATAATTTAAAAAAAAAAACACGTGGGGGTTTCCCCAAAATTGGATCACCAGCCAAGGTAAAGCGGACAGCTGGGGTCTAATATTCTCAGACTAGGGAGGTCCATGGTTATTGGACTCTCCCCAGCCTAAAAATAGCAGTCCGCAGCCGCCCCAGAAGTGGTGCATCCATTAGATGCGCCAATCCTGGTGCTTCACCCCAGCTCATCCCATGCCCTGGTGCGGTGACAAACGAGGTAATAGATGGGGTTAAACCAGATGTGTAATGTCACCTGGCATCAAGCCCTGGGGTTGGTGAGGTCAGGTGTCTATCAGATACCCGACATCACCAACTAAGTCAGTAATAAAAAAAAATAGACGACAAACACATTTTTATTTGAAAAAACATTCCCCAAAACATTCCCTCTTTCACCAATTTATTAGAAAGAAAAACAAATCCAGGTCTGCTGTAATCCGAGGGGTTCCCATGACGATCCATACCATAGTCCCTGTCCTAGTCAATGAACAACAGAATGTTCCCCATTGGCTGGGAGAGCAATGCAGTGACCTGAGCTAACATCAATAGGTCAGCCCAGGTCACTGCAGGGCATGACGAGCGCTGCTGTCAGCGAGGTACATTACCTGCGGTGACGATCTCCTGCACTGCTGACAGCAGACCTGTCACTGACTTCTATGCCCACCGCTTTCACAGCCAAGTATCGTGAGAGTCTCGGGCCGCATTGAGAGATCTGTGAAGCGGCAGCCATGGAGGACAGTGACAGCGCTGAGGTCGGGAGGGCGGGACTTTATCACCACAGGTAAGCTGAGCAGGGTGATGTGTGCGGAGTGCGAGGTGGGTGGAGCTAAGCGGGGTAATGTGTGCAGAATGCCAGGTGGGTGGAGCCAAGCGGGTTAATGTGTGCAGAATGCCAGGTGGGTGGAGCCAAGCGGGGTAATGTGTGCAGAGTGCCAGGTGGGTGGAGCCTAGCAGGGTAATCTGTGCAGAGTGCCAGGTTGGTGGAGCCAAGCGGGGTAATGTGTGCAGAGTGCCAGGTGGGTGGAGCCTAGCAGGGTAATGCGTGCAGAGTGCCAGGTGGGTGGAGCCAAGCTGGGCCATGTGTGCGGGCGGCGGAGTGCGAAGTGGGTGTAGCCTAGCAGGGCCATGTGTGCGGGCGGCGGAGTGCGAAGTGGATACAGCCTAGCGGGGCCATGTGGCATTGAAGACGTCAGTGCTGGGGACTGCATGGCTGGGGAAAGGTGAGTGTGTATGTGTGTGTGTGTACATGCCGAGTGCAGGAGGGGACGGAGTCCAGCGGGGAAGTGTCGGCTCCCTGCACATGGACCCAGGGTAAATATCAGGTTACTAACCAAAGCTTTGCTTGGATACCCGATGTTTATCTTGGTTACCAGCTTACCGCAGGCTGCCAGCGATGATTCCCTGCACACTGTAGCTGTAAAAAGCCACGCTTTTGCTGATAGAACCATTCTCGAACGTAACTCGAGCTGATGAACTTTTAGCAAAAAGCTCGAGTTCTAGTTCGATCTAGAACACCCCCCAAAATCACTCGAACCGCGAACTGGAGAACCGCGAACCACGAACCGCGCTCAACTCTAATGTGTACATGCCGAGTGCAGGAGGGGGCGGAGCCCAGCGGGGAAGTGTCGGCTCCCTGCACACGTAACTAGGATAAATATCGGGTTACTAAACAAAGCCCGATGTTTTTCTTGGTTAACAGCTTACCGCAGGCTGCCAGCGATGGCTCCCTGCACACTGTAGCTGTAAAAAGCCCTGCTTTTGCTGATAGAATCGTTCTCGAACGTAACTGCCGAACTTTTACCAAAAAGCTCGAGTTCGAGTTCTAAACTAGAACACCCCCAAAAATCACTCAAACCGCGAACTGGAGAACCGCGAACCACGAACCGCACTCAACTCTACTCATGATTTCCCACATCATAATTCTTCTCAGCGGAAGAAAACTTTTGTAGAAAAATGCAGATGGTCTTAAATAGAGATGAGCCACCCTCTAGAGGCTTGAGTTCGATTCGGTTCATTGAACGGAGGCCGCGTTCGAGTTCGGTGCGGCGAGCCGTTCGACGAACCTCTAGAACCCCATTGAAACCAATGGGAGGCAATCAAAAACACATAAAAACACATAGAAAACACCTTCAAAGATGTCCAAAAGGTGACAAACAACTCCCAAGACAACACAAACACATGGGAAAGTGACAAGGACAAATACTCCTGCGAAAACAAAACAGCTGGACGAGGAAAAAGAGGACGAGACACAGATATAGGCATGGCATGCCCTTCTAAAATCATGTAAAACACAGCAAGCGGACTCCAAGCAGAGTCTCCCTTTTTTCCAAAAATTGGGCCCCAAAGACACAACTTCAGACGCAACACTTGTGCCCCAGTTGCAAACTGGACAGGTTGATTTGCATCAAGCACATTCAAAAATACGCCAGCCTTAACTGTCCCCAAGATGACACCGGGGTAGGTAGCAAAGTCTTTGCTGAACCATGACTTGTTAATCTTGGCTCATTTTTAAAAAACACCGCAAGGGTACTCCAAGCAGAGTCTCCCTTTTTTCCAAAAATTGGGCCCCACAGACACCCCTTCAGTGGCAGCACTTGTGCCCCAGTTGCAAACTGGACAGGTTGATTTGCATCAAGCACATTCAAAAATACGCCAGCCTTAACTGTCCCCAGGATGACACCGGGGTAGGTAGCAAAGTCTTTGCTGAACCATGACTTGTTCATCTTGGCTCATTTTTAAAAACACCGCAAGGTGACTCCAAGCAGAGTCTCCCTTTTTTCCAAAAATTGAGCCCCACAGACACCAATTCAGTGGCAGCACTTGTGCCCCAGTTTGAAACTGGACAGGTTGATTTGCATCATGCACATTCAAAAATACACCAGCCTTTACTCTCCCCAGGATGACACAGAGGTAGCAAAATCCTTGCGGATCCATGACTTGTTCATCTTGATGAACGTTAGTCTGTCCACATTGTCACTGGACAGACGCGTGTGCTTATCTGTCAGCACACACCCAGCAGCACTGAAGACACGTTCAGAGACAACGCTGGCTGTGGGACACGACAAGATCTCCAAGGCATAAGTGGCGAGCTCAGGCCATTTTTCAAGATTTGAAGCCCAAAATGAGCAAGACTCCAGTTGCAAAGTCATGGCATCGATGTTCATTTGCAGATACTTCTGTATCATCCTCTCCAGCAGTTGACTATGTGTCAGACTTCTTGTCTCTTGTGGCCTTGCATTGGATGGTCTAAAATAATTATGAAACGATTCCATAAAATTGCTGGTACCAGCACCAGATACGGTGTTGCTGGTACGGTTTGACTGATAATGATGAGACAGTCCCATGCTTGGCAAGTGACAGCTGGGAGATTCACTCCGTGCACCACTGGTGTTTGGTGGAAAAGCCAAGCTAAGATTGAGTAACAGCTTCTGCTGATACTCCTGCATACGTGCGTCCCTTTCTATGGCTGGAATTTTTTCACCAAATTTGGACTTGTACCGGGGATCTAATAGTGTGGCAACTCAGTAGTCATCATCACTTCTAATTTTGACAATCCCAGGGTCATGTTGGAGGTAGTGCAGCAAGAAGGCGCTCATGTGTCTTGCGCATCCATGCGGACCAAGTCCTCGCTGTGTTTGTGGCATAGAGGTGATAACCATGCTTTCTTCTGCTGACATCTCCCCCCAACCTCGTTCAACCGAAATTTGACCAAGGTCTCCCTCATCTGCTGAGTCTTCCATGTCTATCGAGAGTTTGTCCTCCATTTCTTCATGGTCTCCTGCACCTTCCTCAACATTTTGGCTGCTACCATGCGCCCTTGTTAATCCCTCTCTCCCACCCATGCCTGCCGCCTTGGTGATGATGAACGTCTGGACCTTGTAGATGTTGGTACCCCTTGCGAAGATGAATCCTCCTGTACTTCCTCCCCTTCCTCTTGTCCCACCCCCTGACTCCGAATAGTGATTAGCGTGTGCTCCAGCATGTAAATGACTGGAATTGTCATTTTGATAATTGTCAGCGCTAAACATATTTGTCGCCATGTCGAAACTTTGAAGAAGGGTGCATAGGTCCTTGATCTGAGACCACTCCAGCAGCATGATCTGCCCCACCTCTGCATCTTGTTGGCCCAGGCTGTACGTCATAATGTATTGCACCAGGGCTCGGCGGTGCTGCTCCAGTCGCTGCAACATGTGGAGAGTCGAATTCCATCGTGTCGGCACATCGCATTTCAGGCGATGAACCAGCAGGCCAAAAGACTTCTGGAGCGATGCAAGTCAGTCAACTGCGGCGGTTGAACGGCGGAAGTGAGCAGAGAGTGACCGTGCCCTGTGCAGAAGCCCATCTAGGCCGGGATAGTGGGTTAAAAATTGCTTGACAACAAGGTTCAACACGAGAGCCATACAAGGCACGTGTGTCACCTTGCCCCGGCAAAGGGCCGCACCCAGGTTTGCAGCATTGTCGCACACGGCCTTCCCTGGCTGCAGGTTGAGTGGAGACAACCATTTACGAAACTCGCTCGCAAGAGCTGACCACAAGTCCACTGTGTGACTCTTATTTCCAAGACATTTCAAGGTAAAGACCACCTGATGCCGTTGACCTCTGCTGCCAGCATAGTAAGGAGGTGTACAGGATTCCTTGTGCGCAGTTGCAACACGGGTTGCCTGACCAGGCAGGCTTGGGGCGGATGTGGAGGACCCAGACGAGGTTGAGGAGGCAGAAGCAGTGGAGGAATTTCGACATACAGAGGATTGACGCACAAGTCTTGGGGATGGCAAGACTTGTTCAGCAGACCCTTCTTCATCTATCACCATAGTTACCCAGTGCCCAGTCAGCAACATGTAACGCTCCTGTCCATGCTTACTGGTCCAAGTATCGGTGGTGAACTGCACCCGATCACACACAGAGTTTCTCAAGGAAGCGGTGATGTTGTGTGCGACATGCTGGTGTAGCGCAGGCACACCTTTCTTAGAGAAGTAGTGGCGACTGGGAATCTGGTACTGGGGCACATAAGGTCTCGAAAATCCTCTGTGTCTGCCAGGTGGAAAGGCAGCATTTCGGTAGCTAATAGCTTACAGAGTGATAAAGTCAACCTCTTAGCTTTGTCATGGTTCGGAGGAAATTACCTTTTGTTTGTCCACATCTGAGATCTGGTTGCTGTGTGGAGACGGTGGTGAGTAGGGTGTCCTTGTAAAACTGCAGGTCTGTGAGGAGAGTGCAGGCGGAGACATGATGTTGCTTTCATCCAAAGTTGGTACTCTCGATGTCTGAGAGAGCTCTACACCAGCACTTGTTTCCCCTTCCAAACCACCTGAAGACCTACCAAGCAAACTGCCTGTTGCAGTTAAAGGGGTGGAAGGTCTGCGTGGAAAATCAGGTGGGACAGCTGTCCCCACAGTCATACAAGATGAAGAGCGCGTGGAGGAACTGGAAGGGGCAGACGGTGTTTGGCCTGCTCCGCTAGGCTGCATTGCAGCACAGTGAGCTTCCCACTGGGACTTATGCTTGTTATTCATGTGACGATTCATGAAAGAAGTTGTCAAACTGGTGAGTTTTTGGCCTCTACTCATAGATTGCCAACAAATTTTACAGATCACATGATTTAGGAGATCCTTTGCAAAAAAGGACCAGGCTAGGCAAGGCTTAGAGGCCATGCGACCTCAACTTGTGCTCAGAGGCAGAGTTGTGGCTGAAAATGCAGTTATAGACGTGCTTCCAGTACTCAGACTCTGTCCAGGAAGGCGCAAGGTAACTTTGTCGTCAGTTGCATTCTCCTCCACCACCTCTGGTGACCTCATCGAGTGCATGACTGTGGGTTGACACTAAGTGGGATCTAGAACTTTATCATCAAGCGTTGTGTTTGCACTCCTCTCACCCTCAGACCTAAACTTGTCCTGCCCTGACTGAATATTTAAGTTGTCATCCCAATCAGGTATCTGCATCTCATTGTCATCAGTATGTTCCTCATTGTCTCCATCAACAGGTGTTACAGTTTGGGAATGAGGGTGTACATGTGACACCCCACGGAGCTCAAGATAGGAGATTACCTCCGCACCTTGTTTACCCGTCGCCGGGCCAGTGGTTGGTAGTAGTCGTGGCCTAACCCGGTCCCGTGGCCCCGTGGTGCACAGCAAAAGGGGGGGCTTGCAAGGATTGTCCTGGAGAGGTAGTCACCGGTTACGGTGGTGACTGGGGTCCCGGCCTCCTCTGCTGCAGACCCTTCCTCTGACCTTTCCTCCTCCAGGAGTGGAACGGATGATGTCGACTACGCCACCTGTGGAGTGCAGCCAGGGATAAGGCCGCCGCTGCAGGGTACCTCGCCGGGGGAGATGTTGGGGTGCAGCCAGGATGATATCGCTCCCCACAGGTGGAGCAGCCCCCGGGAGGGAGAACGGGGAACTGGGAATCGCCAGATCACAAGGCGACGAAAAACAGAGTCAGAGTCACTGGGTTGCGGGTTTCAGATCTTGTTTACTCACAGTTCTTTCATATTCTGCAATGACTCAGTTCGTTCCCAGGCAGGGCAGAGGTTAAGTCCTGCAGAGGAGCCTGTGGGCCTTCTCCCCCTGTGCACTCGTGTGGTGGTCCTCTCCTCTGACTGGAACTCTTGGGACCCATTACTCTGCCACCCGAAGTTACAGGGCTCTGTACTTCATCCCGGCTAGCCACCTCTCCCATTCCAGGGCTCTGCCGGCTAATGGACCTGGAGCCTCCTAACTGGTGCTGTCCGCTCTCTCAGCTTAGGGGTCCTCAGCCATCCACTCGCCCAGACCCAGGTAAGGAAAGTGTGTATGAACCGGTCTGGACTTGGTGGTTCCTCTGTCTGCCTCCCTGAGAGGGAGAGCCCTCATGGGGAGCTGCAAAAGTGTGCTTCCACTCTCTCTGCTGTCTCAAGGCATTCTGACTAAAACTCAGTCTTCTCTGCACTTCACATTCAGGTTCCCCTCCCCTCAAGTTGTCATGGGAACTGGCCTGTGTGATCCACCTGCTCATTAAGAGATGAGTCATGCAGGCTCAACTACATGCTTAAAAGCTTTTTAACTCCTTCCTGCCAGTGTGTGCGAGGCTGTTTGAGCAAAAACAAAACTTACGAAGTTAACCTCTTCCTGTCTGGATGGATATTATAAGATACATAAGAATACATATATAAAATACAATACCCTGTAGCACCCAGTCTCAGGGGCGCTACATACATTATGCTCAGAAACTTGGTCATCAGGACCAGAATCTGAGTCACTAAGCTTCTGGGCATCACTGCAGACCTCTTCCTGGTCTGTACTCACTGTTGCTTGGGAGCAGACCTCTGATTCCCAGGCTATAGTGTGACTGAACAGCTCTGCAGACTCAGCCATCTCTGTTACACCATACTTTGCAGGGCGGGTGGAGACTTGAGAGCTGGGAGAAAGCAAGTGTGATTGGGATGACAACTTAGAGGACTGTTGTTTTTTGGATGTTGAAGTTGAGGTGGAGGAGAGGGCACTTGTTGGAGCACTTGAGATCCATTCAAGCATGTTCTTTTTTTGTGCATCATCTACCCTTGCTACAGTTGTTCGGGTCCGTAAAAAAGGGAGCACATCGGATTGTCCACGGAAAGTAGTAGACATCTTACTTTTGCTGGAAGATGGCCTATCTTCAGCAGATGTTAATGTAGCTTTCCCACCTTCCCAACAGACACAAACTTTTTTCCTTTTCCAACATGCCTGTTCCCCTTTCCATCAGCATCTGTCCTTTTGCCACTCATTTTGTTAGCAACAAGATTGGCCACTTAAAATGTGGATGCAAAAATTGAGAGTTGGTGTAGATTGCAGAGGTGGTCTAGCTTTATTGACAGCTGAAGAACCAATACTGACTATAACAGACAATTTTTGTATGCCCCTAACAGTGGCAGCACAGTTTGCAATTAGAATTGCGTATAAAAAATGGACACGTATGTACACTGCAGAGGTGGTCTAGCTTTATAGACAGCTGAACAACCAACACTGACTATCACAGACAATTTTTGTATGCCCCCAACAGTTGCAGCACAGTTTGCAATTAGAATTGGGTATCAAAAATGGACAGGTGTGTACTATGCCCGGGTTGTGTGGGTCAGTGGACAGGAAAGGAACAGTAACTTAGTATTCCAGACACTTTTAGGATAGCAGCAAAAGTGTCAGCTCTTTGGGCAAATAAAATTGTGTGGCAAAAGTGGGCAGGTGGGTACAGTGCCCGGGTTCTGTGGGTACCAGGACAGGAAAGGAAAACTTAATTACTATTCCAGACACTTTTAGGATGGCAGAAAAAGTGTCAGCTCTTTGGGCAAATAAAATTGCGTGGCAAAAGTGGCAGGTGGGTACAGTGCCCGGGTTCTGTGGGTACCAGGACAGGAAAAGGAAAACTAAAATACTATTCCAGACACTTTTAGGATGGCAGGAAAAGTGTCAGCTCTTTGGGCAAATAAAATTGCATGGCAAAAGTGGGCAGATGGGTACAGTGCCCGGGTTCTGTGGGTACCAGGACAGGAAAGGAAAACTAAATTACTATTCTAGACACTTTTAGGATGGCAGAAAAAGTGTCAGCTCTTTGGGCAAATAAAATTGCGTGGCAAAAGTGGGCAGGTGGGTACAGTGCCCGAGTTCTGTGGGTCAGTGGACAGGAAAGGAACAGTAACTTAGTATTCCAGACACTTTTAGGATGGCAGAAAAAGTGTCAGCTCTTTGGGCAAATAAAATTGTGTGGCAAAGTGGGCAGGTGGGTACAGTGCCCGGGTTCTGTGGGTACCAGGACAGGAAAGAAAAACTAAATTACTATTCTAGACACTTTTAGGATGGCAGAAAAAGTGTCAGCTCTTTGAGCAAATAAAATTGTGTGGCAAAAGTGGGCAGGTGGGTACAGTGCCCGGGTTCTATGGGTACCTGGACAGGAAAGGAAAACTAAGGTACTATTCCAGACACTTTTAGGATGACAGAAAAAGTGTCAGCTCTTTGAGCAAATACAATTGTGTGGCAAAAGTGGGCAGGTGGGTACGTTGCCCGGGTTCTGTGGGTACCAGGGTAGGAAAGGAAGCCTCACTTTCTATCCCTCCTAATGACGAAATGCAGCAAGGAATTCCCTGAGCTGAGGTACACAGACGCCGTTATCTAAAGCTGTACACAGCGTTTGCACAGACCTGCCTAGCAGCTATGGCTATGAACGCCTGGAAATCAGCCCTGAAAAGGACTGAAATAACCTTCAGTCCCTAATCCCTAGAGCGCTGTGTAGCTTGCACTATGTCTATAGCGCACACAGCAGGATTGGCGGCAGCAGCGTAAGCGGTGACTGTCACCCACACGCTCAAAGGAGATAATGGCGGCCACAGGGGAAATGACCGTATTTTATAAGGCAAGGACATGTGACATTCACAGCCTATGACACATGCCCTTGCTTGTCTGGCAAAAATGCACTTAGCTGTGTGTGTGTCTGTGATTGGCTGACATCCTGGCCCACCCCACTGCATGCGCACTTAAGAAAAAAAAAAAATGGGGATCGGCATTCTCTCAGCAGTGCACCACAGATCTAAACCGCGTCCCTCCCGCACACTATACACTGAAATTTGATAATAGCGTGAATCACAGTGAAAAGCCAGGTTTTTTGGTGATCGAACCATTCTCGAATGTACCTCGAACTGTCGAGCTTTTAGCAAAAAGCTTGCGTTCGAGTTCGATCTCAAGCACCCCAAAAAATCACTGGTGAACCTCGAAACTCGAACATCGCTCAACTCTGGTCTTAAATTGGTTAAAGTATCGGGTACCTGGGATAGCACCGCACCCATCCTTACCTCCTGCCACCTGAACAAGGAACGGTTCCAAGAGATCGGGCTGAACAAGCACAGAAGCAGTCATAAAGCATCTTTTTAACTTCATAAATGCTTTACCGACAGAGATGACCAAACTTTAAGATCAGCCCCCTTATGGGTGAGATCAATGAGTGGCTGGCTTGACCACCTGAGAAAACCCCTCTTGATAAGCTTTGGGTAATAATTAATGAAACCCAGAAAACACTACAGGCCAATGAGGTGACTGGGTTGTACCCAATTAACAATAGATTGTACCATTCTGGGATCCATACGAAACCAATCAGCAGAGAGAATAAACCTGAAAAAGTAAATTTCTTGGACACAAAAAGTACATTTATCAGGTTTCGCAAACAGGGAATTCTCCCATAACCTACTAAATACCGCACATAGATGACCAATGTGAGACTCTTTGTCGCATGAAAAAATGAGAATATCATCCAAGTACACAACAATAAAATGCCCAATGAAATCAGAAAATACATCATTCATAAAGTTCTGAAATACTTCAGGCGCGTTAGTGAAACCAAAATGCACGACAAAGTTTTCAAATCGGCCCTCTGAGGTGAGAAATGCTGTTTATAGAGATCTGGGATGAGTGGAAAGGGATAGGTATTTCTCATCGTAATTTTATTCTGTTCACGAAAATTGAAAATCTTTTTTCATAACAAAAAAGAACCCAGCAGCAACATGTGAGACAGAGGGGCATATCTGACCATTATGCAAACTATTGGAGATATAATTTTTCATGGCAGTGCTTCCGAGCTGGAAAGGTTACAAAATGGGATTTGGGCAATTTAGAACCTGGAATGAGATTAATGGTACAATCGTAAGGGCGATGTGGTGGCAAAGCCTCAGCCTATTTTTCGGAAAACACGTCTCCAAATTCTTTTAGGAACAATGGAAGACACTGAAACAGAAAGACAGCCATTAGAACAATTCAGACCACATTTAACAATATCGCGAGATTCCCAGTCAATACCAGGGTTATGCATCTGCAACCAGGGAAATCCCAACACAAGTCTCGCTGGGAGGTTATCTATGATATGACATGAAATACGTTTCTGATGAAGGGAACCCACTTTGAGGAGAAACTCAGCAGAGACAAATTTAACCACATTCTGTGACAACGGTGTCTTATCATCATTAGCAATGAAGTGAATAGGAGTCTCTAATCTCACTGTCCCTGTCTTAGCTTTTGGCACCAAACTAGAGTCAATGAGGTTCATGGAGGATCCACAGTCCACAAAATCAGAGACTGGAATGCAACAATCTCCAATAAAAAGTTCCACCTCCAACAAAATCTTTTGAAATGAGCAAAAGGGTACATGAGAGTCTGGGTGACCTCCGCGACCCTCACTCAAACTTAGGTGTTTCCTGATAGCTTGGTGGAGACTTTCTTCCAATATCCCGGGCCTCCACAATAGAACCATAGCCTCCATTCCCATTGCCATTTCCTCTCTTTCTCCTTGGAGTCAGTTGCACCAACCTCCATGGCCTCCATATGAGGAACAACCTCAGGCTTGACAGGGCATAATGAGGTCTCTTGCTGGATTACTCCTCTCTTCTGCAACCTCCCATCCATAAGTATAGCCTGGGTTATGGCCTCCTCCAAAGAACTGTGTGGAGGATGAAGGGCCAGAGGGTCCTTGAGATGATCAAACAGTCCCTCTCCTGAACTGGCATCTCAGAACAGAGTCATTCCAGACACCATAGTGGACCATTGCCTGAACTCTGAACAATACCATTCAGCAGTGTGTCTACCCTGTGAAAGAGCCATGATCGTGTCCTCCTCCACCATGACCTGGTCTGGTTCATAATAAATCAGTTCAAGGGCATCAAAAAACCTATCCAGAGATGAAAACTCAGGGGCTGTCAGGGGTAATGAAAAGGCGCAAGTCTGAGGACCCTCCCTGAGAAAGGAGATTATTATTCCCACCCACAGACTTTTGTCCCCAGAGGATTGAGGTCTAGTTGAAAACAGTAATTTACAACTCTCTCTAAGGCTATGTGCCCACGGGACTTTGTACCTGTGGATATAGCCACAGGTTTCCCTCAGCAGGTCGCCGGAATATGCAGCTATGTTTAGCTGTGGTAGTACAGCAAAATAGCTGCGGAAAACCTGCGGACATTCATGTGTATTATCTGCGGAAGTCCCGGCCCTATCTCCATAGTGGAGGGCCGGCATTTCCGTAGGTAATTCCGCAGAAAGAATTGACATGCAATTACGTGCGGCTGCAGCATGTTCTGCATCCGCAAGTATCCGCAGCATGGACACAACACTCCCCATGTCCCATAGGATAACATGGGGAGTGTCTGTAAATGCTGAAACCTGTGGATTTATCCGGAAAATCCAGAAAATCTGTGGATTTTCCGCAGATAAATTCGCAGGTTTAATATCACGTGGGCACATAGCCTAAATGTATGAAATTTCTTCTCCCCGAAGAATGTATCAGGAAGCCTGAGTGTGGGTTCAGGAGAGTCTAGAGGAATATCAATGGGATCAGGCTGTCTAATGGCCGACTGTGCATTGGAACCCTGGAAGGCTTTTACTGCAGCCGTAAGGTCCACGTGGAGTTGATAATGGAAAGTGGCCAGGGCCCTATATTCAATGGACAAATCCTTCATCATCTGGGTCAGATTTGACATCTCATCTGCAAAAGTATGTATCGGGTCCATAAAGTGAGAAAAAAGATATGGCCAGTGATAATGTCACACTGTACAAGAGATGACCAGGAGTAGTACAGCGTAGTCCCCACTAGGTGGAAGAAGAGTAGACAGTGAGTCGGTGTCACGCTGCACTAACAGATGACCTGGAGTAGTACAACGCAGTCACCACTAGGTGGCAACAGAGTAGTCAGTGAGCCAAGTCAGCAACGAGAAGTCAAGTCAATGTACAAGGAGTGAACAAACTCAGAGTCAGAAGCTAGCCAAGGGTCAGGTGCCGAACGGTAACGGAGAAAGCCGAAGGGAGAGACAGAGCCAAGTCAGGGACAGAAGCATAAGTCAAGCACCGGGAAGTCCAAATAACAAAACAGAGGTACAACAAGCAAGAAGGGACCAGGAGCGGACAGACAAACATGGGTCATGAGCAACAGGGTAAATAGTAGTACAGATCGGGTCTCTCACTAGAGCCAGCTGCACACGCTACAATACATAGACTATCACTGGCACTGAATCTGAGGTGCAGCACCAAGATATAGCATTCTGGAAAGCAGAAGGAAGCAGGGAGGAATTAACCCCTGAGATGACCTGGCCGGAGCTGGGAAAAACTACAGCGGCAGATACCGGCTTGGATCATGACAGCAGGAGAAGCAGTGAATATTCATGAAGCTTAAGTAGGCCCAGAAGAGAGTCTGACTGCAGTGTGATCCTCCAGGAAACACGGTATAACTATCCTGCTCTTACTATCATTTAACTTCCATTTGTAGTTTCCTAGCACTTACTACGGCCATTTTACAGCCCAGAACTTCTCATCCCCATTGACTTGTATGGGGTTCATTGTGCAGGGTCAAGTTCGGGGCTATGTTCAGCTACCAAACCTGATTTTTTTAGTTCATGTTGGTTCGGTGAACCTGCATATCCATGGGTTTGTTCCTCACTAATAACTAGCAAGCAGCTGCAGCTGATTCCCATCTTTTAATGACATTTTCATCATCTAGACCAAATGTCAGATATATTAAGACGCTTGGCCTTAGAATAATAAATAATAGATAATTTTCAGGCTTTAAAGGGGAGCTCACTATTCTGCAATAGAGGCCACATCTACTGTATGTTAAACTGATAGGGAAGGCTTTTTCTAAATACCTTGTTCAGCCAAATCTGCCTCTGAGTGGCGCTATTCTGAGCCACTCATTCCCATGAAGTCAACCCCAAGCTCTGTGAACTCTGAGAACCAGTGATGTCACATCAACTTCCAGTTGATCCGACATCACCAAGCCTGGCCCTAGTCTTCCTGAGTGACTGGGCTGTGGGTAGCGTTTACCCTCTCATCCCAGCCCAGCATATCAGGCGCTCTCTCCTTCAATGCAGAGTGCCGTAAGCAGGAGCAATGCTGGGCTGTGACAAGAGGCAAAACACCAGCCAAAGCACAGTGGCTGTGGTAGTCCCCTGATTGGCTGCATTAACTGTGATGTAATAACTGCAAGATATAATTGCAAAGTCTGCATGGTTACTCTTAATGTTGCAATCTTCAACATTATGTGAAATGGTTCCAAGCTTTTTTTTTTAATGATCCATGCAAATTAAATCACAAATAGCTCTAACTCATTGGGACCTACAATGTTAATGAAATTTGACCCTAAATAAATTCACAACAGATCGATTTGTTCATCTTTACAACACTTTCATGTAGATATAACATGTATATAGTGAGAAAAGTAAGTAATCGACACACTACTGATTTTGCTATTTTTTCCACTTACAAAAAATAGAGAACTGTGTAACTTGTATTGTAGGTATACTTCAACTGTGACATGCAGAATACTCCCAAATCCAGAAAATCACATTGTATGATTTCTAACTAATAATTTGCATTTTATTGCATGAAATAAGTGGTTGATCACCTACCAACCAGCAAGAATTCTGGCTCTCTCAGACCTGTTATTTTTTCTTTAAGAAGCTCTCCTGCTATGCACTCCTAACCTGAATTAAATACACCTGTTTGAACTAGTTACCTGTGTAAAAGACACCAGTCCACACATTCAATCAATCACACTACAGCCTTTCCACCATGGCAATGAACAAAGAGCTGTTTAACAATACTAGGGACAAAATTGTAGATGTGCACAAGCTGGGATGAGCTACAGGAAAATAGGCAAGCAGCATTGTGAGAAGACACAGCTGTTGAAACTATTATTAGAAGATGGAAGAAGCACAAAATTACTGTCAGTCTTACTTGCAGTTCCATGCAAGATCTTGTCTCATGGGGTAAGGATGATTTTGAGAAAGGTCCTGAATCAAGGTCTCCCTTCTCATGCCAGCACATTACCAGGACTGTTTGAAGTTCGCCAATGACCATTTGGATGACCCATAGGAGACATGTATTCAGATGAGATCAAAATAAAAGTTTATTCTATCAAATCCACTCGCGCCGTGTTTGGAGGATGAATAAAAATGAGTAAAACCTCATGAACCCTATCCCAACCGTGAAGCATGGAGGTGGAAACATCATACTTTGGAGGTGCTTTTCTGCAAAGAGGACAGGACAATTGCACCGTATTGAAGGGAGGATAGATGGGGTCAACAATGTCCTTCTCTCAGTAAGAGCACTGAAGATGGGTCATGGCTTGGTCTTCCCTTATCATTGCTTCAATAAACAAAACATTAAAACAAACAATGACCCAAAACACACAGCCAGGGGAACTAAGAAGTGGCTCTATAAGAAGCATTTCAAGGTTCTGTAGTGGTCTAGCCAGAATCAGTATTCACACCTGAAAACAGTAGAAAATCTTTGGAGGGAGCTGAAACTCAATATTGCCCAGTGACAGCCTCTGAAGCCTGAAATATCTGAAGATCTATATAGATGCGTGCACCAAAATCCATGTTGCAGTGTGTGCAAACTTGGACATGAACTACAGGTAACGTCTGACCTTTGTAATTGGAAACAAAGGCTTCTGTGCCAAATAGTAAGTTCTGTTTTTCTATTATATCAAATACTTATTTCATTCAATAAAATGCAAAATAATTATTCAAAAATCATACAATGTGGTTTTCTGGATTTTTGTGGGGGATTCTGCTTATCACAGTTGAAGTGTACCTATGATAAAAATTACAGAACTCTCCATGCTTTGTAGATGGGAAAACTTGCAAAATTGTCAGTGTATGAAATACTTATTTTCTTTACGTGTATACAGTGGCATGGAAATGTATTCATGGCCTGTGAATTTTTCCTCATATATTTACGTCGCACCCACAAACGTAAATGTAGTTCATTGGGATTTATGTGATATACCTAAACTAAGTAGCAAATATGTTTGAAACGTAAAGGGAATGATACATGGTTTTCTAAATATTTTAAAAATTTAAATCTGAAAATTGGCATGAATACTTTAATAGATATATATGTGTGTGTGTGTGTGTGTGTTTCTTTTCAATATTTAATTCAGCTTTAGGTATAAAAATGCTGCATTGTCTGTTAATTGACTACCCTTTCTTTTTCCCCTTGGCCTCCTGATGATCCGTGTGTGGGCGGGGAATTGCGTCGAGGCCGTGCATAATTGCACCAACTAAAGGGAAGTGTACCTTTTCCAGCAGATCGTATTTGGCAATTTTGTATCATTGCCATTGTCTAAATCCTGCTTTTCATGGACATCTATTTGAGATGTGTTGTTGTTTTGGTCCATTCAGGTTCAATCTTTCTTATTGTGTAGGGTTATTAACTGTTGCAACACTGCATTATGATTGCACTCTTTGGCTATTTTGTATTATGAGGCATGTTCACTTTCTGAATCTTGTTTTCATTGGGGGACCCCTGACTGATGTTCACTTCCCCATATATGTGCTCTATAGGTGGAGTCTATGCTGACTGTGGATCTCATTTGTACCTTTATACTGTCATTTGGGTATTAGTGTCACTGTACTATATTGTTTGTGGTTTTTTTTGGGAAGAGTGCAATTATTATGGTTCTAGTTTCACTATATTCCCTATCCTCATAAGAAAAAATACTTTGCAGTGCGTTATTGCTTAGACAGTTAAGTCTATTAGAGCTGTGATTTTTAGTGAAATCTCATTTGCACTTTGTAGGGCAATTGTAGGGTAAGCCGACATGGAACGGGGATGCCCAGCTAAGTTAAGGTGTCATACCCTCCATTGATAGGCAGGAGCCAGCCCTAAGGTATTAACAGGGCTATGCTAATTATGCTAATCCTTTGTCCCTGGGGTGTCTGTGGTGAAACATAGGCTTCTATATATACAGTACATATTTATCCCTTGGCTAGATCTAGTTTCTGGTTTTTCCTGTGCCCCTCTCTTTTTGTTTTGCGTTTGTGGATTTTGTCACTTGGGTTGTTTTTAATATATTGATAATATATGTTAAAAATGTTAAGAGATTTTGTTATTACTTGGTTAAATACTCTATTGACAATCCCATTAGTATTGTTCTTGTTAACCCTTTTAATTGACATCACTAACTTTGGTGTAGGATGAAACTTATTTATTTTGGTACCTCTAACATTTTCAATTACAAGACATGAATTTCTTAAAGATGCCATCCATAGCTGTATGGCTAATTTTTCTAATGATTATTTTCTAGGACAAGTTTCACTGAGCTTGCTATTTTTGCTCATTACTGAAACAAAGCCATAATAGTTTATGCAGAAGATAGAATAATTAGCAAGGCATTTTTTATTCTGTTTCTTTACAATAGTGTCAAAACACTTGTTAGGAAACAAACTAATTTTCACTATCTGACACAATTTGCAGGTCTTCAGATACTGTCTGCTGGTTTTAAAAGATCTCTTGATATAATAAAAGCTGACACTGTTTACTTCAGCCTATTATGCTTGTTACATTCACTGAATGCTCCAGTGGAAAAGAAAAATCGAAAGAAGACCATTCATTTTAATGCCAGCTGTTTTTTTTATTTCTCAACAAAAAAAAGGAAATCAATTTTAGCTGAGGCTCAGTGTGTGCTCAGCAGATCCTGAATGACATACCACATCCAATATCAACAACAAAAGGGTCAGCTTGTTTTTTTTGTTTTTTTCTTTTGCCCAGATTTCATAAGACAGCTTAAAGGACATCAAATCCTCAAAGCATTTTGTTTCCTTAATGTTGTGATTGGTTTGCTTTCCAGATCAGCAAAAATAGATATCAAACTCTAAACTGAATTTAAAAGAAGTGCGCAAACAATGGCGATTATTAAGATATCTAACATAGAATATACAAAGTGAGAAAAAATATAACAAATATATCTTTGCAGTGTTACAATATTACAATGTTTAAAAAAAAAAATAGATGGTCACAGCTGTTTTGATAGCAAATAAGATGTTCTTCAAGATTTGAAAGACAAGATGTTCTAAGAAAAATAATCTCCAGACTGATAAATGCCTTTGAGAATAATCTTTCATTGAAAAGTGAAAGATGAATGAAGATATATTTCTAAGAATGTTTACAGGAAAATAATGATTCAGATAATTCAAAAGTTTAGAATTATTTTACACAGAGTCGAATAAGGAGATATCCACCTCAAATGGGTGATCAAAAGGCAGGCTGTGATTAAAGTGAAAGATAACAGAGCGTGTCCAAGATTTTTGTATATGGCACGCATTTTTGTTGGTAACTTACATAGACTTGAATAACAAAAGCCACTAATTTATCGAAAAAAAAAATTGTTTAAAAGAACAGAGAGTCCTCAGTGGTTGATACCTTTTAATGGCTATCTGAAAAGATGGTAATAATTGCAAGCTTTCGAGACTACTCAGGTCTCTTCATCAGGCAGTGTTATACCATGCCTGATGAAGAGACCTGAGTAGTCTCGAAAGCTTGCAATTATTACCATCTTTTCAGATAGCCATTAAAAGGTATCAACCACTGAGGACTCTCTGTTCTTTTAAACAATTTTTTTATCTCTACTGGCTAACACGGTACAAAGATATATTTTAATTTATCGAATTAACTGAACAACGGCCATAAATAATCTCCAAAAGACTGAAGAGATACCAAAAGATTTCTTTTTTTTAATTATATAATATTTTATTATTCAAAAACATTTTTTGTTAAAATATATGAAAAAAGGTGTAAGGCAGGTCAGATTAAATATAATGTATGCAGGGCTTTATAATGTACATACAAAAATCAATAATATTATATATTTGAGCAAAATACACATCTCAAACATTATTTCAAAATTTCAAGAAAGACCACTCCATAATACAGTAGTATGAAAAACCAGAAAGAACCAGGAGATTTTGCAAGGCAATAAAGGATTTTATTCATACAAAAATGACATATATTATGAAATGGACATATAGATAAAAAAGTGCTATAAGAGGGAAAACACCCAAATGCATTTGGGGCAGAGAAGCACGCTCATATTACTATAAGTAGCAAGAGTATACAGGCCAGACTTTAAATAAATGTATGAATCACAGTGTACAGTGGCATGTCAAGTCTCATACAAGTCGCTTACCCATTAATAGAGAGCGTCGCTAGTGCGTCCCACTACCAATGAAATCCATCCAACGCTCATTTTGCGTCGCACATCTCAGTTTCCTCAGGGCGGGTTAACTTGAAATCCCAAGAGCGGACCCTTTATTATGCATATAGTGATCTCATTGGATCACTCAGAAATCAATCTAAAATAACGCTATTGCGGCACAAGCACATCACATGTCAGGCGGCCACTTCCGCCGCGTCCAGCAGTGCAGAGAGAGGAGGCACCCGGAAATCCAGGTAACCAAAGACGCTAATTTGTCACTCTCCTCAATGCACGTGCGCCGGGCGGGACAGAGGGATGCGTCACAAATGCGATGGCCATGCGCACACCGTAACGATCTAGACATGGAAAGAATTAAACCACACACAAGCGTCTGGAAGTGAAAGTATCCAAGGATGCTAGTGCATCATTCCCCTCCCCGCACATGCGTCGAGTGGAACAAAGAAGCATACCGCAGATGCGATGGGCAAGCGCACAGCGTAAGAATCCAGATATAGAAAGCTCAGACCACAGACAATCTGTGGGATCGTCACATATAAGCAAAAGCAGACCAGGGAAGCAAAATACATGATACCAAAGAGAGCCTTTTTCCTAGACATATATCACTAAATATAAAAATATTGGATTTAACACAATTGTCATTTCTTAAAGTGATAGTGTCTGGTTCTTCTCCATATAATCAGGCTTTATTCATAGAAAATGATCATGCATATCTTTAATCCCCTTGTTCTTTTTCCATAACTGGATTATATTAGGGGTCCAAAAAAATTGGGATCGAGGTTATAGGTTTTAGATTTCCAAAAATATAGCACGTAATAAAAACACTCTAAAATGGCACAATAGCATACAAGTATTCACTATAAAGATAGTCAAGAAAGTAATCGGAGTAAAGGTTTAAGGAAAGGAATATTATAAAAAGGATGCAAAGTTTACCACCTCATTTAGGCCCATAGGGGCAACAATATCCAACGTAATGATCCATCTCATTTCTCTCTGTGCTAGAAGTTTTTTCACGTTACCACCTCTTATCCCACAGTGAATTACATCTATCCCTCTAGCCATCAGTCGTGTTGGTTGCTGTCTTTGCCGCCACAATGTCCCTCACATGCTTTTGGATTCTGACTCTAAATTCTCTTGATGTAATACCAATATAGATCTTATTACAACCACATGTGGCGTAATAGATTACATTACTTGTGTCACATGAAATATGTTCCCTGATGGAAAAGGTCTTCATTCCATCACTTGTCCTAAAATCCGAGCATCGAGAGACATTGGGGCAGGAGAGACAGTGACCACACGGAAAACATCCCTTAATCGGGCCGAGTGAACCAAACATATAATCACCCTGAGGGGCAACGTAATGACTTTTAACCAGTAAGTCTTTCAAATTTCTGCAGTGTCTCGCAGTCATTGAGGGCACTGCTGGTAAAAAATATTTTATGGAGGGGTCTGACAGGAGAACATATCAGTTTTTGTTAAAAATTCCCCTCATATCCTGCCATTTTTCATTGAATGGTGAGATGAATCGTACATTCTGTGATTCATTCTGCAATGCCCGTTGTGTATGTCCACTCTTTCCACACAATAGTTCATTAAGGGGGGCTAAATTAACTCTCTGATATGCCCTCTTCACACACCGCCCACTGTAGCCACGAGTTCTAAACCTCATCCTCAAATCATTTGCCTAAGCATGAAAGGAACTGTCCTGAGAGCAAATCCGCCTAATTCTTAGGTATTGCCCAATTGGGATAGCTGAAATAGTGGAGTTAGTATGTTCCGAAGTGGCATGAAGCAATGAGTTCACAGATGTTGGGTTTCTGTAGACATCTGTCTGCAGAGCCATTGCCTCATCCACAAAAATCCTAATATCTAGAAACTCCACTTCATTAACACTATGAGTAAATGTCAGCTTGATGTTATACATATTATCATTGAGTTGGTCCGTGAACTCCCCGAGCTGAGATGGTGTGCCATGCCAAATAATGAACAAGTCATCAATGTACCTCACCCACAACTGTGCCATGGGGCAGCCCATGCGCCTCCGCCTTCAAACAAACCTCTTTCCTAATAGCTGAGAAAGAGGTTTGCATACAAAGGCGCACAGGCCGCGCCCATAGCAGTACCCCGCCTCTGCATATAGAATCTATCCTTAAAGAAGAAGAAGTTGTGGGTGAGTAAATATTCAAGGAGTTCAAGGACCAATTTGCAGACGTGGCTATCCCAATTGCTAACACCCAAGAAAAAGCGGATGGCTCTCAGTCCAACATCATGCCGGATACAAGTGTATAATGACTCAATATCAGCTACAACCAAGAGGGTTTTAGAGTCCACATGGATCCCGTCAATTCTCTTCAATACCTCAGTGGTGTCTCGTCTACAGGATGGAAGGGTCTCGACCAAAGGTCTTAAATAATGCTCAATGAATTGGCAGATCGAACTACATAACCCTTCCATCCCAGACACAATAGGTCTTCCAGGTGGATTGACAGGATCCTTGTGGACTTTGGGTAATAATTAATCACCCAGTCTAGATTTAATTATGTAGTTTTTCGTTTGTGAACCCTCCCCATACACACCTATTGCCAATCCACATTATACGCATATATAGCCTGGGTCTCAGCGTCCCATACACGGTAAGTTTTTTAACTGCATGAGAGGACACACACAAGCTAGGGACCCCAACGTAGAGAAATACTTTGGCGTAGTGTTGGGGCTCTTCTGCATTGATCAATTCAGTAGCTAAATTTCTCTTTATTCATATATTCATGGCAGTAATGCAGGTTCCATTTTTCACATTTCATTCTTACAAATAGCTATTGAATTTTTCATGTCAGTATTCACACAGCAGTTTCTGCTATTCCATGTATTCCCCTTCCATAGTCACTGGTGTGCATACCTTATCTCCCCATAGTGATGTTTTTTAGGTTTTTTGCACCCAGTTCAGACATAGAATGGAGTTCCAAACGTTATTCCTTAATGTTAGTAGTTTTTCGTTTGTGAACCCTCCCCATACACACCTATTGCCAATCCACATTATACGCATATATAGCCTGGGTCTCAGCGTCCCATACACGGTAAGTTTTTTAACTGCATGAGAGGACACACACAAGCTAGGGACCCCAACGTAGAGAAATACTTTGGCGTAGTGTTGGGGCTCTTCTGCATTGATCAATTCAGTAGCTAAATTTCTCTTTATTCATATATTCATGGCAGTAATGCAGGTTCCATTTTTCACATTTCATTCTTACAAATAGCTATTGAATTTTTCATGTCAGTATTCACACAGCAGTTTCTGCTATTCCATGTATTCCCCTTCCATAGTCACTGGTGTGCATACCTTATCTCCCCATAGATTTAATTATGTGTCACAGACCACACTAGAAAGAACTTGTTATACCACAGAAAACAACCATGTTACTGGTTGAAACAAGTGACACAAGGTCTGAATATGTAAATAGATTTATTAATCACACATTTTTTTTAAACAATTAGATATAACAAAAGGTGCTTCATTAGTATAACACTGGGGACTAATGGACTTATACAAAGGACCAGTCGTACTCAGTATAGCATAATTAATATAAAATTAGAAATAACTATATACACCCTGCAAAGGAAGCGTACACAGCATAGACCAATGCATAAAGTAAAGAAGTAAAAATCAGAAAAATCAGAAAAATAAATAATATATATAGAGGTTTGGAACAGAGACTCGACACCTGGAGGGCAGGGAGAGGCACCAACCCCTAAATGAATAATACCCTAGTTACAATTATGATGAAAGAATCTCACTTGTCATTAAAGGCAGAATAAATAAGGCAGCTTTGGGTAATAAGTAAAATGGAGGAATTTTATGACGTTTAGTAAATAACCCATCAAAAACCCTCTTGGTTAAAATCCCCTGATCAAAGGCATCATTGAGGATGAGGTAGAGCTCGGCCGAGAATGAGACCAAAGGGGAGGAGTCCAGTTTCACATATGTTGATTTATCCCGCAGCTGCCTGTGGGCCTCACTCTCATACATATCAATAGGCCATATCACGACGTTACCCCCCTTATCCGCTGCCTTGAACACAACATCTTTCATATTCTGCAATTCATTCAAGGCTTTCCTCTGGATCACAGTTAGGTTGTCATGGGATCGGCGTATAATGGCTTAGTTATGAGTTGGAGTGTGCAATGCAGGCAGACGTGCTGCAAATGTCTTTGCACTAGTGTGACTAGACAAAAGTCCAATAGCCACGTTTAGGATGCCACTAGGTACACTGAGTGTTTGCTAGTATAATGGCTTAGTTATAATGAGTTGGAGTGTGCAAGGCAGGCAGACGTGCTGCAAATATCTTTGCACTAGTGTGACTAGACAAAAGTCCAATAGCCACGTTTAGGATGCCACTAGGTACACTGAGTGTTTGCTAGTATAATGGCTTAGTTATAATGAGTTGGAGTGTGCAATGCAGGCAGACTTGCTGCAAATATCTTTGCACTAGTGTGACTAGACAAAAGTCCAATAGCCACGTTTAGGATGCCACTAGGTACACTGAGTGTTTACTAGTATAATGGCTTAGTTATGAGTTGGAGTGTGCAATGCAGGCAGACATGCTGCAAATATCTTTGCACTAGTGTGACTAGACAAATGTCCAATAGCCACGTTTAGGCTGCCACTAGGTACACTGAGTGTTTGCTAGTATAATGGCTTAGTTATAATGAGTTGGAGTGTGCAGAGGACAGGAGGGTACAGTGCCAGGGTTTTGGGGCTCTGGGTAGAGGAATGGAAGCCTGCCTTTCTATTCCCTCCTAATGGGGAAATGCAGCGACGAAATCCCTGACCTTAGCTACACAGACGCTGTCTCTGTTTTCAGGACCTGTCACCTATGGCTCTGACCCTGCCGGTACGAGCCCTTAAAAGGACTTGTAGAAAGTGCTATCCCTAAGCTGTCCAGCGCTGTGTATGGAGCGCATACAGCTGTATCGGCGATAGGACAAAGGACGGAGCTGCGCCAGTGATGTCTGACACCAAGGACGCAGAAGGCAGATAATGGCGTGCTGGAGGAAAATGTCCGGTTTTATAATGCAGGGACATGTGACATGGACATCCTATCACACATGCCGTTGCTTCTCTGGCTAAAAGTCCACTTAGCTGTGTGTGTGTCTTGGATTGGCTGACATGCTGGCCCGCCCCACAAGACGCGCGCGCTTAGGGAAGGAAGACAAGGAAAAAAAAAAATCGCCATTATACAAACAGCAGTGATCTGAAGGCGCTGTTCACGCACACTATACACTGAAATTTCATAATTACACTATTACACTATTACAGCGGAAAGCCAGCTAGGAATTAGCTGTTTTTTTGCTGCTAGAACCATTATCGAACGTTTCTAGAACTATCGAGCTTTTGCAAAAAGCTCGAGTTCTAGTTCGATCTAGAACAGGCCCCAAAATCACTCGAGCCTAGAACTGGAGAACCTCGAACCTAGAACCGCGCTCAACTCTAGTGGACACCATCCATGGTCCGAAAACGTCTAGGCCCACGTAGGTGAAAGGAGGCTCTTTAGAAAGTCTGTCTGTAGGTAAGTCAGCCATTTGTTGGTACAGTTGTTTTCCTCTCGCTTGACACTCCTCACACTTGACGATGGATTTACAGTCCTTGGCCATGTGCTCAAGTGATGCACAGCATTTGAAACAGATCCCAAGCTTTGTGAGGACTTTCTTGCGCTACTGTAGGGTTTTGGATCTAAACCCTCTGCACTTATTCAGTGAGTGCGGTTTTTTATGGATGGGGCATTCTTGATTGAAAGACGTATCTCGTGATGAGAGGGTGTACTGTTTATCGGTAGGTTCTGCAGGTGATGGTATCTCAGTCTTCCTAACACTCACAGTGTTCTTAATGTCTCTGCGTTTGTGTATGGCACCTTCATACCTTGATGATGATGTTGTTGCAGCTGCTGAAGTGTTGAACTCTAGGAAGTCGAGGCTGGGGTCGTTCCTCATCTATCTAGGCCTGCTCGTCGATGAACCTGCAGAAGTGAACAAATCGGGGAAAGGTGACGTCTTGCACTCTTTTGTACCTTGAGACTGACGTTGCCCATTTCTCCTGCAGACTGTATGGCAGCTTCACCAAGATTGGGCTCACTCCATGGGCTGTATCAAGGTAGCACAGCCCAGACAGATGAGGGTCTCTTTTGGTGAGCTCCAGCTCCATGAGCAGATCACTTAGGTCTTGAAGCTTGTGGACTTCTTTAAGGTTGATCTTTGGGATGTCCTGCAGTCTCTTGAATAGGGCTTTCTATATTGCTTCTGCGCTGCCAAAGGTGCGTTTCAGTCTTTGCCATGCAGCAGCGAGACCTGCTTCTGCTTGTCTCACATAGATGGTTCTGAGGCTCTTGATACGGTTTGTAGAGCCTAGGCCCAACCACTTGATCATGAGGCCGAGCTCCTGTTCTGCAGTTAAGTAGAGGTTGGTGATGGCTGCCTTGAAAGTTGCTTTCCAGGCCCTGTAGCTTTCTGCACGATCATCAAATTTCGTGAGACTAGTATTGTTTAGCTCTCTGCTCACCATGAACCTGGCAAACTCAGACATATCTGATTTCTCACCACTTGTTGCCACGATGACTCGCGATGCCCCTGGGGCGTATGGGCTGCCTGGTGTGAATCGATGAGATGATCCCGGGTAGAATGACGTTGCTGCAGGGTTTAGCTGTGGTTTAGCCTCTGTAGATTCTCTGACCGCTGCTTGAGCTGTGGAAGTGGGTCAGGAAGCACTGGTTGCCATCTTGCCATGGTGACTGTGTTTGAGAGGGCACCTCTTGGTGACTGTTATTAATTTGCTCGGGTGCTTTCGGTGGCACTGGTAGAGGTAAGTTGGAGGTTTCGGTGTTGTCGGCTTGGACAGAACTGCAAACCGGGGTTGCTACAGGTAACTGATTCAGTACATAGTCTCTTGTGCGATCAACTGGATTGTCTGTTTCCAGTGGTGGCGAGTAAACTGGATCAGGACCATGGCTCAATGCTTGCTCAAGTAGTCTCACTTTAGCTAGCGCAACTTCCTCTTCCATCTGTGACCAAAGAATCTTTATCCAAGCCTCCGCTTCGGCCCTTTTGGCTTCTGCTTTAGCGGCTTCTGCTTTAGCAAGGGCTTCTGCTTCTCCCCTTTTGGCTTCTGCTTCTGCCCTTTTGGCTTTTTCCTCTACTTCTCTTTCTGTGAAGGAACATCTCACCTTGGATTCTTCCGCTCTTATGCGGGCCTCCAGTATCCTGTCACTCAGGGCTGAGCTTTTTGAGGATGAGGACCCGGATGACCGAGAGGAACATCTAGATGAGGTTGATCTGTGTGATCTAGTTTCTTGCTGGTGAGAGATACGGTGTTCGGCCTTGTCTATGGCATCTTGCACCTTGGCATCTCTTTCCTTGTCCACCTCTTCTGCCTTGCTCAGGTCTGAAAGAGCTTCATCAATTTTAGAGTCTTTTAGAAAGGTAATGTACCTTGTTGACAGTCTCTTGTATCTTTCATGAGCTGTGTTCAGCCGTTCCATAGCGGCTTGTAAGCATGTGGCATCGCCTGATGAGGATTCAAGTCTTGACATGTAATAGGTGACTCGTTCCCACAGTTTTTCCAGGTGTTCACATAGCTCATCTTTCATAGTGTGATAGTTTTCAGTGGCCTTTATCGTGGGTTTGGAAGAGCGCTTCGGTCGGACAACTTGCTCTGCTAGAAGCGTGGGATCTGCCTCCTGGGCTTCATAATGGACAGTATCAGGTTGTGTTTGCTCTGTTTCAGCAGTGGGGAACTGTCCGAGGTCTTTTTCGGACATTTTGATATAAGATGTACTGTCTCTTTAAGAAACTTGACTTTTGAATAGGGGTCCAAAAATTGTCGTGCAGCTCCGCAAGGACTCCCTGATGAAATTTCCAAGGTGTCTTTAGCAAAACTTGGGGTTCGCAGTCCAGCAATGTGGAGTAATGAGGTATAATGGTAATGAGGTATAATGAGGCAAGCCAATAGAAGGGGTATGGCAAGAGGGAAACAGCAGGTGCATAAACTGTTCCTTTACAATGCAAGCAAAGGTGATACAGGATGTGGAAGACAGGAGAGCTTCCCCTTAGGCTTGCCCAGGCATGCACTGTTGCAGGCAGACTAGAGCACGAGACTTGATGCTAGGCAGATTACAAGGGACGTTACAGGGTTCTTAAGGATCTGTAGCCGGGGTACTGTGCTGTTAAGCAGTCTTATGACTGTTCTGTCCCCACTTAAAGGTGATTGAAGGCGCGTAGTTGTGGGATGGCGTGAGAATCTTACCTTTGTTTTTCCTATAGGTGAGGAAGACATGACCAGAGCGCTCCAGAGTTAAACATGCACATAGTGAGATGAAACAATGGTGATTTATTTTCTCCAAAGGTTAAGGACATGCAGGAGTACAGCGGTCCAAGTACCTGGCATTGTGGTTCTCTTGTGATGCTTGTTTCTGGAGCCACTATGGTCAGAAGACTTTGCTTCTAGCAGGTCAAATAAGGGATGTGATTCTCACAATCTCTGGCTGTGAACTGAATATGCCAGGAAGTGATGTAAGAGGAGCAGCAGACACTCCCATGGGCTGGACAAAAGAAACAGAGGAGCCGAAAGGTCTGACCAGTAGATGGCAGCAGAGACAAGCATGAAAAACATTAAATAACAGTTTTAACTAAAACAAATAGGAGCAGCACACACATGAGTGGTCAGCATATGTAAAACACTTAAACTCTAAACCCGAACTCTGTTTTCTTTTTATTAAGGTTGGTGCATTTGGGCATATGCATTCAAAACTTTTGTTAAAGTTACATCAAGTTCACCTGAAAAGAATAGAGTGCTTTTTAGGATCATCCTGAAATTTCACCTGAAAGACAATTATTAAAAACTTTTTGTGAGTAGTGTAATATGGAGAGAGAGGTGCTCCTTGATTGTGATAGAAGATGGATGACATTTAAGTCAGAAGAATCTTTGTCAAATAGTCGCTCATAGCAGTCTTTGGAGGGAAGGAATCATCATATGAGATATCTTCCTTCCAAAGACTTCTATCAGCCACTATTTGATAATGAATGTTTTGAATCAAAACTCCATCCATTTTATGTCAGAATCTAGGGCACCGCTCTTTGTCTCTTTTTTTGTACATAAATATATATATACACACACCAGTATATATACAGTATATATACATATTATACAATATACAATATAAGGCAATGGGGGTCCGAACTTAAGTGCTTTAAAACTATGGTAGTAAGGGGTAGAGAGCAGCAAAAGGAAGCAAATGGAAGTAAGTCCAGGAAACTTATATATACCCAAAGACCAGATGGCAGTCAGACTGACAGACAGTCCTGTGTAGAGATGAGCGAACCGGTCGCGGTTCGGCTCGAGGTTGGTTCGCCGAACGGACCTCCCGTTCGAGTTCGGTTCGTCGAACGTTCGACGAACCGAACTCGAACTGCATAGGAAACAATGGCAGGCAATCACAAACACAGAAAAACACCTAGAAAACACCCTCAAAGGTGTCCTAAAGGTGACAAACAACTCAAACACATTGGAAAGTGACAAGGACATATACTCATGCGAAAACAAAACAGCTGGACAAGGAAAAAGAGGAGGACACACAGATATAGGCATGGCACGCCCTTCTAAAATCATGTAAAACACCGCAAGGTGACTCCAAGCGGAGTCTCCATTTTTTCCAAAAATTGGGCCACACACACACCCACCCCTTCAGTGGCAGCAGTTGTGCTCCAGTTGTACACTTCACAGCTACATTTGCATCAAGCACATTCAAAAATACGCCATTCTTATCCATCCCCAGGATGACACCGGGGTAGGTAGCAAAGTCTTTGCTGACCCATGACTTGTTCATCTTGGCTTCTTTTAAAAACAATGTAAGCAAGGGTTACTCCAAGCGGAGTCTCCCTTTTTTCCAAAAATTGGGCCACACAGACACCCACCCCATCAGTGGCAGCACTTGGGCCCTAGTTGCAAACAGGATGTTTTGATTTGCATCAAGCACATTCAAAAATACGCCATTCTTATCCGTCCCCAGGATGACACCGGGGTAGGTAGCAAAGTCTTTCCTGATCCCAGCTCTGTTCATCTTGGCTTCTTTTAAAAACACATCAAGCAAGGGTTACTCCAAGCGGAGTCTCCCTTTTTTTCCAAAAATTGGGCCACACAGACACCCACCCCATCAGTGGCAGCACTTGGGCCCTAGTTGCAAACAGGATGTTTTGATTTGCATCAAGCACATTCAAAAATACGCCATTCTTATCCGTCCCCAGGATGACACCGGGGTAGGTAGCAAAGTCTTTCCTGATCCCAGCTCTGTTCATCTTGGCTTCTTTTAAAAACACATCAAGCAAGGGTTACTCCAAGCGGAGTCTCCCTTTTTTTCCAAAAATTGGGCCACACAGACACCCACCCCATCAGTGGCAGCACTTGGGCCCTAGTTGCAAACAGGATGTTTTGATTTGCATCAAGCACATTCAAAAATACGCCATTCTTATCCGTCCCCAGGATGACACCGGGGTAGGTAGCAAAGTCTTTCCTGATCCCAGCTCTGTTCATCTTGGCTTCTTTTAAAAACACATCAAGCAAGGGTTACTCCAAGAGGAGTCTCCCTTTTTTTCCAAAAATTGGGCCACACAGACACCCACCCCATCAGTGGCAGCACTTGGGCCCTAGTTGCAAACAGGATGTTTTGATTTGCATCAAGCACATTCAAAAATACGCCATTCTTATCCGTCCACAGGATGACACCGGGGTAGGTAGCAAAGTCTTTGCTGATCCCAGCTCTGTTCATCTTGGCTTCTTTTAAAAACACATCAAGCAAGGGTTACTCCAAGCGGAGTCTCCCTTTTTTTCCAAAAATTGGGCCACACAGACACCCACACCATCAGTGGCAGCACTTGGGCCCTAGTTGCAAACAGGATGTTTTGATTTGCATCAAGCACATTCAAAAATACGCCATTCTTATCCGTCCCCAGGATGACACCGGGGTAGGTAGCAAAGTCTTTCCTGATCCCAGCTCTGTTCATCTTGGCTTCTTTTAAAAACACATCAAGCAAGGGTTACTCCAAGCGGAGTCTCCCTTTTTTTCCAAAAATTGGGCCACACAGACACCCACCCCATCAGTGGCAGCACTTGGGCCCTAGTTGCAAACAGGATGTTTTGATTTGCATCAAGCACATTCAAAAATACGCCATTCTTATCCGTCCCCAGGATGACACCGGGGTAGGTAGCAAAGTCTTTGCTGATCCCAGCTCTGTTCATCTTGGCTTCTTTTAAAAACACATCAAGCAAGGGTTACTCCAAGCGGAGTCTCCCTTTTTTTCCAAAAATTGGGCCACACAGACACCCACCCCATCAGTGGCAGCACTTGGGCCCTAGTTGCAAACAGGATGTTTTGATTTGCATCAAGCACATTCAAAAATACGCCATTCTTATCCGTCCCCAGGATGACACCGGGGTAGGTAGCAAAGTCTTTCCTGATCCCAGCTCTGTTCATCTTGGCTTCTTTTAAAAACACATCAAGCAAGGGTTACTCCAAGCGGAGTCTCCCTTTTTTTCCAAAAATTGGGCCACACAGACACCCACCCCATCAGTGGCAGCACTTGGGCCCTAGTTGCAAACAGGATGTTTTGATTTGCATCAAGCACATTCAAAAATACGCCATTCTTATCCGTCCCCAGGATGACACCGGGGTAGGTAGCAAAGTCTTTCCTGATCCCAGCTCTGTTCAACTTGGCTTCTTTTAAAAACACATCAAGCAAGGGTTACTCCAAGCGGAGTCTCCCTTTTTTTCCAAAAATTGGGCCACACAGACACCCACCCCATCAGTGGCAGCACTTGGGCCCTAGTTGCAAACAGGATGTTTTGATTTGCATCAATCACATTCAAAAATACCCCATAATTAACCGTCCCCAGGATGACACCGGGGTAGGTAGCAAAGTCTTTGCTGATCCCAGCTCTGTTCATCTTGGCTTCTTTTAAAAACACATCAAGCAAGGGTTACTCCAAGCGGAGTCTCCCTTTTTTTCCAAAAATTGGGCCACACAGACACCCACCCCATCAGTGGCAGCACTTGGGCCCTAGTTGCAAACAGGATGTTTTGATTTGCATCAAGCACATTCAAAAATACGCCATTCTTATCCGTCCCCAGGATGACACCGGGGTAGGTAGCAAAGTCTTTCCTGATCCCAGCTCTGTTCATCTTGGCTTCTTTTAAAAACACATCAAGCAAGGGTTACTCCAAGCGGAGTCTCCCTTTTTTTCCAAAAATTGGGCCACACAGACACCCACCCCATCAGTGGCAGCACTTGGGCCCTAGTTGCAAACAGGATGTTTTGATTTGCATCAAGCACATTCAAAAATACGCCATTCTTATCCGTCCCCAGGATGACACCGGGGTAGGTAGCAAAGTCTTTGCTGATCCCAGCTCTGTTCATCTTGGTTTCTTTTAAAAACACATCAAGCAAGGGTTACTCCAAGCGGAGTCTCCCTTTTTTTCCAAAAATTGGGCCACACAGACACCCACCCCATCAGTGGCAGCACTTGGGCCCTAGTTGCAAACAGGATGTTTTGATTTGCATCAAGCACATTCAAAAATACGCCATTCTTATCCGTCCCCAGGATGACACCGGGGTAGGTAGCAAAGTCTTTCCTGATCCCAGCTCTGTTCATCTTGGCTTCTTTTAAAAACACATCAAGCAAGGGTTACTCCAAGCGGAGTCTCCCTTTTTTTCCAAAAATTGGGCCACACAGACACCCACCCCATCAGTGGCAGCACTTGGGCCCTAGTTGCAAACAGGATGTTTTGATTTGCATCAAGCACATTCAAAAATACGCCATTCTTATCCGTCCCCAGGATGACACCGGGGTAGGTAGCAAAGTCTTTGCTGATCCCAGCTCTGTTCATCTTGGCTTCTTTTAAAAACACATCAAGCAAGGGTTACTCCAAGCGGAGTCTCCCTTTTTTCCAAAAATTGGGCCACACAGACACCCACCCCATCAGTGGCAGCACTTGGGCCCTAGTTGCAAACAGGATGTTTTGATTTGCATCAAGCACATTCCAAATCCACAAGCATTTACTCTCCCCAGGATGACACAGGGGTAGTAAATTCCTTCTGGATCCATGACTTGTTCATTTTGATGAACGTCAGTCTGTCCACATTGTCACTGGACAGACGCGTGCGCTTATCTGTCAGCACACACCCAGCAGCACTGAATACACGTTCAGAGACAACGCTGGCAGCTGGACACGACAAAATCTCCAAGGCGTAACTGGAGAGCTCTGGCCATTTTTCTATGTTTGAAGCCCAAAAGGAGCAAGGCTCCAGTTGCACAGTCATGGCATCGATGTTCATTTGGAGATACTCCTGTATCATCCTCTCCAGCCGTTGAGTATGTGTCAGACTTGTTGTCTCTGGTGGCCTTGCAAAAGAGGGTCTAAAAAAATTATGAAAAGATTCCATAAAATTGCTGTTACCGGCACCAGATACGGTCCTACTGGTACGGGTAGACTGGTGAAGATGACGAGACCGTCCCATGTTTGTCAAGTTACAACTGGGAGATTCCCTCCCTGCACCTGCACGGTTGTTTGGTGGAAAAGCCGAGCTAAGATCGAGTAACAGCTTCTGCTGATACTCCTGCATACGTGCGTCCCTTTCTATGGCTGGAATTATGTCACAAAATTTGGACTTGTACCGGGGATCTAATAGTGTGGCAATCCAGTAGTCATCATCACTTCTAATTTTGACAATACGACTGTCATGTTGGAGGTAGTGCAACAAAAAGGCACTCATGTGTCTTGCGCAGCCATGCGGACCAAGTCCACGCTGTGTTTGTGGCATAGAGGTGCTACCCGTTCTTTCTTCCTCTGACATCTCCCCCCAACCTCTTTCAACTGAAATTTGACCAAGGTCTCCCTCATCCGCTGAGTCTTCCATGTCCATGGACAGTTCGTCCTCCATTTCTTCATGTTCTCCTGCACCTTGCTCAACATTTCGCCTGCTACTATGCGCCCTTGTCGATCCCTGTTCCCCATGGTCCCATGCCTGCTGCGTTGGTGATGATGAACGTCTGGACCTTGGTGATGTTGTTGTCCCTTGCACATATGAATCCTCCTGTAGTTCCTCCCCTTCATGTTGTCCCACCCCCTGACTCCGAATAGTGTTTAGCGTGTGCTCCAGCATGTAAATGACTGGAATCGTCATGCTGATAATGGCATTGTCAGAGCTAAACATATTCGTCGCCATGTCGAAACTGTGCAGAAGGGTGCATAGGTCCTTGATCTGAGACCACTCCATCAGGGTGATCTGCCCCACCTCTGCATCTCGTTGGCCCAGGCTATACGTCATGACGTATTGCACCAGGGCTCTGCGGTGCTGCCACAGTCGCTGTAACATGTGGAGAGTTGAATTCCAGCGTGTCGCCACATCGCATTTCAGGCGATGAACCGGCAGGCCGAAAGACTTCTGTAGCGATGCAAGTCGCTCAGCTGCGGCGCTTGAACGCCGGAAGTGAGCAGACAGTTTTCGTGCCCTGTTCAGAAGGCCATCTAGGCCGGGATAGTGTGTTAAAAATTGCTGCACGACAAGGTTCAACACGTGAGCCATACAAGGTACGTGTGTCACCTTGCCCAGGCGAAGGGCCGCACCCAGGTTTGCAGCATTGTCGCACACGGCCTTACCAGGCTGCAGGTTGAGTGGAGACAACCATTTATTAAACTCGGACCGCAGAGCTGACCACAACTCCTCAGCTGTGTGACTCTTATTACCAAGACATGTCAAGCTAAAGACCGCCTGATGCCGTTGCGCTCGGCTGCCAGCATAGTAATGAGGCGTGCGTGATTCCTTCTGCGCAGTGAGAACGCTGGTGGCCTGACCAGGCAGGCTTGGGGCGGAGGTGGAGGACCCAGATGAGGTGGAGGATGCAGAAGCTGTGGCGGAACTTGGACAGACAGAGGATTGACACACAAGTCGTGGGGACGGCAAGACTTGTGCAGCAGACCCTTCACCATCTATCACCATAGTTACCCAGTGCCCAGTCAGCGACATGTAACGTCCCTGTCCATGCTTACTGGTCCAAGTATCGGTGGTGAAATGCACCCGTTCACACACAGAGTTTCTCAAGGAAGCGGTGATGTTGTGTGCGACATGCTGGTGTAGCGCGGGCACACCTTTCTTAGAGAAGTAGTGGCGACTAGGCATCTGGTACTGGGGCACAGCGACAGACATAAGGTCTCTAAAATCCTGTATGTCCACTAGGCGGAAAGGCAGCATTTCGGTAGCCAACAGCTTACAGAGGGATAGAGTCAACCTCTTAGCTTTGTCATGGGTCGGAGGAAGTGGCCTTTTATTTGACCACATCTGAGGGACAGAGATCTGGCTGCTGTGTGTAGACGGTGTTGAGTAGGGTGTCCCTGGAAAAATGCAGGTTTGTGAGGAAAGTGCAGGCGGAGACATGATGTTGCCTTCATCCAACGTTGGTGCTATCGATGTCTGAGAGAGCTGTACACACTCACTTGTTTCCCCTTCCAAACCAACTGACGACCTTACAAGCAAACTGCCTGTTGCGGTTACAGTGGTGGAAGTTTTGCGTGGAAAAACAGGTGTGACAGCTGTCCCCACAGTCCTAGAAGATGAAGAGCGCGCGGATGCACTGGAAGGGGCGGGCGGTGGATGGTTCGCTCCGCTAGCCGGCATTGCAGCACGGTGAGATTCCCACCGGGACTTATGATATTTATTCATGTGACGATTCATGGAAGAAGTTGTCAAACTGCTGAGGTTTTGACCTCTACTAACAGAATCATGACAAATGTTACATATCACATGAGTTGGGCGATCTTTTTCGATGTGAAAAAAGGCCCAGGCTAGGCAAGGCTTAGAGGCCATGCGACCTGTTGATCCACCCCGAATAATGCTCATAGGCAGAGTGGTGGCTGAGGATGCAGTTGTAGACGTGCTACCAGTGCTCCGACTCTGTCCAGGAAGGCGCAAGGTAACTTCGTCGTCGGTTGCATCCTCCTCCACCGCCTCTGTTGACCTCCTCGAGTGCCTGACTGGGGGTTGACAGTAGGTGGGATCTAGAACGTCATCATCAATTGTTGTGTTCGCACTCCCCTCCCCCTCAGACCGAGCCTCTTCTTGCCCTGACCGAATATTTAAGTTGTCATCCCAATCGGGTATCTGCGTCTCATCTTCATCAGTATGTTCCTCATTGTCTATAACCACAGGTGTTACAGTTTGTGACAAAGGGTCAACATTATGCTCAGAAACTTGGTCCTCACGGCTTGAATCTGAGTCACAAAGGTTCTGGGCATCACTGCAGACCATTTCCTGTTCTGTACTCACTGTAGCTTGGGAGCAGACCTCTGATTCCCAGGCTATAGTGTGACTGAACAGCTCTGCAGACTCAGCCATCTCAGTTCCACCATACTGTGCAGGGCTGATGGAGACTTCAGAGCTGGGAGAAATCAAGTGTGATTGGGATGACAACTCAGAGGAATGGTGTTTTTTGGATGCGGTACTTGAAGTGGCTGAGAGGGCACTTGTTGGACCACTTGAGATCCATTCAAGCATTTTCCTTTTTTGCCCATCATCTACCTTTGTTCCTCTTGTTCGTGTCCGTAAAAAAGGGAGCACATCGGATTGTCCACAATAAGTAGTAGACATCTTACTTTTGCTAGTAGATGGTCTATCTTCAGCAGATGATAATGGAGCTTTGGCACCTTCCCCACTGACAAAACCTTTTTTGCCTTTTCCACCACGCCTCTTCCCCTTTCCACCAGCATCTGTCATTTTGCCACTCATGTTGATTGCGACAAGATTGTGGACTGAAAATGTGGTAGTAAAAATTGAGAGGTGGTGAAGATTGCAGTGGTGGTCTAGCTTTATTAACAGCAGAATAATAAAGAATAAATATCCCTGACAATGTAACTTAGTTATAATTCGTTGGAGTGTGCAACGCAGGCAGACGTGCTGCAAATGTCTTGGCACTAGTGGGACTATAGCAAAGTCCAATAGCCACGTATAGGATGCCACTAGGTACACTGAGTGTGTGCTAGTATAATGGCTTAGTTATAATTAGTTGGAGTGTGCAACGCAGGCAGACGTGCTGCAAATGTCTTTGCACTAGTGGGACTATAGCAAAGTCCAATAGCCACGTATAGGATGCCACTAGGTACACTGAGTGTGTGCTAGTATAATGGCTTAGTTATAATTAGTTGGAGTGTGCAACGCAGGCAGATGCGCTCTGCAAATGTCTTGGCACTAGTAGGACTATAGCAAAGTCCAATAGCCACGTATAGGATGCCACTAGGTACACTGAGTGTTTGCTAGTAAAATGGCTTAGTTTAAAAAAGTTGTAGTGTGCAATGCAGGCAGACGTGCTCTGCAAATGTCTTTGCACTAGTGGGACTATAGCAAAGTCCAATAGCCACGTATAGGATGCCACTAGGTACACTGAGTGTGTGCTAGTATAATGGCTTAGTTATAATTAGTTGGAGTGTGCAACGCAGGCAGACGTGCTGCAAATGTCTTGGCACTAGTGGGACTATAGCAAAGTCCAATAGCCACGTATAGGATGCCACTAGGTACACTGAGTGTGTGCTAGTATAATGGCTTAGTTATAATTAGTTGGAGTGTGCAACGCAGGCAGACGTGCTGCAAATGTCTTGGCACTAGTGGGACTATAGCAAAGTCCAATAGCCACGTATAGGATGCCACTAGGTACACTGAGTGTGTGCTAGTATAATGGCTTAGTTATAATTAGTTGGAGTGTGCAACGCAGGCAGACGTGCTGCAAATGTCTTGGCACTAGTGGGACTATAGCAAAGTCCAATAGCCACGTATAGGATGCCACTAGGTACACTGAGTGTGTGCTAGTATAATGGCTTAGTTATAATTAGTTGGAGTGTGCAACGCAGGCAGACGTGCTGCAAATGTCTTGGCACTAGTGGGACTATAGCAAAGTCCAATAGCCACGTATAGGATGCCACTAGGTACACTGAGTGTGTGCTAGTATAATGGCTTAGTTATAATTAGTTGGAGTGTGCAACGCAGGCAGACGTGCTGCAAATGTCTTGGCACTAGTGGGACTATAGCAAAGTCCAATAGCCATGTATAGGATGCCACTAGGTACACTGAGTGTGTGCTAGTATAATGGCTTAGTTATAATTAGTTGGAGTGTGCAACGCAGGCAGACGTGCTGCAAATGTCTTGGCACTAGTGGGACTATAGCAAAGTCCAATAGCCACGTATAGGATGCCACTAGGTACACTGAGTGTGTGCTAGTATAATGGCTTAGTTATAATTAGTTGGAGTGTGCAACGCAGGCAGACGTGCTGCAAATGTCTTGGCACTAGTGGGACTATAGCAAAGTCCAATAGCCACGTATAGGATGCCACTAGGTACACTGAGTGTGTGCTAGTATAATGGCTTAGTTATAATTAGTTGGAGTGTGCAACGCAGGCAGACGTGCTGCAAATGTCTTGGCACTAGTGGGACTATAGCAAAGTCCAATAGCCACGTATAGGATGCCACTAGGTACACTGAGTGTGTGCTAGTATAATGGCTTAGTTATAATTAGTTGGAGTGTGCAACGCAGGCAGACGTGCTGCAAATGTCTTGGCACTAGTGGGACTATAGCAAAGTCCAATAGCCACGTATAGGATGCCACTAGGTACACTGAGTGTGTGCTAGTATAATGGCTTAGTTATAATTAGTTGGAGTGTGCAACGCAGGCAGACGTGCTGCAAATGTCTTTGCACTAGTGGGACTATAGCAAAGTCCAATAGCCACGTATAGGATGCCACTAGGTACACTGAGTGTGTGCTAGTATAATGGCTTAGTTATAATTAGTTGGAGTGTGCAACGCAGGCAGACGTGCTGCAAATGTCTTGGCACTAGTGGGACTATAGCAAAGTCCAATAGCCACGTATAGGATGCCACTAGGTACACTGAGTGTGTGCTAGTATAATGGCTTAGTTATAATTAGTTGGAGTGTGCAACGCAGGCAGACGTGCTGCAAATGTCTTGGCACTAGTGGGACTATAGCAAAGTCCAATAGCCACGTATAGGATGCCACTAGGTACACTGAGTGTGTGCTAGTATAATGGCTTAGTTATAATTAGTTGGAGTGTGCAACGCAGGCAGACGTGCTGCAAATGTCTTGGCACTAGTGGGACTATAGCAAAGTCCAATAGCCACGTATAGGATGCCACTAGGTTCACTGAGTGTGTGCTAGTATAATGGCTTAGTTATAATTAGTTGGAGTGTGCAACGCAGGCAGATGCGCTCTGCAAATGTCTTGGCACTAGTAGGACTATAGCAAAGTCCAATAGCCACGTATAGGATGCCACTAAAAAACACTTAGTGTGTGCAAGTATAATGGCTTAGTTATAATTAGTTGGAGTGTGCAACGCAGGCAGATGCGCTCTGCAAATGTCTTGGCACTAGTGGGACTATAGCAAAGTCCAATAGCCACGTATAGGATGCCACTAGGTACACTGAGTGTTTGCTAGTAAAATTGCTTAGTTTAAAAAAGTTGTAGTGTGCAATGCAGGCAGACGTGCTCTGCAAATGTCTTTGCACTAGTGGGACTATAGCAAAGTCCAATAGCCACGTATAGGATGCCACTAGGTACACTGAGTGTGTGCTAGTATAATGGCTTAGTTATAATTAGTTGGAGTGTGCAACGCAGGCAGACGTGCTGCAAATGTCTTGGCACTAGTGGGACTATAGCAAAGTCCAATAGCCACGTATAGGATGCCACTAGGTTCACTGAGTGTGTGCTAGTATAATGGCTTAGTTATAATTAGTTGGAGTGTGCAACGCAGGCAGACGTGCTGCAAATGTCTTGGCACTAGTGGGACTATAGCAAAGTCCAATAGCCACGTATAAGATGCCACTAGGTACACTGAGTGTGTGCTAGTATAATGGCTTAGTTATAATTAGTTGGAGTGTGCAACGCAGGCAGACGTGCTGCAAATGTCTTGGCACTAGTGGGGCTATAGCAAAGTCCAATAGCCACGTATAGGATGCCACTAGGTACACTGAGTGTGTGCTAGTATAATGGCTTAGTTATAATTAGTTGGAGTGTGCAACGCAGGCAGACGTGCTGCAAATGTCTTGGCACTAGTGGGACTATAGCAAAGTCCAATAGCCACGTATAGGATGCCACTAGGTACACTGAGTGTGTGCTAGTATAATGGCTTAGTTATAATTAGTTGGAGTGTGCAACGCAGGCAGACGTGCTGCAAATGTCTTGGCACTAGTGGGACTATAGCAAAGTCCAATAGCCACGTATAGGATGCCACTAGGTACACTGAGTGTGTGCTAGTATAATGGCTTAGTTATAATTAGTTGGAGTGTGCAACGCAGGCAGATGTGCTGCAAATGTCTTGGCACTAGTGGGACTATAGCAAAGTCCAATAGCCACGTATAGGATGCCACTAGGTACACTGAGTGTGTGCTAGTATAATGGCTTAGTTATAATTAGTTGGAGTGTGCAACGCAGGCAGACGTGCTGCAAATGTCTTGGCACTAGTGGGACTATAGCAAAGTCCAATAGCCACGTATAGGATGCCACTAGGTACACTGAGTGTGTGCTAGTATAATGGCTTAGTTATAATTAGTTGGAGTGTGCAACGCAGGCAGACGTGCTGCAAATGTCTTGGCACTAGTGGGACTATAGCAAAGTCCAATAGCCACGTATAGGATGCCACTAGGTACACTGAGTGTGTGCTAGTATAATGGCTTAGTTATAATTAGTTGGAGTGTGCAACGCAGGCAGACGTGCTGCAAATGTCTTGGCACTAGTGGGACTATAGCAAAGTCCAATAGCCACGTATAGGATGCCACTAGGTACACTGAGTGTGTGCTAGTATAATGGCTTAGTTATAATTAGTTGGAGTGTGCAACGCAGGCAGACGTGCTGCAAATGTCTTGGCACTAGTGGGACTATAGCAAAGTCCAATAGCCACGTATAGGATGCCACTAGGTACACTGAGTGTGTGCTAGTATAATGGCTTAGTTATAATTAGTTGGAGTGTGCAACGCAGGCAGACGTGCTGCAAATGTCTTGGCACTAGTGGGACTATAGCAAAGTCCAATAGCCACGTATAGGATGCCACTAGGTTCACTGAGTGTGTGCTAGTATAATGGCTTAGTTATAATTAGTTGGAGTGTGCAACGCAGGCAGATGCGCTCTGCAAATGTCTTGGCACTAGTAGGACTATAGCAAAGTCCAATAGCCACGTATAGGATGCCACTAAAAAACACTTAGTGTGTGCAAGTATAATGGCTTAGTTATAATTAGTTGGAGTGTGCAACGCAGGCAGATGCGCTCTGCAAATGTCTTGGCACTAGTGGGACTATAGCAAAGTCCAATAGCCACGTATAGGATGCCACTAGGTACACTGAGTGTTTGCTAGTAAAATTGCTTAGTTTAAAAAAGTTGTAGTGTGCAATGCAGGCAGACGTGCTCTGCAAATGTCTTTGCACTAGTGGGACTATAGCAAAGTCCAATAGCCACGTATAGGATGCCACTAGGTACACTGAGTGTGTGCTAGTATAATGGCTTAGTTATAATTGGTTGGAGTGTGCAACGCAGGCAGACGTGCTGCAAATGTCTTGGCACTAGTGGGACTATAGCAAAGTCCAATAGCCACGTATAGGATGCCACTAGGTACACTGAGTGTGTGCTAGTATAATGGCTTAGTTATAATTAGTTGGAGTGTGCAACGCAGGCAGACGTGCTGCAAATGTCTTGGCACTAGTGGGACTATAGCAAAGTCCAATAGCCACGTATAGGATGCCACTAGGTACACTGAGTGTGTGCTAGTATAATGGCTTAGTTATAATTAGTTGGAGTGTGCAACGCAGGCAGACGTGCTGCAAATGTCTTGGCACTAGTGGGACTATAGCAAAGTCCAATAGCCACGTATAGGATGCCACTAGGTACACTGAGTGTGTGCTAGTATAATGGCTTAGTTATAATTAGTTGGAGTGTGCAACGCAGGCAGACGTGCTGCAAATGTCTTGGCACTAGTGGGACTATAGCAAAGTCCAATAGCCACGTATAGGATGCCACTAGGTTCACTGAGTGTGTGCTAGTATAATGGCTTAGTTATAATTAGTTGGAGTGTGCAACGCAGGCAGATGCGCTCTGCAAATGTCTTGGCACTAGTAGGACTATAGCAAAGTCCAATAGCCACGTATAGGATGCCACTAAAAAACACTTAGTGTGTGCAAGTATAATGGCTTAGTTATAATTAGTTGGAGTGTGCAACGCAGGCAGATGCGCTCTGCAAATGTCTTGGCACTAGTGGGACTATAGCAAAGTCCAATAGCCACGTATAGGATGCCACTAGGTACACTGAGTGTTTGCTAGTAAAATTGCTTAGTTTAAAAAAGTTGTAGTGTGCAATGCAGGCAGACGTGCTCTGCAAATGTCTTTGCACTAGTGGGACTATAGCAAAGTCCAATAGCCACGTATAGGATGCCACTAGGTACACTGAGTGTTTGCTAGTAAAATTGCTTAGTTTAAAAAACTTGGAGTGTGCAATGCAGGCAGATGTGCTCTGCTAATGTCTTTGCACTAGTGGGACTATAGCAAAGTCCAATAGCCACGTATAGGATGCCACTAGGTACACTGAGTGTGTGCTAGTATAATGGCTTAGTTATAATTCGTTGGAGTGTGCAACGCAGGCAGATGCGCTCTGCAAATGTCTTGGCACTAGTGGGACTATAGCAAAGTCCAATAGCCACGTATAGGATGCCACTAGGTACACTGAGTGTTTGCTAGTAAAATTGCTTAGTTTAAAAAAGTTGTAGTGTGCAATGCAGGCAGACGTGCTCTGCAAATGTCTTTGCACTAGTGGGACTATAGCAAAGTCCAATAGCCACGTATAGGATGCCACTAGGTACACTGAATGTTTGCTAGTATAATGGCTTACTTAGAATGAGTTGGAGTGTGCAGAGGACAAGAGGGTACAGTGGCAGGATTGTGGTGCTCTGGGTAGAGGAATGGAAGCCTGCCTTTCTATTCCCTCCTAATGGTGAAATGCAGGGAGGAAATCCCTGACCTGGGCTACACAGACGCTGTTGCTGTTTGCAGGACCTGTCACTTATGGCTCTCTGACCCTGCCGCTTTGAGCCCTTAAAAGGACTGCTAGAATGTGCTCTCCCTAAGCTGTCTAACGCTGTGTATGCAGCGCATACAGCTGTATCGGCTATAGGACTCAGGAGGACGGAGCTGCGACACTGATGTCTGACACCAAAGACGCAGAAGGCAGATAATGGCGTTCGTGAAGAAAATGTCCGGTTTTATAATGCAGGGACATGTGACATGCAGATCCTATCACACATGCCGTTGCTTCTCTGGCTCAAAGTCCACTTAGGTGTGTGTGTGTCTGTGATTGGCTGACATGCTGGCCCGCCCCACAAGACGCGCGCGCTTAGGGAAGGAAGACAAGAAAAAAAAAAAAAAAATGGCGATCGCCATTATAGAAACAGCAGTGATCTGAAGGCGCTGTTCACGCACACTATACACTGAAATGTGATAATAGTTTGATTCACAGAGTGACTTACACTATTACAGCAGAAACCAAGCTAGGATTTAGCTGTTTTTTGGCTGCTAGAACCGTTCTCGAACGTTTCTAGAACTATCGAGCTTTTGCAAAAAGCTCGAGTTCTAGTTCGATCTAGAACATGCCCCAAAATCACTCGAGCCGCGAACTGGAGAACCACGAACCACGAACCGCGCTCAACTCTAGTCCTGTGGTGTCCGGCTGTAGAAGGTCCCAGCGTTTAGCTATACAAACTGCTTCTTGACAAACTTCTAAACTTCTTCTCTTTTTCTCTGCTTGGGGTTAAGCCCTTTGCTTATAGGACTAGAGATGACCAAACCTGTCAAAGTTCAGTTCGCCAAACTACCTGATGTTCGCCGAACGTTACATCGAAAACCCCATTGGATTCAATAGGAGGCCAAACCTAAGGCAGAGAAAACACCTTTAGGGGGATCAAAAGCTTGTAAAACAGCAAAAACACATTTTACAGTGGAGCCACAATGTTGTTGCACAGTCAATAGCTTCCTAGACTATTGGCATAAAAAATATTATGGTGGATGAGAGACAGGTGTAGGGCTAGTGCTTCCTGACCCCTGCCAGTACAGACAGGACACAACTTGGAGACCCATCTTGCAGTCTTGACATTTAAAAACATTTCAGGCAGACAGCAGGTCAGTGGCATCAATTGAACCCCCCCTTACTGTCCCAGAGTGTCTTTGCACAGCAGTCATGTATGGTCCATTCAGCAAGCAGGATGTGGCCTGGCATTTCTATTTTTAAAATTAAGAGGTGGATGACCTGGATGAGTGACAGGCTATGCACCAGGGCTTGGTGCTGCTGCCACAGTTGCTGCAACATGTGCAGAGTGGAATTCCACCAAGTCGGCACATCGCATATCAATCGGTTAACCGGCAGGCCGAAAATCCTTTATACCAATGCAAGTTGATTAGCTATGGGGTGCAAACAGTGGAAGTGAGCACACACCGACTGTACCTTCTGCAGCAGTACATCCAGGTTGGGATAGTGGCCTTGATATTGCTGTACAACAAGGTTGAGGATGTGAGTCAAGTAAGACACATGTATGATGTTACCCAGGCATAGGGCCACCACCAGATTTACACTAAAATCACACACAAACATCTGTGGCTACAGGTTCAGTGGAGACAGCTATTGATCAAATTTTGCCTGGATTGTGGTAAACAACTCTGCAGCTGTGTTACTGTGTTCTCCAATGCATATCAATTTCAGCACTGCCTAATTGCGTTGAGCCGTGTCTTAGCGGTACAAAGGTGGGGTAGATTCTACAGTATCTGCAATGTTTCAACATGTGTTACATTAAGGGAAAGGTTGAGAGCGCTGATGGAGGCCCTAGAGGAGAAAGCAGAAGAAGTGGAGGAAGCAGTAGATCCAGAGGTTTGTCCCACAAGCATTGGGGATTTCAAGACTTGGAAACCAGCCCCTTCCCCGCCTGCCCCCACTGTCATGAGAGTCACCCAGTGACCAGTCAGCAAGATGTAATACCCCTGGACATGCTTGCTTGTCCAGGTGTCAGTTATGAAATGCACCCTGGGAGACTAAGAATTTTCAAGGAAAAGGTAATGTTGTCTGTGACATGGTGGTGTAGCGCAGGCACAGCTTTAATACAGAAATAATGGTGCTCTTAGCTTTGGCATGTGTAGGAGGGAATACTCTTTTCCATGACCAGAACTGTGGGACTGAGGGCTGGCTGGTGTGCTGAGAGAGGGTGTAGTAGTTTGTACACAGCCTACTGGTGGACTGTAAGGGAGGTGCAGGCAGAGATGTTATGGTGGATTGTGAAACATGTGGTGTGCTCGGTCTTTGACATTGGTCAAAAATCTATAGACATCGCCACTTCCGTAACAACTGATGGGCTCTCACTCACCCCGACTGTAGCAGGTAAACAAGTGGAGGTTATGTGGGCAAAGACCTGAGTAACAACAATATCGAGGGTGATGAAGGAGAAAGAAGCATCAGATGCGTTTGATGAGGCATTGGGTAGTTAGTGATGCCCACTAAGCTGGATTTTAGAGCAGTAAGATTCCCAGAATAATGCATGTTGATTGACCATGTGGGGGCTCATGCATGTAGTAGACAAAATATTTTAATTTCGGTTTATACTGAGTCGTGTGTTACAGTGTTAGCAGAAAACTTGAGTTAGGTCATTCATGCTGGTCTCAAAAAAAGCCAAGGCTAGGAAACCCTTGCTGCCCATGCAAAATGTAGACCTGCCTCTGCTTCTGGGCACAGCCAGAGTTGTGGCTGAGGATGCAGTAGTTTTTACGGTTGCATTACTCTGTGTCTGTGCTTGAAGCACCTTGTCTTCCTCCTCCATCTCCTCTGCTGAGCTATTCAGCTGTGTACATCAGGGTTCACCGCAAGTGGGATCTACAAATTCATTGTCATCCTCTCTGTTGTTCTACTACTTGCCCTGACAGTAACCCTTCTCCTCTTCATGACCTGATTACATAGTACAGTGCACATGTACCTCAGGTATATAAGTATCATCATCATCACCTCCACCCCTGGGGGTTAACGTTTGTTGATGAGTGTCTTGATCCTGCTCGGACCCTACTTCATTCGGGTGTGGATCCAACTGACAAAAATTTTGGGCATCACTGCAGATGCTTTACTCCTCTTCAGTCTGTGAATCTTTGAATCAGACCTCTGATGCACATAGGATACAGTGTGTGAACAATTCTGCAGACTTGCTCATCTGTGGCTTCCCACAGTTAGTTGGGTGGTTGGAGAGTTATGACATGGGGGGAAACAAGTGTTATTGGGGTGGCACCTCTGAAGAAAGAACTGTGTGTGGTGTTGAGGTGCAGGAAAAGGAGGAGAGGCCACTTCATGCACCTCTTGTCATCCACTCTAGCACATGCTGTTTCTGGTTTCAATTTACAAGTTGAAGTGATGTGCAGCTGCCAAATAAATTTAGGGGAGTAGCCCCTAGTTATTCTCAGTTCTCTTGGAAAAAGAATGAGCCGGCGTTTGCCTTGAATAACATTAAAACGTCCCTCATGTACACTCTCAGCGACCCACATATTCCCCCTTCCACCACAACCTTGTGATTTACCACTCATGTTTGAAATGTTTCGCAACCCTAGGTCTACACCAGTCAGATATCTGACGCAAAAATAAAATTCTGTATTTCTTGGCTGAGTTGGCAATCTTGAGAAGGCCCACAGAAGTTCTGGTACCTAGTTAGTTGGTTCACTGGCAACTTTTTAACAGGCACTCTAAAGTACCAATACCTAGTTATATGATTCACTAGCAAGTATAAGCTGGCACTAAAAAATACCAATACCAAGTTAGTTGTTTCACTGGCAAGTTTTATCTGGCAGTTATTAATACCAATACCTACTTATATGGTTCACTGGAAAATTTTTAGCAGGCACTCAGAAGTAGCAATCCCTATTTATATCACGAAATGCCAATTTGTGGCAATCATCTTTACCTACACTGCATGTTCCTATTCTACACTATCGCTCTCCAATCTATCTCAACTACCTATGACTAAACCCCTAGCTAAGTTAACTGTTTTAGCAGCAGCAGTGGCAGCACCGTACCTAAGTGTTAGCAATCACAAAATGGCCCCAACGCCGCATGTCCGTTTTTTACATGCAGAGAGACATGAGACTTATACAGTCAATGTATCTAAACCTTGTGGATGTTTTCTGCGCCGTTATAGGTTGCAGGAAAATCCACAAATAATGTTAAGAAAAAAAAGTGTGGCACTCCTCTGGCCTCTCACCACCCCCTCCTGTCAATAAACACATCTCCCCATTCATTAAACAGCACCACAATCCTATCCAAAAGCATAACATGTTTTTAGAAAAGCATTTTTGAAAAACGTGATCAGTTATTGAACAAAACCGAACATTAACGACTTTTGGGGAAAGTGTTTATGTTACCAAACCCGAGCCGAACAGGCTAAGGCTCGTACCTAATTTGAAATTGGGTAACCTTTATTGAACAGGTTTGTTGATCTCTAGTCATGAGACATTGCTCTGGATTACAGCGGACTTTTTTTTTTAAATACATTTTTGATAAATTGTCGAACAAGGGTTATAGTTGAAGGGTGTTTATTGAAATAAAAAAAAAAATTGATTTCTCCTGGATTAGTAATGGGGGTGTCTTATAGATGCCCAACTATTACTAATACCAGGGCTTGATGTCACCTGACAATTCACAGTTGACATCAACCACATATATTACCCCATTTGCCACCACACCAGGGCAATGGCAAGAGCCGAGTACAGTGCCATATTCAGCACATCTAAAAATGAGCCACCTCTGGGGCAACTGCGAGCTGCTTTTTGTAGGCTCCTAAAGGCAAAATAACCATGACCCTTCCCACCCTAAAAATATAAGCCCACAGTTGTCTACTGGCCATTGGCTGGTTTTGGAAAAAGGGGTGATCCTATGCCTTTTTTTAATTATTTGTTCAAGTAATTTAAAAAATCAGAGTGAGATTTCCTCTATTTTTCAAAACCAGCCAAGTGACATCTGACAGCTGAGGGTTGCAGCCCGCAGCTGCTGGTGTACCTGTGTTGGTTATGAAAATTAGGGGAAACCCCATGCTTTTTCTTTTCTAAAGTTATTTATTAACTCTGCTACAGATTTCAATCTATCTATATATCATCTTTATACTGTATTTGTTATCTATCTGTTATCTATATACAGTCATATGAAAAAGTTTGGGCACCCCTATTAATGTTAACCTTTTTTCCTTATAACAATTTGGGTTTTTGCAACAGCTATTTCAGTTTCATATATCTAATAAATGATGGACTGAGTAATATTTCTGGATTGAAATGAGGTTTATTGTACTAACAGAAAATGTGCAATCCGCATTTAAACAAAATTTGACCAGTGCAAAAGTATGGGCACCTCAACATAAAAGTGACATTAATATTTTGTAGATTCTCCTTTTGCAAAAATAACAGCCTCTAGTCGCTTCCTGTAGCTTTTAATGAGTTCCTGAATCCTGGCTGAAGGTATATTTGACCATTCCTGTTTACAAAACAATTCCAGTTAAGTTTGATGGTCGCCGAGCATGGACAGCACGCTTCAAATCATCCCACAGATGTTCAATGATATTCAGGTCTGGGGACTGGGATGGCCATTCCAGAACATTGTAATTGTTCCTCTGCATGAATGCCTGAGTAGATTTGGAGCGGTGTTTTGGATCATTGTCTTGCTGAAATATCCATCCCCTGCGTAACTTCAACTTCATCACTGATTCTTGCACATTATTGTCAAGAATCTGCGGACACTAAGTTGAATCCATGCGACCCTCAACTTTAACAAGATTCCCAGTGCCGGCATTGGCCACACAGCCCCAAAGCATGATGGAACCTCCACCAAATTTTACTGTGGGTAGCAAGTGCGTTTCTTGGAATGCCGTGTTTTTTTGCCTCCATGCATAACGCCTTTTTGTATGACCAAACAACTCAATCTTTGCTTCATCAGTCCACAGGACCTTCTTCCAAAATGTAACTGGCTTGTCCAAATGGGCTTTTGCATACCTCAGGCGACTCTGTTTGTGGCGTGCTTGCAGAAACGGCTTCTTTCGCATCACTCTCCCATATAGCTTCTCCTTGTGCAAAGTGCGCTGTATTGTTGACCGATGCACATTGACACCATCTGCAGAAAGATGATGCTGCAGGTCTTTGGAGGTGGTCTGTGGATTGTCCTTGACTGTTCTCACCATTATTCTTCTCTGCCTTTCTGATATTTTTCTTGGCCTGCCACTTCTGGGCTTAACAAGAACTGTACCTGTGTTCTTCCTTCTCCTTACTATGTTCCTCACAGTGGAAACTGACAGTTTAAATCTCTGAGACAACTTTTTGTATCCTTCCCCTGAACAACTATGTTGAATAATCTTTGTTTTCAGATCATTTGAGAGCTGTTTTGAGGAGCACATGATGCCACTCTTCATAGGAGATTCAAATAGGAGAACAACTTGCAAGTGGCCACCTTAAATACCTTTTCTCATGATTGGATACACCTGCCTATGAAGTCCAAAGCTCAATGAGGTTACAAAACCAATATAGTGCTTTAGTAAGTTAGTAAAAAGTAGTTAGGAGTGTTCAAATCAAGAAATTGATAAGGGTGCCCATACTTTTGCACCGGTCACATTTTGTTTAAATGCGGATTGCACATTTTCTGTTAGTACAATAAACCTCATTTCAATCCAGAAATATTACTCAGTCCATCAGTTATTAGATATATGAAACTAAAATAGCTGTTGCAGAAACCCAAATTGTTATAAAGAAAAAAGGTTAACATTAATAGGGGTGCTCAAACTTTTTCATATGACTGTATCTATCTCTCTATCTATTGTATCTATTATCTATCTATTTACAGCATCTATTATCTATCTGTCTATCTTTCAATCTTAAAAAAAACTGTGGATATAAAAAGTGCATAAAGGGTCTTACCAGGATAACAACAGTAAAGGTAAATGAAAACCACTCACCTGAGATGGTTGTGTGACACACAATAAGTATTAAAGCATGTATCAGCTGCTGCAGACTCCACATGCCAAAGGCAGAAGCAAGAAATAAACAAAGATAAAAGTGGAAAAACAGTTGCGCTGCTGTACGCGTAGAATAAACCACCCTGCATTGCTCTTATTTGGAATTAACTCTTTATTGGCACAGCAGCACGGACGTTTTTCTACTTTTTATCTTTGTTTTTTTTCTATCTTTCAATCTAGCTATCATTGATTTACTGTATCTATTATCTATTATATATCTCTATCAACTGCATATATTATCTATCGTTCTAGCTGTCCTTAATCTATCTATCTATCTATCTATCTATTATCTATCTACATTTGAAACCAGACGTTTACATACACTATCTAAAAAGACACATATGCATATTTTTCTCATCACCTGACATGAAATCATGAAAAAACTTTCCCATTTAGGTCAACTAAGATTACCAAAATTGTTTATATTTACCAAATGCCAGAAAAGAGAGAATGTTTTAAGGCATTTGTATTACTTTCTGTAAAGTCAAAAGTTTACATACACTAAGATCACTATGCCTTTAAACAATATGGGACAGCCTATATAATGATGTCAAGTTTTTGGAAGTTTTTGTAGGAGTTCATTAGAGACCTTCCTGTGGATGCTACAATCTGTCTTATCTGTACTGGCAGAGGTATGGGAGCACCAGCCCTACACCTGTTATCTACCTCTATATTTCGTATGTCAATAGTCTAGGAAGCTAATGGCTAAGCCAAAACAGTGGTGCTGTTCTGTAAAACATATTTTTGCTGTTTTGGAAACTTTTTGAACCAACTAAAGCCTCAGTCTTACGTTTTGCCTCCCCTTAAATCCAATTGGGTTGAAGAGGTCCGATAAGGTTCGTAGCATTTGTTCGGTAAGGTTCGGAGAACCGAACTTTAAAAAGTTCGCTCATCTCTAATGGAGAAGCCTCCATTGCCAAGAAGAAAGACATTTGCCCTCTGTATGATGCTTCAGCAGTGTAAGAAATGTTGACGGGCAAATTTTATTTTATCTAACTGTAATTTGAATCTCAAAATGTTCGAATTTTCAAGAAACCACAAATTTCAGGAAATTACACTCCATTATGACTCTTTGTAGATGTTTGCTCACCTCTTGTAAATAGTATTTAGAGTCTTTGGTGCGCTGTATTAATAGCATGACCACTTCTTATTTGACCACTCCTACCTCTGTTCATCATTTCACCATATCACCAATTTCAATTATTTGAGTCATTTGATACAATTTACATTTAAGCCATTTTATTTTAGATGGCTTAGTGGTTGTATTGAGTTTCATTTATTTTATTAAAATACATTAAAACAGAAGTATAAATTTAAGCTCCTGGGTCAATTCAATATTGAAAAGTTTGGCACAATTTATAATACTGGAGTCTTCTTATGTAGCTAAGGGGCATTTGGGTTTTTTCATGCACTGAAACCCTTGTGCTAACACTGCATTTTCTAAATCTACATCAGTTCTTAGTTTACTTTTGTTATAGTGCTAGTAAATTTAACATGCATTAACTGATAATTACAGAACATTTTATGGTTTATACAGATTAATCATTTCCTACTTTAAAGCACAACAAAGACATTAAGGTGTTACTTGACTTTCTAAAGTAAATTGATGCTGTTAATCACAGATAATGAACAAGATGAACAGTCACAAGGATCTAGAATACTACACCACGTCCAATTAATAACTTTTATCTGTATTTTAGAAGTATGTCACAGATCCATTTACCCATTAAAATAAATTAATCATATTTATTTTTAAAGGGAATCTGTCACAAGATTTATACTACCTAATCAGAGAGAAGCATAATGTAGAGACAGAGACCATGATTTCAGTGATGTATCACCTACTAGACTGCTTAGTGTAGTAGTTTTAAAAAATCCCTATTTTAACAGCAGGAGATTATCACTAGAGGACTAGTAAACCTGCTGCCATGTAATCCAATCATGCCACCACCACTGATTGGCAACTTTTAACGTAAACTCTGCATAAGCAGAAAACTGCAAATCAGTGGTGTGGTTTGGGCTATACAGAGGTCTATATTCAGAGAAATGGTGGAGCTGCATCAGATAAATTAGGGGTGTGTTTTTAATAAAAAAAAATGCAGCACCCAGTAAAGCAAATTACACATTGTTGGGGTTAGGGTCTCTCTCCCTACTGCATGCTGCGCTCACTTTAATTTGTAACGTTAAGCTCTAGTCCCACAATGCAAAATCTGTAAAAAAAAAAAAAAGACAGAAGAAAAAGAAAAATCCTCCCACAATGTTTTTTTTAAACTGTTGTCTCTTCTTTTTTGGTATTTTAGTAGAAGAGCCTTTGGGCTTTATTAAGCACTGCTACATCTTCACACCTCAATAGCTATAGTGGAAGGTCTCTATCAAGTTGCAGATGCAGCTTTACCTTTTTTTGAACATTTATGCAATTTTTAACTTTTTAATAAATATGTCACAGACACAAAACCAGTTTCCACAAAAAAAAATGTAGATACCTGTACTCCAAACTATCAAGTGATATAGTAGGTTTACTATAAAGTGCAAGAACTGGAAACTGAAGTTTAATATTTATTACATGTATACTTTTTGTAATGCTTTTTAACAAACAGTCATTATCACTATTTACTAATAGTCTTAATGGGCTTGGCCGTTACTAACTGCCATAGATAAGTACATTACTAAATATCTTACTTTCTCAAATACGTCTGTAGCCTAAGCTGCTCTCCTGGCTACATGATCTTCAAATGAGAATCCTCTGCCTTCTTATGATATTAGGCCAAAATTTCCCTGAGATCCGAAACTGATGGGTGGAGGAGGCTTTCTCGTCTGTGCGTAGGTCTCCATTCAGCAGAGCTCACACTGCTCCCATGCACTCTGCTGCATACACAGCTCTCCCTGCAGACATAGCTCTAACAGCAGAGATCAAATGATCCAAGCACTCACAAAAGTGTGAAAACAATTGCTTTTTATTAAACAATGCGATTAATACAGTTATGGTTGAAAACGTTTCGGTCTTAATTTAGACCTTCGTCAGTTCAACTGGTCATGCTGCCACATCCTAGATAGCTGGCGTGAATGTAAATGAGAATAGAGTGCACTACTGCACAAGACAGGAGGAGTAGGAGGACAGGCTATGGCGCAGGATCACAGTAAAGGAACAGATCGGTGTAGAAAGCAGAGCTAGCTCGGTGACAGAAGACCAGGATCATGGAGGAGTGAGAGGAGTAATAAAGATGGAGTCCCTAAGTGTGTTTGTGAATTTATTTCTAATAAAGTATTTTTTCTCTGTGTGGTGTTTTTTTTAACCCTTTTATTGGAGATTCTTAATGGCCGGGTCAAACTTGGCCTGACATTAAGAATCGCAGGCTTAAAACCAGCTGGTAAAACAAAACTGGTATTAACCCCTTATTACTCAGCGTGCTTCTATGAAAGAGCCATTTTCTGGGGTGGCTGCAGACTGCAATTCGCAGCAGAGGGGCCCAGAAAGCTTGGGCCACTCTGCACTGTGAATTCCAATCACCAGCTGCCTAGTTGTACCTGACTGGACACAAAAATTGGGGAAGCCCACGTCGTTTTTTTTTCTAAATTATTTCATTAAATTCATGAAATAATTAAAAAAAGGGCTTCCTTATATTTTTGGTTCCCAGCCGGGTACAAATAGACAGTTGGGGGTTGGGGGCAGCCCATACCTGCCTGCTGTACCTGGCTAGCATACAAAAATATGGTGAAGCCCACGTTATTTCTTTTTTTTTTTTTTTAGTTTTTTGCAATAAACTTAAAAAAAAATCTTCCCTGGATTTTCCGTTGCCAGTGACGGTAACACTAAGCAGGTGAGGGTTAGCAGCCAGTAGCTGCTTGGATTACCCTTAGCTAGCAATAGAAAATGCAGCGGGAGCCCACACATTTTTTATTATTTTTTTAAATAACTAAAACAAAAAATGGGTGTCCCTGGATGTTGATCGCCAGTCAGTTAAAGCCAGGCAGCTGGGGGCTGGGATTCTCAACAACCCACAGCCGACTCTGGAAATGGTGCATTGTTTCTTAGCGCCATTTCCAGGTGCGGTAACCGACTCATCCAGCGTCCCTGGTGCCAGGTGGCATGCTGGGTAATAAAGGGGTTAGTACCAGATTTGTATTCTCAGATGGTGCTAAGCCCGAAATTCATTGTGTCACATCAAATTAGACATGGCCACCATGAATTTCTAGGAAACAGTAAAAAAAACACAACACACAGAAAAAAAATTATATTAGAAATAAAAGAAAGAAAACATTTAGAGACTTCATCTTTATTATAAAAAGATCCTTAGTCCGATATAATCCACAAACACAGCAAAGTCAATTGTGCTTCATCACTATGCACAGACAGTGTCTAAACAGTGAAAAGCAAAGAGACCCATGTCAGCTCTGCTACATCGCTCTGCAAAGAGCGATGAAGCAGGCTGATAGTGAGGGGATGATTGCACTTACTTCTCGCATTGCATCACCCCACTCTCAGGATAAAAGCAACTCAGCTGCATGGAAATAAACACAGCTGACCTGCTGCTGTCAGGATATTGTGCGCCGTGATGCAATACAAGCCGGCCACGTCCATGACCTGACTGCAGCCCGTACATTCTAAGCTCAACCATGATGCGATGCGACACTTGCATCATGGCGCACCTTGAACTTTGATGATGTCATACTCATGTTACCAGTCTGTAGCCAATGAGGTAATACAACATTCAAACGAGACTGGTCACATGGGTGTGACATCACGGAGGGTCCTTTTAGACAGAGGTGCTTACCGGGTGGCACAATGATCGGACGGACACGGAAGCAGAAGCACTTGGAGACAGAGTCTGCAGCATGCGTCGCGGGACCTGTAAGTATGATCATAATGTTTTTTAATAACGTGCTTTTTTTTTTACAACCCCTAGACCCAAACTGAACCCAAACTGTAACACGAGCTTCCAAGGAAAGCTTGTGTTCGGGATCGTGTGTTTTCTGATTGGAATGCATTTCCTGACCAACCAAGAAGTAATATCTTTGCAGCTGTAGAAAATCTTTGAACCTGTATTCCTGTTTTCCTTAATAAAGTCTGAAGTTTTTTTTTCTATAGAGGGTAGGGATTTTTGGATGTCTAGGAGTGATTTATTGCAGCAAGATATGGACTAGGAATAGAATAGGATAGAATGTATGTTGTATTCACACTGTGATAAATTGAAGTTCAAGAAGCAAGGATTAAAAATAAATAGTATAAAATTAGGTGACTAAGGCTATTGATATTTTAGAAAGATAATAAAAATTAGGTGAGTGGACTGAAGATTATATTTTGGAAATTTAAGAATCAGTTTCACAACAGACTAGCTAATTGTTTTTATAATATCTAAAAAAATTAGCTTCATAACAGACTAGTAAATCGTTTTTATAGTATTTGGAATTAGCTCCATTGGAAGGGTCCATATTTTGACAGCTATAGATTGTTTCCAAGACACCTAGAAGATAGCTTTCACTGAGCTATCTATAGGGTCTTTAAACAGAAAAGTGGGGTCGAAAACATCATTAGATATAGTGGGTGGTAGAATAGGACATTAACCCCTTCACGACCGCGGGCAGTAAAATTACGTCCTATTTTAACGTGACTTAACGACCAGGGACGTAATTTTACTGCCTAAACTTCATTTGATTGCCGTGGCCATAGCAACGGCTTTCAAATGATGCCCCCTGCTGTTTCTTACAGCAGGGGACCTTTGCTTGACCCCAGGGGGGGTGGCATCGCCACCCCCCATAGGCGATCGATGTGATTGGCTGTTCAAATCGGAACCGCCAATCACATTGATTACGCTGTTTTCGGCAAAAAAAAATGCCAAAAATAGTGTGATCTTGTAAAATCCAGCTAGGACCGGGGCTGCAGCAGCTCCGATCATTGGCTGGAAGCAAGCAGACACCGTGCCCCCCCCCCCCTGCAGCACTGATTGGAGCGATCATGCTATGACGCACAATCGCTCCAATCAGTGTGCAGTGGGGCGGTCTGATCTGCCGGTGGCCGCCCTCCCCAGGCCTGTGCTGGTCTGGGGACTTTCCCCCAACATGTCTGCAGCGTGCAGCACTGGCTGGTACTAGTGGTACCACGCCACCGCTGCTGCTGCCGCTGCTGTCACGTCACGGAGCAGGAGCAGGAGCGGTGAGTATTGTGCTCACCTTGCAGCCCCTGCGCGCTTCCGTAATGGCCCCTGCTCGTGCCCCCCTGCGATCTGCCCCCCCGACATCCCGATCTGCCCCCCCGACATCCCGATCTGCCCCCCTGACATCCCGATCTGCCCCCCGACATCTCTATTCTGCAGCTCCTCCGGTATCCCTCCTCCCCTGCTCTCTTGCAGCCCCTGCGCGCTCTTGTGATTTGCTCCTGCGCGCTCCCGCAATGGCCCCTGCCCGTGCTCCCCTGCGATCTGCCCCCCGCCATCCCGATCTGCCCCCCCGACATCCCGATCTGCCCCCCCACATCCCGATCTGCCCCCCCCGACATCCCGATCTGCCCCCAGACATCCCGATCTGCCCCCAGACATCACGATCTGCCCCCAGACATCCCGATCTGCCCCCAGACATCCCGGTCTGCCCCCAGACATCCCAGTCTGCCGGCCTCCCCCGTGATCTCTATTCTGCAGCTCCTCCGGTATCTCCCTCCTCTGCTCTCCCCCTCTGCTCTCACCCTCCCCCTCTGCTGTCCCCCTCTGCTGTCCCCATCCCCCTCTGCTGTCCCCGTCCCCCTCTGCTGTTCCGCTCTGCTGTCCTCGTCCCCCTCTGCTGTCCCCGTCTCCCTCTGCTGTCCCCGTCCCCCTCTGCTGTCCCCCCGACGTCCTCTTACCTGTCTTCACCGGCCGACCACATCTGCCTCCATCGCTGGGTCCTTCTTCCTGAGTCTTCTGCTAAGCTGTCCAACTTCCTGCCTGCTGGCTGCTGCTTTAAAGCTGTTCCTCCTGCTAATCCTCTGGGTACTGTGAGTATAACTTTTTTTTTTTTTTCTTTTTTTTCCTCTATCCCCTTTCTATTTTTACACCTCATGCGTCCGTGCATCCCGCCGAGCGCTGATCAGGGATGCAGATAACGTATCTGCATCCGTGGTCAGTTTTCGGCGGGACTTTTTTTCCCGTATTCCCGACGCTTTTTGTATCGCATCAGTCCGTGCGTCCCGCCGAGCGCTGATCAGGGATGCACATAACGGAACGGCATCCCTGCTCAATTTTTGGCGTGACAAAAAGCATCGGGGATACAGAAAAAAAAGTCACGCCAAAAATTGAGCAGGGATGCCGATCCGTTATGTGCATCCCTGATCAGCGCTCGGCGGGACGCACGGACTGATGCGATACAAAAAGCGTCGGGGATACGGAAAAAAAAGTATCGCATCTGTCCGTTCGTCCCGCTGAGTGCGGATAAACATCCCTGCTCAATTTTTGGCGTGACTTTTTTTTTTTCCGTATCCCCAGCGCTTTTTGTATCTCATCCGACCGTGCCTCCTGCAGCGGCCGATCAGTGCACCGCGTCTGTGCGTTTGAAAAGTCAAATGGCGTTCCTTGTCTTCTGAGCCCCGCCATGCGCCCAAACAATTGATTTCCACTACATGTGAGGTATCTGCGTACTCGGGAAAAATTGCACAATACGTTTTATGGTGCATTTTTTCCTGATACTGTTGTAAAAAAAAAAAAGCTACCTTGTTGCTGCAAAAATTAAAAAAAAAAAATTAAAAAAAAATAAATAATTTTCACGGTTCAACGTTATCAACTTTCAGTGGAGCCCCTGGGGGTACAAGGGGCTCACTAAACATCTAGATAAATTCCTTGAGGGGTCTAGTTCCAAAATGGGGTAATTTGTGGGGGAGCTCCACTGTTTAGGCACCATGGGGGGGGTCTAAAAACGTGACATGGCATCCGCTAATGATTCCAATCAATTTTGCTGTCAAACGGTGCCCTTCTCTTCTGAGCCCCGCCATGCGCCCAACAATTACTTTCCACCACATGTGAGGTATCTGCGTACTCAGGAGAAAATGGACAATACGTTTTATGGTGCTTTTTTTCCTGATACCCTTGTGAAAAAAAAAGCTACCTAGTTGAAGCAACAGTTTTGTAGTAAAAAATTTTTTTTTTCTTTTCACGGCTCAACGTTATAAACTTCTGTGAAGCCCCCAGGTGTTCAAAGTGCTCACCAAACATCTAGAAAAATTATTTGAGGGCTCTAGTTTCCAAAATAGGGTCACTTGTGGGGGAGCTCCATTGTTTAGGCACCTCAGTGGTCTTCAAACCTGACATGGCGTCCGCTAATGAGTGCAGCTAATTTTGCATTCAAATGGAGCTCCTTGCCTTCCAAGCACTGCCGTGTGTCCAAACATTTGATTTCCACCACATATGAGGTATCTGCGTACTCAGGAGAAAATGGACAATACATTTTATGTTGTATTTTTTCCCGATACCCTTGTGAAAAAAAAGGCTACCTAGTTGAAGCAACAGTTTTGTGGTAAAAAAAATTTTTTTTCTTTTCACGGCTCAACGTTATAAACTTCTGTGAAGCCCCCAGGTGTTCAAAGTGCTCATCAAACATCTAGAAAAAATAATTGAGGGCTCTAGTTTCCAAAATGGGGTCACTTGTGGGGGAGCGACATTGTTTAGGCACCTCAGGGGGTCTTCAAACCCGACATGGCGTCCGCTAATTAGTGCAGCTAATTTTGCGTTCAAAAATTCAAATGGCGCTCCTTGCCTTCCGAGCACTGCCGTGTGTCCAAACATTTGATTTCCACCACATATGAGGTATCTGCGTACTCAGGAGAAAATGGACAATACATTTTATGTTGCATTTTTTCCCTATACCCTTGTGAAAAAAAAGCTACCTAGTTGAAGCAACAGTTTTGTGGTAAAAAATTTTTTTTTTCTTTTCACGGCTCACCGTTATAAACTTCTGTGAAGCCCCCAGGTGTTCAAAGTGCTCATCAAACATCTATTAAAAATATTTAAGGGCTCTAGTTTCCAAAATGGGGTCACTTGTGGGGGAGCGCCATTGTTTAGGCACCTCAGGGGGTCTTCAAACCCGACATGGCATCCGCTAATTAGTGCAGCTAATTTTGCGTTAAAAAATTCAAATGGCGCTCCTTGCCTTCCGAGCACTGCCGTGTGTCCAAACATTTGATTTCCACCACATATGAGGTATCTGCGTACTCAGGAGAAAATGGACAATACATTTTATGTTGCATTTTTTCCCGATACCCTTGTGAAAAAAAAAGCTACCTAGTTGAAGCAACAGTTTTGTGTTAAAAAATTTTTTTTTTCTTTTCACGGCTCAACGTTATAAACTTCTGTGAAGCCCCCAGGTGTTCAAAGTGCTCATCAAACATCTAGAAAAAATATTTGAGGGCTCTAATTTCCAAAATGGTTGTCACTTGTGGGGAGCTCCATTGTTTAGGCACCTCAGGGGGTCTTCAAACCCGACATGGCGTCTGCTAATGAGTGCAGCTAATTTTGTGTTCAAAAATTCAAATGGCGCTCCTTGCCTTTCGACCTCTGCCGTGCACCCAAACAATTGATTTTTACCCCATATGGGATATCAGCGTACTCAGGAGAAAATGCACAATAAATTGTAGGGTGCACTTTCTCTTTTCTCCCTTGTAAAAATGAAAATTTTATGGCTAAAGTAACATTTTTGTGTTAAAAAGTAAAATTTTTAATTTTTTCCTTCAACATTGCTTTGGTTCCTGTGACGCACCTAAAGGGTTAATAAACTTCTTGGATGTGGTTTTGAGCAGTGTGAGGGGTGCAGTTTTTAGAATGGGGTCACTTTTGGGTATTTTCTGTCACCTTGGCCTCTCAAAGTCACTTCAAATGTGATGTGGTCCCTAAAAAAAATATTTTGTAAATTTTGTTGGAAAAATTAGAAATTGCTGATGAACTTTGACCCCTTCTAACTTCCTAACGAAAAAAAAATTTCTTTCGAAAATTGCGCTGATGTAAAGTTGACAAGTGAGAAATGTTATTTAGTAACTATTTTGTGTGACATATCTCTCAGATTTATGGGCATAAATTTTCAAAGTTTGAAAGTTGCGAAATTTTCCAAATTTTCGCACAATTTCCTAAATTTTCACAAATAAACACAAAAAGTATTGGTTTAAATTTACCACTGACATGAAGTACAATATGTCACAAAAAAACAATGTCAGAATCGCCAGGATCCGTTGAAGCATTCCAGAGTTATAACCTGTCAAAGTGACACTGGTCAGAATTGCAAAAAATGGCCCGGTCATTAGGGTGTTTTAGTGGCCGGGGGTGAAGGGGTTAAAGGATATAAAGAAAATCCTCAAAAAGGCAGGTATGCTTTCTAAAGGCTCCCTGGATCTGCAAAAATGGGTGGATTTTAAAGTCGGAGGGGAAAAGAGACCTTATGAAATATCCCCTAACCCTAGCTCCTAACGTTTCACCTTTACCCCCAGAACACCCCTATTTACACAGAATTGTAGGTCTAACAATGTAGCTGGGGGTGGGAGAGGGAGTATATGTAATACATTATACTGAACTGAGTAAGTCGAGTGCATATTTTAAATCTAAAATTATAAATTTCTAACTACAAGGATAGATACTGACTAAATTGATATAAAGGAATAAAAGAGCTAACAAAGTAAGACTTTTTTGTATCCTACCATGATTGGTCTGTATTAATTATATTCAAAGATTTTTACTGTAATATTTGGTATGCTTGAACTGTATTATTCTTTTTATGAGCTGACCAAAAAGTTACAACATCTACAGTAATAGGAGTATGTGAAAAGAAATAGATTAATGGGAATGTGATAATTTGTGATGAATGAAATTAATATTATGATAAAACATGTAATGAAGTGTATAAATGGGATAATATGCTGTCATTTTCATAATGTGAATTAATCTGTATGTTGTAAGGAATGTAAACAAGAAATATCTAAAATTAGCAATTGGGTTATAAAGTGTTTAAAAGGTCATATACTGTACGTATAAAAGAGCACAATATAAAATACTGTGGAGATGTTCATATAGGGTGGGATTTTTAGTTCAGACAACACCAAAAAGAATGTGACAAGAGATGGAAAAGAAACAACTTTAAATTACCTTGCCTAATAGGGGGATGGTAAAATACATAGAAGGAACAGACAGACTTTTATATTACTCTCATGGCAAGTAGAAAGTTTTCCTATTTATTTTGTTTAAGTAACATGAAGTTAAATTGATTTTATTTTCAACTATCTGTAGTACCCGGGCGTTGCCCGGGATAGTAACTGTCTCTCTTCCAATCTCTGTCTGTGTGTCGCTGTCTGTCAGTCTCTCTGTCTGTGTCTTTCTTTGTCTGTCTGTGTCTATGTCTCTGTCTGTCTGTTTATATCTCTCTGTCTGTATTTGTAACAATCTATCTGTCTCCATCTCTGTGTCTGTCCGTCTCTCTCTATCTGTGTCTGTCTCTATATGTGTGTCTGTCTGTCTCTCTTTCCCCGTCTATCTCTCTCCCCATCTGTCTTTGTCTCTCTCTTTCCTCGTCTGTCTCTTTCTCTGTCTGTCTCTTTCCAAGTCTGTCTCTTTCCAAGTCTGTCTCTTTCCAGGTCTGTCTCCTTGCCTGTCTGTCTCTGTCTGTGTCTCTGTCTGTCTGTCTGTCTCTTTCTATCTCTCTTTATCCGTTTCCCCACTGACATCTTATTACCTCACACATAAGCTTCTTATACTAACAGTTTATTTTGTTCCTATAGCAACCACTGACAGTTGGTATTAATAGCCTGTAGCTCCCACCTGCATTCAGTTTAATGTAGGCATTTTTTTGGAGAGTAAAGGGGGCTTTACACGCTGCGACATCGCTAATGCGAACTCGTTGGGGTCACAAAATTGGTGATGGACATCCGGCCGCATTAGTGATGCCATTGCGTGTGACACCTATGAGCGATTTTGCACCATCGCAAAAACGTGCAAAATCGCTCATCGGTGACATGGGGGTCCATTCTCAAAAATCGTTACTGCAGCAGTAACGAAGTTGTTCCTCATTCCTGCGGCAGCACACATCGCTCCGTGTGACACCGCAGGAACGAGGAACCTCTCCTTACCTGCCTCCCAGCCGCTATGCGAAAGGAAGGAGGTGGGCGGGATGTAACGTCCCGCTCATCTCCGCCCCTCCTCTTCTATTGGGCGGCGGATCAGTGATGCAGCTGTGACGTCGCTGTGACGCTGAACAAACCGCCCCCTTAGAAAGGAGGTGGTTTGCCGGTCACAGCGACGTCGCTGGGCAGGTAAGTAGTGTGATGGGTCTGGGTGATGTTGTGTGGCACGGGCAGCGATTCGCCCGTGTCGCACAACAGATGGGGGCGGGTACCCAGGCTAGCGATATCGGTACCGATATCGCAGCATGTAAAGCGGACTTTATTGTAAATCGCGGGGTTAAATTTTCCTGTCAAAACATAGTCTATGACGTTCCCTGAGTCACATGAGGCGTCTGTGTAAAATTTTGTGATTGTAAATGCGACGGTGCAAATTCCTTTAGTGGACATACATACACACACACATACATACACTCAGCTTTATATATTAGATTGATATCACTAGTAGAGATGAGCGAACCAGCCGTGGTTCGGCTCGAGTTCGGTTCGTCGAACGGAGGTCTCGTTCGAGTTCAGTTCGGCGAACGTTCGACGAACCGAACTCGAACCAATAGGATATAATGGGAGGCAATCACAAACACATAAAAACGCATTATAAATGTACACATACAGTTAATAAACATTGCCATAACACTTACCGGTCCACGCGATCCCTCCTGCACTCTGTCTCCTGCCGCTATTCCATCCTCCCGGTGACCAGCACTGCCAGCAGTGATGCAGGACCTATCGTGACGTCAAAATAGCCATGTGACCAGTCACGTGGCTATTATCTCATTGGCTACAGACTGGTCACATGACTATGACGAGTCATGTAGGACCTGTCATTGCACTCTCCGGTACACGGTGCACATTTGTGTATCACTGTGTACCGGTGACATGCTCTAGCACACGGTCGACTCCCCATTCCATTAAGGACCGGCTGACACAGCCGGTCATTAACGGAGATCACCGTTGCCATAGCAAAGCAGTTAGCGGTGACGTCACTGCTTACCGCGGCTCTGGAAATCACATGATCGGAGCCCCGTTGCTATGGTAACGCGTCTGTCACCGCCAGCAGCCAGCAGCACTGATCTCTCACGGAGTGAAGGCTGCACGGGAAGCAGTGTCTTCCCTCATGCAGCAGTGATGGAGCAGAGCTGCATTTGTTGAACGAGAAAGACAGAAGACCATGGATCGTGGAGGGCTGACAGGGGGTAATAAAGATGGAGTCTCTAATGTGTCTGTGTATTTATTTCTATTAAAGTATTTTTTCTCTGTGTGGTGTCTTTTTTTAACCCTTTATTGGAGATTCTTAATGGCCGGGTCAAACGTGCCTGACATTAAGAATCTCTGACTTAATACTGGCTAGTAAAACAAAGCCAGTATTAACTCATGATTACCCAACAAGCCACCCGGCTCCAGGGCTGTTGGAAGAGTTGGATACAGCGCCAGATGATGGCGCTTCTATGAAAGCGCCATTTTCAGGAGCGGCTGCGGACTGCAATTCGCAGCAGAGGCGCCCAGAAACCTCGGGCTAACCTGTGCTACGGATTCCAATCCCCAGCTGCCTAGTTGTACCTGGCTGGACACAAAAATGGGGCAAAGCCCACGTCATTTGTTTTTTAATTATTTCATGAAATAAGTGAAATAATTAAAAAAAAGGGCTTCCCTATATTTTTGGTTCCCAGCCGGGTACAAATAGGCAACTGGGGGTTGGGGGCAGCCGTACCTGCCTGCTGTACCTGGCTAACATACAAAAATATGGCGAAGCCCACGTCATTTTTTTGGTGGGCAAAAAACTTCTGCATACAGTCCTGGATGGAGTATGCTAAGCCTTGTAGGTCTGCAGCTGCTGTCTGCTCTTCTCTATACAGACAGACAGCAGCTGCAGAACTACAAGGCTCAGCATACTAAATCCAGGACTGTATGCAGAAGTTTTTTGCCACCTGAAAAAATTATGTGGGCTTCGTTATATTTTTGTATGCTAGCCAGGTACAGCAGGCAGGTACGGCTGCCCCCAACCCCCAGTTGCCTATTTGTACCCGGCTGGGAACCAAAAATAAAGGGAAGCCCTTTTTTTATTATTTCATGAATTTCATGAAATAATTAGAAAACAAATGACGTAGGCTTCGCCCCGATTTTGTGTCCAGCCAGGTACAACTAGGCAGCTGGGTATTGGAATCCGCAGCACAGGTTGGCCTGAGCTTTTTGGGCCCCACTGCTGCGAATTGCAGTCTGCAGCTGCCTCAGAAAATGGCACTTTCATAGAAGCGCCATCTTCTGGTGCTGCATCCAACTCTTCCAGCACCTGCCTGCTATACCTGGCTAGCATATAAAAATATGGCAAAGCTCACGTCCTTTTTTTGTAGTTTTTTGGCAAAAAAAATAAAAAATGCTTCCCTGGATTTTCCATTGCCAGTAAAGGTAACACCAAGCAGTGGGGGTTAGCAGCCAGTAGCTGCTTGGATTGCCCTTAGCTAGCAATACAAAAAATGCAGTGGGAGCCCATATATATTTTTTTTAATTATTTATTTAAATAACTAAAAACAAAATGGGCTTCCCTGTATTTTGGTTGCTGGACATCATAGTGCTGTAAAAATAAATCTTTAAAAAAAATGACGTAGCGCTCCGCGGTATTTTTGATTCTCAGCGCAGATAAAGCAGACAGCTATGGGTTGCCACCCCCATCTGCCTGCCGTTACCTTGGTTGGCAATCAAAATACAGGGAAGCCCACTAATTTTTTCTATTTAAAAAATAGTTAAAAAAAAAATGACGTTGGGTCCCACCATTTTTGATAGCCAGCTAGGGTAAAGCAGATGGCCGTAGCCTGAAAACCACAGCTGGCAGCTTTACCGTGGTTGGGGATCCAATGTGGAGGTCCCCCCAGGCTCTTTTTTTATAATTATTTTATAAATATTATTAATTACACAAAAAAAGTAGGGTCCCCCCAAATTGGATCACCAGCCAAGGTAAAGCAGACAGCTGTGGTCTGGTATTCTCAGGGTGGGAAGGTCCATAGTTATTGGGCCTTCACAGCCTAAAAATAGCAGGCCGCAGGCACCCCAGACGTGGCGCATCTACTAGATGCGCCAATCCTGGCGCTTCACCCCAGCTCATCCCGTGCCCTGGTGCAGTGGCAAACGGGGTAATAAATCGGGTTGATACTAGCTGTAAAGTCACCTGAGATCAAGCCCAGCAGTTTGTGATGTCATGGCGTCTATTAGATACCCAACATCATAAACTGTCAGTACTCACAAAAAAAAAATCGACAAAAGAAATTTATTTGAAAAAACAGTCCCCAAAACATTTCCTCTTTCACCAATTTATTGTAAGAAAAAAAATAAAGGGGTCCCACGCCGACTCTGGACCGTCTAGAATATGGGGGGGAGACACTCAGGGAACATATCCCCCATTTTCTAGGAGTGCAGACCCTTCATGTGAGGAGTGTGGGTGCAATGAATCTGCACTCACTCTCCCCGGGTCCACAGCAGCCGAGTCCATGTCGTAATGGTTGCTACCAAAGCTGCAATGCCCTGCTCATGAGGTAAGGGCATGCCTAATCAGGAGAACTATTCTACATTTCCAAATATTGGTATTTGCTAATATTATTGCTATTCCACCTACTATATGTTGGAGATAGGATCTTGGAGATGGAATACCCCTTTAAGTCCAGTTATCCAGCTGAATGAATACTAAACAACAGAGCTCGCTATTTAGATGTGTTTTCTTGTGGCGTATAACGGACTCTCATGTTTGGTAGTCATTCAGCAGGGAAACTATAAAAGCAAATCCCTCCATTTGGAAATGTAGTATATAGCTCTCCTGATCAATTATGTTCCTTACCTCATGAGCAGGGCATTGGAGTAATAATAATAATTTATTCATTTATATAGCGTTATTAATTCCATAGCGCTGTAAGTCTTTGGAGTGTGAGAGGAAACCGGAGTACCCGGAAGAAACCCACGCAAACTTGGGGAGAACATACAAACTCCTTGCAGATGCTGCCCTTGGTGAGAATTGAACCCAGGACCTCAGCGCTGCAAGACTGCAGTGCTAACCACTGAGCCACCGTGCCGCCCATTTAGCTTACAGATGCATAACCACCACTCACTGTGTCTGAACACAGGAAGCTGAGCTGACAGCCGCTCTGTGCATGCGGCAGCGTCTATTGTGAAGGAGAAGGCCGTGGTGGGATCAACGCTGCACAGGTACCGTGGGACACCGGGGAACACCGGTGGGGTTATAGGGGGTGACCTGGCAGGGCCTGGGGAGGAGTTTTCTGTCGCATGTGTCATGGAACATGCGACAGAAATCAGAGGAGTAGGGTGAATGCGGCCGGCGCGCTGCTGTGCGTGTGGCCATCTTGGATTTCTGGGAGGGCATCAGGGGGGCACTTTGGCGACACCGGGGGACCGGAGGGGACCGGGGAGGAGATTTATCATGTTTGTTCATGCCAGATGGGAGATAAATAATTTTTTACCGGCGCTGTCGTTTACTGTAACGTGATCATCGGTATACAGTGTATACCTGTGATCACGTGAGCGGGGACTGGAAAAACAATCCTGAATCAAGATCTCCAGGGTCTCAGCTAGCCCTGAAACCCCGGAGATTTTCTGACGCTGGGGGGCGTTATTCACTTATTTCTGCCTACTGTTTATAAACGGCAGATCAGAATAAGGCTACATTCACACGACCGATCCATTTTTGTGGTCTGCAAAAAACAGTCCGTTTTTTTCACGGGTGCATCCGTGTGGCATCCGTTTCCGTTCCGTAGACGGTCCGTATGTCATCTGTTTGTCATCCGTGTGCCTTCCGTTTTTTTTGTGTACTGCAAAAAAAACTGAAGGAGGGAAAATACATAAATTTACCCAGGATCCTTAGCTTCAACCTACATGAGGCAGTCACATGTTCACTCCAGTGCCATTTTCTACTGCTTTTCACAGCGTAGAGCGCTCTGGTGATTTTTCTGTGCTTGTACACTTCATATCAGTCTTTTCTGTCATTATAATGGCAGAAAGACACATAATGTCCCACTCTCCTGCATTTTGTAATTTTGCACCCTTTGGTGTCTTTCATGTGGCACTAAGGGGTGCTTAGCTTTGTATTTAGCCATAAAAATAAAAAAAATGACGTAGGGTTCCCCCTATTTTTGTAGCCAGCTAGGGTAAAGCAGACGGCTGCAGCCTGCAGACCACAGCTGGAAGCCTCACCTTGGCTGGTAATCCAAAACTGAGGGCACCCCACGCTGTTATTTTAAATTAAATAAATAATTTAAAAAAAAAAACACGTAGGGGTCCCCCCAAAATTGGATCACCAGCCAAGGTAAAGCAGACAGCTGGGGTCTGATATTCTCGGACTAGGGAGGTCCATGGTTATTGGACTCTCCCCAGCCTAAAAATAGCAGGCCGCAGCCGCCCCAGAAGTGGCGCATCCATTAGATGCGCCAATCCTGGTGCTTCGCCCCAGCTCATCCCGTGCCCTGGTGCGGTGGCAAACGAGGTAATATATGGGGTTAATACCAGATGTGTAATGTCACCTGGCATCAAGCCCTGGGGTTGGTGAGGTTAGGCGTCTATCAGATACCCGACATCACCAACCCAGTCAGTAATAACAAAAAATAGACGACAAACACATTTTTATTTGAAAAAACACTCCCCAATACATTCCCTCTTTAACCAATTTATTAGAAAGAAAAACAAATCCAGGTCTGGTGTAATCCAAGGGGTTGCCATGACGATCCACACTGTCCCAGTCAATGAAGAGCAGGATGTTCCCCATTGGCTAGGAGAGCAGTGAAGTGACCTGAGCTAACATCAATGGGTCAGCCCAGGTCACTGCAGGGGATGACAAGTGCTGCTGTCAGCGAGGTACATTACCTGCGCTGATCTCCTGCACTGCCGACAGGACCTGTCACTGAGTTCAATGACCGCCGCCTTCACAGCCAAGTATCGCGAGAGGCCCGTGACGTCACCGCTAGTCAGTCTCGGGTCGGAAGCAAGAGAAAGTGATGTGACAAGCGGCGGCCATGGAGGACAGTGACAGCGCTGAGGTCGGGACTTTATCACCGCACGTAAGCCGAGCGGGACCATGTGTGCAGAGTGCCAGGATGACGTCAGTGTCGTGGACTGCATGGCTGGGGACGTGTGTGTGTGTGTGTGTGTGTGTGTGTGTGTGTGAGTGTATGTATACATGCCGCGTGCAGGAGGGGGCGGAGTGAGCTGAGCGGGGAAGTGTGGGCTTCCTGCACGTAACTAGGATAAACATCGGGTTACTAACCAAAGCGCTTTGTTTGGATACCCGATGTTTATTTTGGTTACCAGCTTCTGGCAGGCTGCCAGCGATTGCTCCTGCACACTGTAGCTGTAAAAAGCCCTGCTTTTTGCTGCTAGAACCGTTCTCGAACGTATCTAGAACTATCGAGCTTTAGCAAAAAGCTCGAGTTCTAGTTCGATCCAGAACAGCCCCCAAAATCACTCGAGCCGCGAACTGGAGAACCTCGAACCGCGAACCGCGCTCAACTCTAATCACTAGTAATGATTTATACAAAGTATCAAATCACAAAAAGTATGCCCTTTTGAGACTGAATAGTAGCTAATCATATACAGTGTTGATGCTGATGGTTAATTTATCTTGAGTAAGAAATTTAAAACAACTTCTACTTTATGGATTCTAATTAACTGTACATTAAATATATATTATAAAAATATAGATTGTTGAGGATATTGATACATCAGAAGTATTTTGTGATCATTTTTGAAAAATTATGGGGATTTAGTGAATTTTTCTGAAGTTATGAAGTAATTGTTGCAGGAAAATATAAAATATATGTAAAACATTATAGAAAAATAGTTTTAATTTGTCAGTTTAGGGGACTAGTTAAAGAGACTATGCCATATTTTTTACATGAAATCCTGAAAGCAAAGAAAAGTCCTGTCCCAGCTATGTGGCAGTGAGTATTTAGATCGATAATTGTTTAATGTGTACTTTGTTGGAAAATAATAGTATTGTTTCATATAACTAAAGCGGGCTTTACACGCTGCGATATCGCTAGCATCGGCTAGCGATGTCGAGCGCGATAGCACCCGCCCCCGCCGTACGTGCGATATTGTGTGATCACTGCCATAGCGAACATTATCGATACGGCAGCGTCACACGCACATACCTGCTCTGCGACGTCGCTCTGGCCGGTGAACCGCCTCCTTTCTAACGGGGCGGTTCTTTCGACGTCACAGCGACGTCACACGACAGGCGTCCAATAGAAGCGGAGGGGCGGAGATGAGCGGGACGTAACATCCCTCCCACCTCCTTCCTTCCGCATTGCCGGTGGAGGCAGGGGTAAGGAGATTTTCGTCGCTCCTGCGGTGTCACACACAGCGATGTGTGGTGCCGCAGGAACGAGGAACAATATCGCTAATAACCAGAAAACGATATTTTGTTTCACGACGACCTCTCCGCGGCAAACGATTTTGACCGCTTTTGTGATTGTTTAAGGTTGCTCATAAGTGTCACACACTGCGATATCATTAATGACGCCGGATGTGCGGTACAAACATTTGTGACCCCGACGATAATTCATTAACGATATCATAGCGTGTAAAGCCCGCTTTAGTATTTATCACAGTGATTCACTATTGTGATATTCTTGCACCTGATTTTATTTCGGTTACTATTAGTGATGAGCGAGCATGCTTGTCACTACTCGGTACTCGCACGAGTATCACTGTACTCGGGCTGCTCGGCGGGGACCGAGTAATCTCGCGATACTCGTGCTTTACTCGTGGTCTTCATTTCTGCATGTTGGCGCTCTTTTGAGAGCCAGCCCTCATGCAGGGATTGGCTGGCAGACCACTGCAATGCCACAGCCCTGTTAGTTGTGGAATTGCAGTGATTGGCCGGCCTGCACAGCGTCACCGAGCCTTTATATAGGCCGGCGCGCTGTGCTCTGCTCACAGCTATTCTGACAGTGAGTGTAGGGAGAGTGTCGCTGATTCAGGGAAAGCTTTGCGGCCCTTTATAGTTAGTTCCGGAGCAGGGCTGCAAACAGTGTGACCAGAAGTCCTTCTCAGGACTATTCTAGTTGTATACAGGCAGGCAGGGTATAGCCAGGTCGGAGTACAGTAGCAGAGTCCTTCTCAGGACTATTGTTGCTATATACAGGCAGGGTATAGCCAGGTCGGAATACAGGCTAGTGACCAGAAGAGTCCTTGTCAGGACTATTGTAGCAGTATACAGGCAGGCAGGCAGGGTATATATAGCCATTCCTAGTGGTGACCGTATACCAGCCTTCATCATATCTGGGGCTGGTGTACACAGTGTAAAACAGTCCAGATAGTGTCAGACTTCTCAGTAATTGTCGCTCCTAAAAACCAGTTATGTTCTTATTGCGTCCGTGCTTGCATTTAAAAACAGCACGTGTGTGGCAGTCGGTGGCAGGGTACAGGTGCGCGTTTTGCACAAACTATTATATAACGCACAAGTCTAGTGTATAATACACGTCAGTCAGCAGTGTCTGATAGTGTCAGACTTCTCAGTAATTGTCGCTCCTAAAAACCAGTTATGTTCTTATTGCGTCCGTGCTTGCATTTAAAAACAGCACGTGTGTGGCAGTCGGTGGCAGGGTACAGGTGCGCGTTTTGCACAAACTATTATATAACGCACAAGTCTAGTGTATAATACACGTCAGTCAGCAGTGTCTGATAGTGTCAGACTTCTCAGTAATTGTCGCTCCTAAAAACCAGTTATGTTCTTATTGCGTCCGTGCTTGCATTTAAAAACAGCACGTGTGTGGCAGTCGGTGGCAGGGTACAGGTGCGCGTTTTGCACAAACTATTATATAACGCACAAGTCTAGTGTATAATACACGTCAGTCAGCAGTGTCTGATAGTGTCAGACTTCTCAGTAATTGTCGCTCCTAAAAACCAGTTAGGTTCTTATTGCGTCCGTGCTTGCATTTAAAAACAGCACGTGTGTGGCAGTCGGTGGCAGGGTACAGGTGCGCGTTTTGCACAAACTATTATATAACGCACAAGTCTAGTGTATAATACACGTCAGTCAGCAGTGTCTGATAGTGTCAGACTTCTCAGTAATTGTCGCTCCTAAAAACCAGTTAGGTTCTTATTGCGTCCGTGCTTGCATTTAAAAACAGCACGTGTGTGGCAGTCGGTGGCAGGGTACAGGTGCGCGTTTTGCACAAACTATTATATAACGCACAAGTCTAGTGTATAATACACGTCAGTCAGCAGTGTCTGATAGTGTCAGACTTCTCAGTAATTGTCGCTCCTAAAAACCAGTTATGTTCTTATTGCGTCCGTGCTTGCATTTAAAAACAGCACGTGTGTGGCAGTCGGTGGCAGGGTACAGGTGCGCGTTTTGCACAAACTATTATATAACGCACAAGTCTAGTGTATAATACACGTCAGTCAGCAGTGTCTGATAGTGTCAGACTTCTCAGTAATTGTCGCTCCTAAAAACCAGTTATGTTCTTATTGCGTCCGTGCTTGCATTTAAAAACAGCACGTGTGTGGCAGTCGGTGGCAGGGTACAGGTGCGCGTTTTGCACAAACTATTATATAACGCACAAGTCTAGTGTATAATACACGTCAGTCAGCAGTGTCTGATAGTGTCAGACTTCTCAGTAATTGTCGCTCCTAAAAACCAGTTATGTTCTTATTGCGTCCGTGCTTGCATTTAAAAACAGCACGTGTGTGGCAGTCGGTGGCAGGGTACAGGTGCGCGTTTTGCACAAACTATTATATAACGCACAAGTCTAGTGTATAATACACGTCAGTCAGCAGTGTCTGATAGTGTCAGACTTCTCAGTAATTGTCGCTCCTAAAAACCAGTTATGTTCTTATTGCGTCCGTGCTTGCATTTAAAAACAGCACGTGTGTGGCAGTCGGTGGCAGGGTACAGGTGCGCGTTTTGCACAAACTATTATATAACGCACAAGTCTAGTGTATAATACACGTCAGTCAGCAGTGTCTGATAGTGTCAGACTTCTCAGTAATTGTCGCTCCTAAAAACCAGTTATGTTCTTATTGCGTCCGTGCTTGCATTTAAAAACAGCACGTGTGTGGCAGTCGGTGGCAGGGTACAGGTGCGCGTTTTGCACAAACTATTATATAACGCACAAGTCTAGTGTATAATACACGTCAGTCAGCAGTGTCTGATAGTGTCAGACTTCTCAGTAATTGTCGCTCCTAAAAACCAGTTATGTTCTTATTGCGTCCGTGCTTGCATTTAAAAACAGCACGTGTGTGGCAGTCGGTGGCAGGGTACAGGTGCGCGTTTTGCACAAACTATTATATAACGCACAAGTCTAGTGTATAATACACGTCAGTCAGCAGTGTCTGATAGTGTCAGACTTCTCAGTAATTGTCGCTCCTAAAAACCAGTTATGTTCTTATTGCGTCCGTGCTTGCATTTAAAAACAGCACGTGTGTGGCAGTCGGTGGCAGGGTACAGGTGCGCGTTTTGCACAAACTATTATATAACGCACAAGTCTAGTGTATAATACACGTCAGTCAGCAGTGTCTGATAGTGTCAGACTTCTCAGTAATTGTCGCTCCTAAAAACCAGTTATGTTCTTATTGCGTCCGTGCTTGCATTTAAAAACAGCACGTGTGTGGCAGTCGGTGGCAGGGTACAGGTGCGCGTTTTGCACAAACTATTATATAACGCACAAGTCTAGTGTATAATACACGTCAGTCAGCAGTGTCTGATAGTGTCAGACTTCTCAGTAATTGTCGCTCCTAAAAACCAGTTATGTTCTTATTGCGTCCGTGCTTGCATTTAAAAACAGCACGTGTGTGGCAGTCGGTGGCAGGGTACAGGTGCGCGTTTTGCACAAACTATTATATAACGCACAAGTCTAGTGTATAATACACGTCAGTCAGCAGTGTCTGATAGTGTCAGACTTCTCAGTAATTGTCGCTCCTAAAAACCAGTTATGTTCTTATTGCGTCCGTGCTTGCATTTAAAAACAGCACGTGTGTGGCAGTCGGTGGCAGGGTACAGGTGCGCGTTTTGCACAAACTATTATATAACGCACAAGTCTAGTGTATAATACACGTCAGTCAGCAGTGTCTGATAGTGTCAGACTTCTCAGTAATTGTCGCTCCTAAAAACCAGTTATGTTCTTATTGCGTCCGTGCTTGCATTTAAAAACAGCACGTGTGTGGCAGTCGGTGGCAGGGTACAGGTGCGCGTTTTGCACAAACTATTATATAACGCACAAGTCTAGTGTATAATACACGTCAGTCAGCAGTGTCTGATAGTGTCAGACTTCTCAGTAATTGTCGCTCCTAAAAACCAGTTATGTTCTTATTGCGTCCGTGCTTGCATTTAAAAACAGCACGTGTGTGGCAGTCGGTGGCAGGGTACAGGTGCGCGTTTTGCACAAACTATTATATAACGCACAAGTCTAGTGTATAATACACGTCAGTCAGCAGTGTCTGATAGTGTCAGACTTCTCAGTAATTGTCGCTCCTAAAAACCAGTTAGGTTCTTATTGCGTCCGTGCTTGCATTTAAAAACAGCACGTGTGTGGCAGTCGGTGGCAGGGTACAGGTGCGCGTTTTGCACAAACTATTATATAACGCACAAGTCTAGTGTATAATACACGTCAGTCAGCAGTGTCTGATAGTGTCAGACTTCTCAGTAATTGTCGCTCCTAAAAACCAGTTAGGTTCTTATTGCGTCCGTGCTTGCATTTAAAAACAGCACGTGTGTGGCAGTCGGTGGCAGGGTACAGGTGCGCGTTTTGCACAAACTATTATATAACGCACAAGTCTAGTGTATAATACACGTCAGTCAGCAGTGTCTGATAGTGTCAGACTTCTCAGTAATTGTCGCTCCTAAAAACCAGTTAGGTTCTTATTGCGTCCGTGCTTGCATTTAAAAACAGCACGTGTGTGGCAGTCGGTGGCAGGGTACAGGTGCGCGTTTTGCACAAACTATTATATAACGCACAAGTCTAGTGTATAATACACGTCAGTCAGCAGTGTCTGATAGTGTCAGACTTCTCAGTAATTGTCGCTCCTAAAAACCAGTTAGGTTCTTATTGCGTCCGTGCTTGCATTTAAAAACAGCACGTGTGTGGCAGTCGGTGGCAGCGTCAGGCTCCACGTTGTCCCTGGATAGAGACGTGCATGAGGGCCTCAAAACATTGTTCCCATTGCAAAGGAGTGGGTCTCCTGTCGTTGTAATGTCCATTCTGCAAAGAATGGGCGAAAAAATTTACCACTGGGGGTATACCTGAAACAAAGGCCTAAGTATTGCAATTTGTAACGGTCATCATCATGGTGGCGCATGAGGAGAAGGAGGAGCAGTCCAGCGATTAGCCAAACTCCAGAAGTGTGTACCCATGGGTGAGTGGAGGTACATGGCAAACTTTAAATTCCGCTCTCATTTGCTGGTGGTGTGGTGAAGTCTGGCCCAATCCAACCCTTGTTCATCTTGATCAGAGTCAGCTTGTCAGCATTTTCAGTTGACAGGCGGGTGCGTTTATCTGTAATGATTCCACCTGCGGCACTAAAAACACGCTCTGACAAAACGCTAGCAGCAGGGCAGGCCAGGCCTTCCAAGGCGTAGAGAGCCAATTCATGCCACGTGTCCAGCTTGGATACCCAATAATTGTAAGGCACAGAGGAATGTCGGAGTACAGTTGTTCGATCTGCAAGGTACTCCTTCAGCATCTGGGCAAACTTAGGATTTCTTGTGGCACTACCCCGCACCTCAGGGGCTGTGGTACGTGAGGGGCTGAGAAAACTGTCACACATCTTAAAGACTGTTCCCCTACCTCTGGCGGATTGGACTTGTGCCTCTCTCGGCTGTACGCCTCGGTTGTCCACTGATTCATGACCTATGCCGCTAGCGTTTTGTGAGGGGAATGCTTTGCCTACTTCCGTGACTATGGCCTTCTGGAACTGCTGCATTTTGCCTGACCTCTCCGCCTCGGGAATAAGAGACATAAAGTTCTCCTTTTAGCGTGGGTCTAACAGTGTTACCAACCAGTAATGATTGTCGGCCAAGATGTTCTTAACGCGAGGGTCACGAGACAGGCAGCTTACCATAAAGTCAGCCATGTGTGCCAGACTCTTAACAGCCATCACTTCAGTATCCTGACCGACACGATGACTGAACATGCTGTCCTCCTCCTCCTCATCATCTACCCTGTCCTCTGGCCAGCCACGCTGAACCGAGGATATGACTGCATGTCATATCCTCAATTTGGCCAGAGAGTTGCTCCATGTCTTCATCCTCCTCCTCGTCATAGTCCTCCACTGCACGTTGTGATGAGACGAGGCTGGGCTGTGTGTTATCATCACCCACACCCACTACTGTTTCTTGCTGAAACTCATCGCGCTCCGCCTGCAATGCATCATGTTTGTTTTCTGAGCAGAGACCATTTTAGAAGGCAGAGAAGCGGTATGGTGACGCTAATAATGTCGTCATCGCCGCTCACCATCTTGTTGTAGTCCTCAAAGTTTTGGCGGATGGTGCATAGGTCGGACATCCATCTCCACTCCTCAGGTGTTATGTGTGGAGTTTGACCCATTTCCCGACGGCTTAGGTGATGCAGGTACTCAACAACTGCCCTCTTCTGCTCACATATCCTGACCAACATGTGCAGAGTTGAATTCCAACGCGTGGGGACATCACACACCAGTCTGTGTGCCGGAAGATGCAAACGGCGTCTTAAGGCGGCAAGGCCGGCTGAAGCAGTAGGTGACTTTCGAAAATGTGCAGACAGGCGGCGAACTTTTACCAGCAGATCAGACAGCTCTGACTATGACTTTAGAAACCGCTGAACCTCGAGGTTGAGCACATGGGCCAAGCATGGAACATGTGTCAGCTGGCCTCGCCTCAAAGCCGCCACCAGGTTCCGGCCATTGTCACACACCACCTTTCCTGGCTTTAGGTTCAGAGTTGTGAGCCAGTGATCTGCCTGCTGTTTCAGAGCTGTCCACACCTCTTCTGCATTGTGGGGTTTGTCACCTATGCAGATTAGCTTCAGCACTGCCTGTTGCCGCTTCGCCGAGGCAGTGCTGCAGTGCTTCTGTGTCGCCCTGGACAAGCCAGGGGCCACAGAGCACAACACTTAAACACCCCACACTCCCTGCAGGCATATCATAGTCAAAACACAAAATCCTTGTTGCCTTCCCCAGGGGCTGTTGTCCACACCAGGGTGTGGAGCCAGGCGGTTGGTCTCCACCCACCGAGGAGGAGGGAAAACACAGGCAGTGAGAGTTAAGCTAAGGAAGTGGAAGGAGGAAAGTAGTAGAGAGGAGAAAAGTGACAGCAAAGAGCCTGAAGTTGGTCCGGGTGTGTGGCCTGGACAGGACAGCAAGGTTGGCAGGATGTGCTGACCGTCTGCAGTGGAGGCCGATTGGAGTCTGCCGTAAGGACCGTGGACGGGTGGTGACCCGGCCGTACCGGACCGGTATACAAAGCGAAGCCAGCACCATTGGCAGAGGACTTTCGGATCCCGGCAAGGCTTGGTGTCGCCGTGAATTTGCCAAATCCGTTATTGAAGGGGACCTCAGGGTTTCCAAACAGCCAAGTCCAGATAGAAGGCAACCGTACAACCGTGAAGGGGAGACACAGCCACCGGCAAGGGCAACCGTCTCCCAGGGCCAGCGCCTGTGGGCAAAAGGGGCTCCTCCGGCCCATATCCAGGTCAGGGAGCGGGTTACCGTTGGGAAACCATCACTACCAACACTTAACTTCGGTGCAGGGAGAGACAGTCATCACTAACCTGCAGGGAGGAACAACCGCAGCCGTCCGAGTGACCTGTCCATCCAGCCACTTGTTTTACCCTGAACTGTGTCATCATCATTGGGCTGAGTGAGTACCTCCGTGCCGTGCGGCACAGCGCTGCCCCTGCGACCATGCACTTCATCAGGCCCCGCAACCCGCCTGTCATCCATCTCTACCCCATCACCAGGCCCCGGGACAACCAACCCCCCTACCCACGTAGGGGAGAAATAACAACAAAGCTGCTCCCTGTCACAGGCTCCCGGGATCCCCGTCCAGAGCAGCGGTGGTGTCCACACAATCACCACAACCGTGGGTGGCGTCACGGACAATATCCCCAAAACCCAAACCACCCCTTTTCACTCACGGGCGAGTAGCGCCGCTCGAGTCCCCGGGATCCGGCCATCGCTCGAGCCAACGAGCAGCAGCAGCCGTAGAGCTGCGTCAGCCGGACCCGAGCAGTGGGAGAGCGCACCGTCCCCTCCTCCGCCAGCGACACTTACAGCTTGGGACTGGTGTGGAGGGTAAAGTGGATCAGGATGCGCAGGAGGAGGAGGAGGCTGAGGAGCATGACATTCCGGAGCTGTAGAGTGTGTGTGAAACCCTGACTGAGGTAGGGCCTGCAAAACTTGGTGTGTGAAGGACGTATTCCGTCCCTCGCTCAGACTGGGTCCCAGCTTGCACAATATTAACCCAGTGTGACGTCAACGAGATGTAGCGGCCTTGCCCACATGCACTTGTCCACGTGTCTGTGGTTAGGTGGACTTTGGCTGAAACAGCGTTGTTCCGGGCACGTGTGATGTTTTGTGACACGTGGTTAGTTATGCAATGCGGGGACGGCACACAGGGAGAAATAGTGGCGGCTGTGGACCGAGTAACGTGGGACAGCTGCCACCATCAGTTCGCGGAATGCTTCTGTCTCAACCAGCCTAAAAGGCAACATTTCCAGCGCAAGCAGTCGCGAAATGTTAGCATTTAGAACTGTGGCATGTGGGGTGTTGGCAGTGTATTTGCGCCTGCGCTCAAAGGTTTCCTGAATGGATAACTGAACGTTGCGCTGGGACAAGGACGTGCTTGATGATGGTGTTCTTTCTGCGTAGGCAACTGCAGGTGCAGGAGTGGAGGAGGCTTGTTCGCAGGCAGCATGGACAGGGGATTGGCTCGCATGCACAACCAGCGAAGACGTAGCAGTGACATCAGCAAGCACTGCTCCTCGACTCTGTTGTACTTCCCACAAAGTCGGGTGCTTGGCTGACATGTGCCTGATCATGCTGGTGGTGGTCAGGCTGCTAGTTTTGGTACCCCTGGTGATGCTGGCATGGCAGGTGTTGCAAATGGCCTTTTTAGAATCATCTGGAGCCAACTTAAAAAACTGCCAGTGTCAGAGTTCCTGGTTTTCCAGTTTTCTTTTGAAAGAGCTTGCCCTTTGTTAACATGGAGTTTTCTGTTATGTTGCCCTACTTCCTGTCCATCTGTTTAAAAGCCGCCCCTAAAGCTTAGTCCAGTGCCTGAGTATACTGCTTCCTGTGTGCTCCTGCCCTGCTGCTTTTGGTTCCTGATTGTTATTCGGATCCTCTTGGAAAACAACCGACACCGACTCTGGACTTCATCTGGTATCATCTAGCTGTACCTGGACTCCGTTTGCCGTCTTTGGTCGGAACTTCTGCCCGGTTCCTTCCGTTTAATACCACTCTGGACTCACATCACGTACAGACATTTTTCGACTTACCTATTGCCCTTTTGTGTCCCGGCTGCTGCGCATTTAGGGCTTCTGGGGTGATTGCCAGACAGTCCCTGTATAGGGGTTTGCTGTTGGTGGTCTCCCTGGGGGAGTCCGGTGCGCGGTACCGGGAATTCCCTTTCGCTCAGTCCCTGGAAGGTATTTCCTGTATTTATGTTCTACTGTGTTTTTGTTCCGTTTATGTACATATTTGCTGGTTGCATATTATAAATGTCTTGCACCAAGAACTCGTCTCTGGTTGTCATTGCCCTAACGCAATCGAAATCCTCAATACATACAATAGTATTACAGCCAGACTCGGGAAGACCTAACATTTGTACAGGCACCTTGTGTCGTGTTGTTCCGGGGAACAGTTGACTGACGTCTGCCTGGGGCCACCACTCTGCTTCTTACTGCCTGTTGTGATGCTACGCCTCCCTCCCCCTGTGCACTGCTGTCCTCGCTCTGCATATCCTCCTGCCAGGTTGGGTCAGTTACTGGATCATCCACCACGTCGTCTTCCTCTTCCGCACCCTGCTCCTCCTCCTGACTTCCTGACAATTGTGTCTCATCATCGGCCACCCCTTGTTGAGACACGTTGCCAACTTCGTGAGAACGTGGCTGCTCAAATATTTGTGCATCTGTACATACAATCTCGTCATGGCCCACTTCAACAGGAGCTGGCGAGAGGCCAGAATTTGTGAATGGAAACGTGAACGAACAGCTATTCCGAGTGTCCAAGTGTGGGATCAGTAATGTCCGTGGACGTGTACTCGGCCTGGTGGTAGGAAGGAGGATCAGGTTCTGAAATGTGCGGTGCAGTATCACGGCTACTGACACTTGACCGTGTGGAAGACAGAGTGTTTGTGGTGGTGCCAATCTGACTGGAAGCATTATCCGCTATCCAACTAACAACCTGTTGACACTGGTCTTGGTTCAAGAGGGGTGTACTGCTGCGGTCCCCAAGAATTTGGGACAGGACGTGCGAGCGACTAGATGTGGCCCTTTGTTGTGGCGAAATTAGAGCTTGCACACAACCTCGGTGTCTGCCTGCACCACCATCACGTCCACTTCCTTGTTCGTTGACAACGCCCTTGCGCATTTTGCAATGCTGTGCTGATGTGTATTCACTAGACTTGTGTGTTATATCCAAGTTTGTGCAAAACTCACACAAATGCAGCGGAAAGCTGCCACCAACAGGCACACACGTGCAATTTTTAAATGCAAGCACGGAGGCACTAAGAACCTAACAGGTCTCTATCCAGGGACAACGTAGAGCCTCCCAATGTTTGGCTTCCCTGCCTAAGGGCTATACTATAATACACCCACTTCCTTCCAATGGGCACTTCAGGTTTACAGGCCTTCATGCACGTCTCTATCCAGGGACAACGTGGAGCCTCCCAATGTTTGGCTTCCCTGCCTAAGGGCTATACTATAATACACCCACTTCCTTCCAATGGGCACTTCAGGTTTACAGGCCTTCATGCACGTCTCTATCCAGGGACAACGTGGAGCCTCCCAATGTTTGGCTTCCCTGCCTAAGGGCTATACTATAATACACCCACTTCCTTCCAATGGGCACTTCAGGTTTACAGGCCTTCATGCACGTCTCTATCCAGGGACAACGTGGAGCCTCCCAATGTTTGGCTTCCCTGCCTAAGGGCTATACTATAATACACCCACTTCCTTCCAATGGGCACTTCAGGTTTACAGGCCTTCATGCACGTCTCTATCCAGGGACAACGTGGAGCCTCCCAATGTTTGGCTTCCCTGCCTAAGGGCTATACTATAATACACCCACTTCCTTCCAATGGGCACTTCAGGTTTACAGGCCTTCATGCACGTCTCTATCCAGGGACAACGTGGAGCCTCCCAATGTTTGGCTTCCCTGCCTAAGGGCTATACTATAATACACCCACTTCCTTCCAATGGGCACTTCAGGTTTACAGGCCTTCATGCACGTCTCTATCCAGGGACAACGTGGAGCCTCCCAATGTTTGGCTTCCCTGCCTAAGGGCTATACTATAATACACCCACTTCCTTCCAATGGGCACTTCAGGTTTACAGGCCCTCATGCACGTCTGTATGCAGGGGCATTGGTGAACCTCACAATTTAGGACTGCCCTGGCAAAGGAAAATACTACAAAGACTCACTTCCTCAAAATGGGCACATTAGACTCAAGAGGCCTTCATGTACGTCTCTTCTCAGGGACATCGGAGTGCCACACAATGTTTTCACGTAAAATCTTTCATGTATTGATCTCAAAAAGTAACATACACCAGCTCTATCTCACTATTGGGTATGTGCCCTTAACATTTCCGCCATGAAAAATCATTTTGGGGTCATTTTGGAAGGTTTTCTGGTGAGTCCGTAAAAATGGCGTAAAACGCGGACAAAATTGTTCACAGCTGTGACTTTTGAGTGATAAATGCTTCAAGGGGTCTTCCCCATGCTGTTGCCATGTCATTTGAGCACTCTTCTGAGACTTTTGTGACATTTTTAGGGTTTCTCCATGCTGCCGGGAGGTCATTTCACAAAAATACTCGGGTCTCCCATAGGATAACATTGGGCTCGTTGCTCGGGCCGAGTACACGAGTATCTTGGGAGGCTCGGCCCGAGCTTCGAGCACCCGAGCTTTTTAGTACTCGCTCATCACTAGTTACTATAGAATTAGATTCTTACAAAATATTTTATGAGTAAATGATATTGGTGCAAAGAAAAATTGTTCAGAAAGTAAAAACAAATCACTATAAGATCCCTTTTTATCTGAATTATAAATAGATATTGATAGCTAATTCCCATCTCTTCATGTGTTGCAGTCTCTTATATACTAAATATCCAGCTACGTTATTATTGCTGGGTTCAAAAGAGGGGACAGAGGAATGGGCAGAACATGAACAGGGAAAGAAGAGGAGGATTAAGGCTGCTTTACACACAACGATATTGCTAGCGATCTCATTAGCGGTGTGACACGCCCAGATCGTTGTTACGATTTGCCGAGATCGCTCATAGGTCATTTTCTAGTGGTCAGACGTACACATGTCACAAACGACGCTACATCATTCAGCGATATATTGTTTGACCAAGGCGGTTGTGTGGATGTTGTTCGTCGTTGGCAGGGTGTCAAACATAGCAATATCTCTACTGCGTTCCAAATGATGAACAATATTTTGAAACTGAATGACAAGTCAACGATAAATGATATTCACCCTATTTGCAATCGTTCGGAGTTGCACGCAGGTGTCACATGCAACGACGTCACTAACAATGACGGAAGTGCGTCACGAAAACTGTGACCCCGATGACATATCGTCAGATAAATCGTAGCGTGTAAAGCAGCCTTAAGTCATTTTCTGATGATGATGGTTGTTTGGTACTAATGAAAACTGAGATGAAAATTTCAGGAACTTCAATTGCTATTTCAAGTTCAGAACTTTGTGTAGATGGCTTCAGGAATTACCATAATAACAGTTCATGCAGGAGATATACAGTGACCAGCTTTGTGGAAGATGTGTCCATATAGGAACAACTCTCAACCTGTTATTTAGTGCAGGAGGAGCTGAAGGCACTTTCTGTAGTGTTTAGAATGGCTGAAGATAAGGCCCCCTTCACACGTCCGTGATACACGTGCGTGTTTGGTCCGTTTCCGTATATACCGGAGACACGGCCAAACGTGCACCAATGTTAATCTATGATTGTGGTCACACGTCCGTTATTTCATTATGTCCGTGTGTGCGTGTCCGTGATCCGTATGTGTTTGCGTTTGGCACGGATGCATGTCCGTTATCTGCACGGAGCACGCACACGTGGACACAATGAAAGTCTATGGGTATGTGCACACACGTTAGTAAACACGTATGCATATACCTATAGTCCGTGTCCGTTTGGTGTTTTTATTTCTAGTCATGTCGGCTATTCTTTCTATTTCTGTGTATGTCGGTCAATCTCCCTGAGTCCGTCGGTCAGTCTCTCTGTCTCTCTGTCGGTCTCTCTGTCTGTCTGTCCCTCTCTCACAGTCTGTCGGTCAGTTTCCCCCCCTCTCTCATACTTACCGTTCCCCGATCTCCGGCGCAGCGCTGCACGGCATTCACACTGCTGCGGCGGCTTTTACTATTTTGAAAAAGCCGGCCGCCCATTAAACAATCTCGTATTCCCTGCTTTCCCCGCCCACCGGCGCCTATGATTGGTTACAGTGAGACACGCCCCCACGCTGAGTGACAGGTGTCACACTGCACCCAATCACAGCAGCCGGTGGGCGTGTCTATACTGTGCAGTAAAATAAATAAATAAATAATTAAAAAAAAACGGCGTGCGGTTCCCCCCAATTTAAAAGCCAGCCAGATAAAGCCATACGGCTGAAGGCTGGTATTCTCAGGATGGGGAGCTCCACGTTATGGGGAGCCCCCCAGCCTAACAATATCAGCCAACAGCCGCCCAGAATTGCCGCATACATTATATGCGACAGTTCTGGGGCTGTACCCGGCTCTTCCCGATTTGCCCTGGTGCCGTTGGCAAATCGGGGTAATAAGGAGTTATTGGCAGCCCATATCTGCCACTAAATCCTAGATTAATCATGTCAGGCGTCTATGAGACACCTTCCATGATTAATCTGTAAGTTACAGTAAAAAAACACACACACCCGAAAAATCATTTATTAGAAATAAAAACACAAACATATACCCTGGTTAACCACTTTAATCAGCCCCAAAAAGCCCTCCATGTCCGGCGTACTCCACGGACCTCCAGCGTCGCGTCCAGCTCTGCTGCATGGAGGTGACAGGAGCAGCAGAAGACACCGCCGCTCCGGTCACCTCCACACAGCAAATGAGATGAGTAGCGCGATCAGCTGCTGTCACTGAGGTTACCCGCGGCCACCGCTGGATCCAGCGGTGGCCGCGAGTTACCTGACTGACAGCAGCTGATCGCGCTACTCACCTCATTTGCTGTGTGGAGGTGACCGGAGCGGCGGTGTCTTCTGCTGCTCCTGTCACCTCCATGCAGCAGAGCTGGACGCGACGCTGGAGGACTGTGGAGTACGCCGGACATGGAGGGTTTGTCGGGGTTAATAAATTGGTAATGAGGGAATTTGTGTGTGTTTTTTATTTCAAATAAAGGATTTTTTCTGGTGTGTGTGTTTTTTTACTGTAACTTACAGATTAATCATGGAAGGTGTCTCATAGACGCCTGACATGATTAATCTAGGACTTATTGGCAGCTATGGGCTGCCAATAACTCCTTATTACCCCGATTTGCCAACGGCACCAGGGCAAATCGGGAAGAGCCGGGTACAGCCCCAGAACTGTCGCATATAATGTATGCGGCAATTCTGGGCGGCTGTTGGCTGATATTGTTAGGCTGGGGGGCTCCCCATAACGTGGAGCTCCCCATCCTGAGAATACCAGCCTTCAGCCGTATGGCTTTATCTGGCTGGCTTTTAAATTGGGGGGAACCGCACGCCGTTTTTTTTTAATTATTTATTTATTTATTTTACTGCACAGTATAGACACGCCCACCGGCTGCTGTGATTGGGTGCAGTGTGACACCTGTCACTCAGCGTGGGGGCGTGTCTCACTGTAACCAATCATAGGCGCCGGTGGGCGGGGAAAGCAGGGAATACGAGATTGTTTAATGGGCGGCCGGCTTTTTCAAAATAGTAAAAGCCGCCGCAGCCGTGTGAATGCCGTGCAGCGCCGGGGATCGGGGATCGGTGAGTATGAGAGAGGGGGGGACACTTCAGTCACTCGGGGGATTAGCGGTCACCGGTGAATCCTTCACAGGTGACCGCTAATCAGTACTCGACACAGACAGAGCCGCGGTATGAGGATGAAGTCGGGTGAAGTTCACTCGAGTTCATTCTCATCGCGCAACTCTGTCTGCTGTCAGCCGACATTTATAAACGACATTGTGCATCACACACACGGACATTACACACGGACATTACACGTTCACATACACGTTTATTCCACACGCACACACGGACGTTCTGCACACAAACACGGCTAGCATACGCAATTCACACAGGTGCCACACGGACCATAAAAACGGACACAAAAACGGGACACGGACCCGAAAAACGGCCCGTAACACACGTGCGTGTTTTTCACGGACGTGTGAAGGGGGCCTAAGACAGTGTACATTTTCAGAGTGGCACATGATCATGGCTGATCCGGAGGAGCAGCAGGGATTTCATTGGTTCTGATGTACAATTAACCATTATGCTTGAAAGCATCAGGCAGTTCATTAGAGCTGTGGACCTACCTAAGCAGTGGATATTCTGAAAGTCCAGGCTCACACAAAGGAAAAGACAAGACCATGGCAATGCCCTCGCAGGAACTGCTTTTAAATCATGGGTCATTATGTGTCTACCAGAGAACTCTGTGTGCATGAGCTGCTGGGTAAGATATAGCAACAACCCAATCTAAGGGAAAGAAGATTGGAAGAGTAAAGGCCCCGTCACACTAAGCAACATCGCTAGCAACATCGCTGCGAACAACTTTTGTGACGTAGCAGCGATGTTGCTAGTGATGTCGCTGTGTGTGACATCCAACAACAACCTGGCCCCTGCTGTGAGGTCGTTAGTTGTTGCTGAATGTCCTGGGCCATTTTTTAGTTGTTGCTGTCCCGCTGTGAAGCACAGATCGCTGTGTGTGACAGCGAGACAGCAACAACTAAATGTGCAGGCAGCAGGAGCCGGCTTCTGCGGAGGCTGGTAACCACAGTAAACATCGGGTAACCAAGAAGCCCTGTCCTTAGTTACCCGATATTTACCTTTGTTACCAGCCTCCGCCGCTCTCACTGTCAGTGTCGGCTCCTGCTCTGTGCACATGTAGCTGCAGGACACATCGGGTTAATTAACCCGATGTGTGCTGTAACTAGGAGAGCAAGGAACCAGCGCTAAGCGGTGTGCGCTGCTCCCTGCTCTGTGCACATTTAGCTGCAGCACACATCGGGTAATTAACCCGATATGTGCTGTAACTAGGAGAGCAGGGAGCCAGCGCTCAGTGTGCGCTGCTCCCTGCTCTCTGCACGTGTAGCTGCGTGCGCTGGTAACCAAGGTAAATATCAGGTTGGTTACCCGATATTTACCTTAGTTACCAAGCGCAGCATCTTCCACATGGCACTGGGGGCTGGTCACTGGTTGCTGGTGAGCTCACCAGCAACTCGTGTAGCGACGCTCCAGCGATCCCTGCCAGGTCAGGTTGCTGGTGGGATCGCTGGAGCATCGCAGTGTGACATCTCACCAGCAACCTCCTAGCAACTTACCAGCGATCCCTATCGTTGTTGGGATCGCTGGTAAGTTTTTTAGTGTGACTGGACCTTAAGGGAGCAACATCTGTGTGTGATGTGTGGAGATCAGGTGAAAGGTATTGTCTTCCCAGATCACTCTTCCTTATGATTATGCATTTGATACATGGGTCAACTGATTGTGCCAAAGAAACCATGGTAAGTCTGGTGAATTATCATTGTTCAGAACAAATCTAAGGTTTAATCAGGATGCTGCTGTATATGTCTCTGTCTGTACTGTCTTTGCCCTCCCCAGCCCAGGAAACAAAACCTGTCAGATACATATACTGTAAGAATGCAGAATAAGTCCATTGTACTTATTCCAACAACTGCAAAATGATTTCATATAGATACCCATGGTATTTTTTCACTAAAGATTCTCTTTAGGAGAACACAGGCTGTTATTTCTTACAGCAATTACAGCACTTATACAGAGAACATGACAGGATATGTTAGAGCACTACAGCAGACATGGTCAGAAATGTTTCACCATATTTTTTTGTTTATACCAAATACAAAAGGCCTAGAGGACTAAAAAAAAAATCAGGAAACTGGGTTATAGTGAAGAAGAATGGAGAAAATTTTGAACCCTAAAGTTGAAGGGCATTCTAAATCCAAAGAAAAATCCCTTGTATACACACCTCTCGTTGTAAAAATGTTTCAATAATGACTAATACACATTAAACCTCATCTCTACATGTGTTTTAATAAGTAATTATGTATTAGTTATGAAGATAATTCAGAAGTAAATACCTAGACAGATTTTGGGTATAAAGGGAGCTGTGCTTAATTGGTAGAACATGGAGAATTGAATTTAGGGGATGCTACACTCAATCCCCAGGGCACCCACCACCACCCCTTTACTAAGATTTTTGTCCCTCAATTCTGGAAAAAAACTGTGACACAAAGCATCAGCTTTAATTTTCTTACATATTTTAAGTTAGGTCACTGAGATATCAAACCGAGTAAAGAAAAGAGCCCACTGGGCCTGTCTAGTGTTTAGACCCTAAGCAGAATCAATATATAGTAAGTTTTTTTGATGAGTTATGACTGTTACTTTATGCCTAGCCCCCTTCATCCAGCATCTCTGTTAGTCAATGGCCCTTTTAACTGCCAAAAGCTCACTGTCACCAAGATTTTAGTTAGATTCGGCTTGAGCGAACTTCTGACAATAAAAAGCATAGGAATGGAGGTAACCAATTATTTTCTATCCCTTCAGCAGAAGCGTCTACTTTGATTGCAAAAAACAGATCAATATCAGGTTAACTGAGAAGAGGAGCTTTAGAACAGGCTGTGTTGAGGGCAGAAAAAGCACTTTCTGCCTCAGCTGACCATAAAGAAAACTCAGTCTCTTTCTTGGTCATGTAAGTTAATGGTTTAGCTATGACATTTTTTTAATTAACTTCAGGTAATAATTTGAAGAAACCTAAAAATATCTGCAAAGCTTTAAGGTTAATCAGTTTAACCCAATCAAGGACAGCCTGCACCTTAACAGGATCCATGTGAAATCCTGAATCAGAAACCAGATGACTTAAAAATTGGACCTGCTGCACTTCGAAAACACATGTCTCCAGCTTAGCAAATTAATTATTGTCACAAAGAATCTGGAGGATCTGTCGGACCGATGTTACTCCTCAGAATGTGAGTAAATTAAAATGTCATATAGGTAGATGTTACATCTCGTGGCTCTCCTGAGGCAAGGACTGAGGCAGTCTCCCATTCCTTGCCTGCCACGAGCACTCCTGCTCAGCAGCGCCGAAGGTCTGCCAGACTGCGCAGTGTGCAGGAGATACCTTCTCAGAGAGGCAGCAGAAGGGTGACACCTAGTGGTTCTCCTGTTACAAGGAGTGAAGCGGTCTCCCATTCCTGGCCTGCCGCAGACTCTCCTGCTCAGCGGCCCCGAAGGTCTGCGAGGCTGCGCAATGTGCAGAGGTTTACTGCTCAGGGAAGCAGTGAGATTCCCGTTATCTCTGCACATTGTGAGACCGAGGATCCCGCCTCTATTTCCCAGAGGCAGGAGGGTGAGCATGTGCAATGCGTGGTGGGTCCTGATTCGCTCACTGACGTCACACGGCTTGATGACAAGGCTGGTGACGTGGTCAATCCTGACTGGCCAGGCTGGGATGTCGTGGACCCTGATTGGGTCAAGTCCGTCATCTCCGCCTCGCGCCCGCCCTTGGGTGGAGCTGCACCTCCTTAAAAGCTCCCCCTGCCATCATGGTGGCGCGCGACCGTCCTTCTATGTTTGGATGTCTGGCAGCGTGCTGCCACGCCACTGCTCAGGCATTACTGTCTCTTGTGGGCTTGGCCCTTGCTGCTCCGGCAGTACCTCGTTTGCAGGCCGTGTTCCTGCCTTGCTGCTCCGGCAGTACCCCCGTCAACAGGCCGTGTTCCTGTCCCAGGTGAGCTCCTCAAGTCTCCATTGGACTCACCTGCTTATTGAAAGCACACGTGCGTGGGCACCTCTGTGCTACCCTCGTGCCATATTCTCGTGACTTCCACTGGCACACGTGCGTGGGCACCTCTGTGCTTCCCCGTGCAACAGGTACACCGAGACGTGAGATCTGTGCCATACAACCCTCACGGGTTAGGGCAGATCGGTGTACATAGATCGTCTGTGACATTCCAGACGATCGCTAGCAGCAACCCGCTCACTCTTCACCCACCATAGCGGCGGTCCCTTACACCGCACAGTGGACCTTGACCGGCGGAAGCAGTCCATTTCCCATCTTGGCACGCTTCCCCGGGTCCCCCTCGTAACAGGTAGATCATCACTAATCTACCCACAAGAGAGCAAAAGATATCACTTATGAAATTTTGACAAAGTCCTGTACCAGTCATTGGTAATGCCAAACGGCATTACCAAATTTTAAAGATGACCCTGTGGCATATTAAAAGCAGTTTTCCATTCATCATCCTGTCAGACACATACAAGGCTATATGCCCCTCTCAAGTTCAGTTTAAAAAAACATTTAACACCTCCTAACTGATTAAATAGGTCTGGTATAAGGGCTAAGCCATAAGGATCGCAGACCATGGTTTCTATTATTCACTCTAAATTCCAAACATGGGCACAACCCACCATTCTTTATTTAACTAAGAAAAATCCCTTGGTGACAGGAAATGTAGACAGCCATATATGGCCCTTGCTCAGACTCTTCCGAATACACTCTTTCAAGGCCTCTCTCTCTCAAGAAAAGAAAATGTACTTAAATGAGACTTAAGCAATTTGTTTCTGGTAAGAATTCAATAGCACAATCATAGCACAATCAATGCAGTGGGAGAACTTCACACTCAAATTCAAAAAATACATAATCAAAACCTTGAATGAAATATAGAAGGTGAGATCTTACAGAAGCCAAGGGTTTGGATAAACAAGTAGAAAACAATATTTATCCCATGACTTAACCTCCTGAGTCTCCCAATTGAAAACAGGATTGTGCTTAATTAGCCAAGGCAGATGTCATGTGTATAGGAACAGGCTCAGGGCTAGTTCTCATCTTATCATCTAGACCATGCACTTTAAATGCATTTTTCCTTTAGGCACTTGTGGGGTTAATGCACTTTCTGTGGCATCAGCAGACTGGCTCAGCTGGCAGCAGTTAATCAATTGCCGGTTGGGATTTATGCCCTCATCTTACTGGACTTCTTTCTGGTTATTCTATTTAGTTAGGAGCTAGCAAGGGAGCGGAGAGGATGTCTTGTACTACTCCTGCTATCTGCTACGATTGTTGTGAGTTGTTCTTCTACCTCCTTCCTCCATCTAAAGTGGTCAGAAACAGAATTAATTCTATTGCCAGCATCAGGTAATTAACCATGTGACTATTTAAAGGAGATGAGAGTGGTCGCAAACCGGCTGCACCTACGGAGAACTAACCAGGAGCTGCTAGCAAGAAAAATGACATTAACCCTACCTGCTCTAACAGAAAGCAAGTACATTTAAAATCCAGAGTCTCACAAGGCAATGTGAGACACCAGCCTCAAACCTGTCACAAGTCTGCTAGTGATGGGAGACACTCATGACACTTGACAATTTCATAATAGGAATTACTATATTGGGTGGAAAAAATAATAGGCTTGTCTTATTTGTATTTTTTTTGTTGATTTTGTTGACTGAGATATTGATCATGAGACTTAAAATGAGCAATTTTTTTGCTTGGGTTAATGAGTGAAATGAGCATCTGGGTGTCTATTATAGAACATTTATCTGTGTACTTTTTCTTGGTGGTACAGCATCTTTTGGTTCTACCATATTCACTTACTGGTAAATTGTTTATAAACATGACTTGGATGACAGCAGGTGGCGTATAGCATGAAATTACCAACTGTAGATCTTATGAATATTTTTTTGAATTGATTTTCTGATTTTAACATCTCCCCCAAAGATGTCCATAAAAGAATTATGGTGACTGTATGTAATGTATGTATAAATATATTTATGACTGTACAAATAGGTATGCTTAACCAAACTTATTTGCTAAATGTCTATTGGGGCAAACGAAGGGTGACGGGTTTGGAGTGTCTAGAAATGTGCCAGATTTGTTAATGGATTGTGCAAATATCAGGAGTAAACTGAAGGTCTACAATAAAAGAAAGTGTCTAACCTCACGCAATATGTGTCAAATTTAACACACAATGTGCACCACTGTGAGAAAGTCAGTCCATCTTGAAACTGACAACTCCAAATTTACGTCTACTGTTTGCCTACTAAACAGCATTAGTACATGTGGGCCAAAATTTTTTAACATGCACACAAAGATGGTTTTTATAAGCCCAGCTTTGTGCTGAACGGTGGCAAATGTAACATCTAGCCAATATAGAAGAAATAACTAGTCTGCATTTAGATTCAAAGCTTGAATGAAATACTATTAATTGAAAAAAAATAATAATTGGTTTATATTGTGTGAGGAGGGTTATCATTTTTTTGCAGCTAAGGCAAATGTGTGAAATTTTCTAAAGGTTATGATAATTTATTTATGTTTGTAGAGCTGAGTAAATTTGTATTGCTTCTACTGATTTTGTTTTGTAATCTTCTAAATAATTATGAAAGGCTACAAATATCTCCATACACAAAATACTTAACATTTAACCATTTTGCGCCAGATCCTATTTTCACCTTCCTGACTAAACCAATGTTCAATTCTGACAAGTATCATTTTATATGGTAGTAACTCTGCAACGCTTCAACACATCCAAGTGATTCTAAGATTGATTTTTCATAATACATAGTACTTCATGTTAGTGGTAATTTTAGGTCTATATGATTTGCAATTTAGGTATGAAATTATCAAAAATTTGACAAAAAAAGAAATAATGTTGCAATTTTCAAACTTATACTTTTGGTGCTTTTAAACCAGATAGTTATACCACAGAAAATAATTACAAAATAACATTTACCATATACTTAATTTAAATTAGAAAAATTATTGAAAATACTTTTCCATGTTAGGATTTTAAAAGGGTTAAAATTTCAGTAACAATTCCTCAATTTTTCAATTAATGTACAAAATCTATATTTTGCAAATTTGGCTGGAATAGACTATAGACTATGGACACTATGTCACATTTCAAAAGCCCTACAGGTATCCACAGCATAAATACCCTATGAGTGACCCTATTTTGGAAATAATACCCCTTGAGAAATAGTTCTAGAAAAGGAATAAGTTTCTTGAACCCAGTAGTGTTTCATATAAATGTATAATATTGTGTCTTAAAAAATGTTATAACCTGCCCAGGCCAAGGAACTATTGCACTAGCAGGATGCACCAAGACCCCAATAAGGTGGAGGCATCACAGGTGCAAAAGAAACAAATCACTCACACACTTCCAATCGATGGAGGGGGCGATTACTTGATGATAAAATTGCACGTCACAGTGTAAGTAATTGCTGAATTTTTGGAGGAGATTTTATCCCTCTTTTTAATGCTTTTTTTAATTTAGATATCAGTGTAGGGACTCACAAACATGAGGACTCGTGACTTGATTGTGGGAAACTGTATTCTAGCCATAATACTAACGAATACGCATATATATTTTACATATTTTTTTGCACATAACATTTTGTACAGGATGCAACCAGGCCCCTTAATGTTAGGCCTTGTATATTGGAGTTCCTGTCCCTGTATGGTGCACTTGGATAGTACTAACACAGCCCACCTGGTCGAATAGTATGGGCATGACTAATAGGCTGCTAACCAGTTACTGTGCAACTGTGTGAACGGCGCCTTATACAAGCCACTTGTGTGCAATTTAATAATCCAGCAATCGCCCCCTCCATCGATTGGAAGTGTGTGAGTAATAGCTGAATTTTTGGAGGAGATTTTATCCCTCTTTTTGTTGCTTTTTTTATTTAGACTCAAAAAATGAAATATTTTTTTTCATGAACATGTTGATTTAGCCCTACATTTCTCATTTTCACAAGTAGAAAATGGATCCCTCTACTTGTCCAATTTATCCTTAATACAGATACCCTTTATGTGATTAGAAACTTCTTTATGGGCACACATCAGGGCTCAAAAGGGAAGGATTATTATTTGACCTAATTATTTCCTTGATAAGCCTGGTTTCCAAAAAAGGGTTACTTGTGGGGTGTGGACTTTAGGCCCATCAGGGGCTTTGCAAAAGCAACATGGTGTCTGCTATCAATTCTTACCCATTAGGCATTTCAAAAGACAAATAGTGCTCATTCCCTTTGAAGCCCTGTCATGCTCCTAAACAGATGTTTTCCACCACTTATAAGAAATCTGCATATTCAAAAGAAAATGAACAACATATTTTATGGTCCATTGTCTCCCTGTACCCTTCTTGTACAAATAAAAAACTTAAGAGCTAAAGCAACATTTTTGTGCGGAAAATGAGATTACTTATTTTTACTGCTCAACGTTCTAAAATTTTGTGAAGCACCTGAGGGTTCAAGGTGGTCCCCACACATCTAGTTACATTTCTTGAGAGGTTTAGTTTCTAAAATGGGGTCATTTGTGGGATTTTCACTGTTTAGGCGCATAAGGGGCTCTGCAAATGCAACATGGCATCTGCTATCAATTTGGTATTCCAAAATTCAAATGGTCTTCCTTCCAAGACATTCCATGTCCCCAAACAGTAGATTTCCACCATATATTGGATATCGGCGTACTTAGGAGAAATTGCATAATACATTTTGTTGGCTATTTTCTCCTGTTACCCTTATGAAAATAAAAAATTTGGGACTAAAGCAACATTTTTGTGGAATATTTAGATTTTTTTTATTTTCATAGCTCAGCAATATAAAATTCTCTGAAGCACCCGAGGGTTCAAAGTGCTCACAAAACCTCTAGGTTAATGCCTTTAGGGGTATAGTTGCCAAAATTGGGTCACTTGCGGGAAATTCACACTGTCCAATCAAGGACTCTGCAAATGCGACGTAGCGTTGTCAATCAATTCTATCAAAGTCTGCACACCAAAATTTCAATTCTTCATTTTGGAGCTCAGGAGTGCCCAAACAGTAGTGTCAATTTTGAGTATTTTCGGTCATATAGGCCCCTCAAAGTAACTTCAAATGAATTGTGGTCCCTAAAAAAAATGGTTTTGTAAATTTTTTGGAAAAATTAGCAATTGCTGATAAATTATTAACCCTTCTAACTTCCTAACAAAAACAATATTTTTCAAAAATGAAGCTGATATAAAGTAGACATGTGGTAAATGTTATTTATTAACTATTTTGTCTGACATGGTTTAAGGGAATAAAAATGTACTTTTTGAAATTGTGACATTTTCAAACTTTGTGCCAAATTTCTGATGTTTTAACAAATAAACTCAAAAAATAACATCCTAAATTTACCATTACCATGAAGTACAATATGTCAACACTGTCAGATCTGTTTAAGCTTCCTAAAGTTATTACTAGGGATGGAAATTGATGTGACATCGCCAGATCTCAGAGGCCATGGAGCCCGGGGTTCATGTGATGGAGATGAGCACCCCTTTAATTTCTAACATGTTCTCCATTTCCTGAGTCTGCAGAAATCTAACTGCACAGTACACTAACAGGTAAATTGAATTGTATCATTCAAAAGTACAACTTGTCTCGCAAAAACAAAGTCCTCATATGGTAATATTGAGAGAAAAATAAAAAATGCTGGCTCTAGAAAGTAGCGGAGGAAAAAACGAATACTCAAAATTTGAAAATGGACTTGTCGCGAAGGGGTTGAAGAAAATTAAAACGTTTTATGCCTCTGGTAATGAGTTAGGGGAAAGAAAGTATCTGTTGGTAGATATATATACAATATATAATTATGTATTTCATTGCCACTTTCACAAGCTATAAGTGTAAACATTAGGGATGGTGGAACCCGATCGGTAAAGTTCATGGTCTGTACTGGATACATAGTGTCCGTGCACGGACCTTGAACACGGACTTTTACAGGAAGTCAATCATTGTTTGGGTTTGGCAGCTAAATAAACTTTGTTGAAAAGCTGCAGCACAGCCAATCAACAAGCTTTTCTGGTAAGGGCACTCCTGGCCCCATGACAGCCATCTTAAGTATTAGCATGGCTATGATTGGCTGAAGCAACACATGAAAAAATAAATATTTGAAAAAAAATGAAGTGGTGGTCCCCATATTGTTTAAAACAAGCGCAGATGAGGGTGCAGTCACATCAGCGTATAAATTATAGCTCCATTGTTGCTCCTGAAGTGTCTTGGAGAGAGATGCATGTGATATGCGAGTGAGATGTAAGTGTCATTCCGTCATGTGAGTGCTTTCTCCCCCTTGCCTAATCTCCTTGTGTTGTCCGTGTGTCATCCATGTGTCATCCGTATCATCCGTGTGACATTCATGTGGCATGTGTTTTTAACATACAGTTTTCCAAACAGTCAAAAGTTTGATAAATTACTGAATAGATAGATAATAGATAGAGAGATAATAGATAGATGTGCAACACGTATATACCGTGTTTCCCTGAAAATAAGACCATCCCTGTTTTTCTGTTTTTGCCCTTTACTATTTCAAGTTTCAATATGGTTACTTCCATTGTCTCCATGCAGTTTCCCACAGAATATCTTCAGGAGGGCACCATTATTGGGGCAAGCTGACTATTGTGTTCTTTTTTTGTATGTTTACTACTTTTGCAAGATGCAAACACATACAGATGTTTACTTTCTTTATCTTGTCTGTAAATCTGACACATTCATTGATGAATTGAGAAGTTAAACAAACGAAAAAAAAAATGTATACATTTAAAGGATGACTCAACTGATGCTATACATCACATATTTGTCAGCCATAGGCTCTTATGCTAAAAAAAAGTATATGTTTAAGTTATATTTTTTTTTCTACTGGACGATGAGAGATTGTATTGAATTGGTAAGATAACCCGTGCAATTTTCTACTTTTGTTCTTTTGTATTTTCCTTGCCTTCTTCCAAAAGTCTTGTTTTTATTTTTCCGTCAATAAAGCTGAGGGCTTGTTTTTTGCAGGAAGAGTTGTCCTTTTGAATTACACCATTTTTCTTACCACATGGAAAACGGGAAAAAAATCCAAGTGCTCTGAGATTGCAAAAAAGTGCAATTCCACATTTGTTTTTTAGCTTTCTTTTTATTTCCCTTGTTAACTCTATGGTAAAATGGAATGACAAAATGATTCTCCAGGTCAGTTCAAGTAAGTAGATACCAAACATATATATATTTTTTCCAGCTATTAAAAAAATGGAAATTTTTAAATAAAGAAAATTTTCACTTGTGTCATCACTTTACGAGAGTTGTAACATTTTCTATTTTTTCTGGGTCTGTCTGGGGGCTTATTTTTTGTACCCTGAGCTGACATTTTTACTGATACCATTTTGGGGTAGATACAATGTTTTGATCACCTCCAATTGAGTTTTATTTCATTGTTGTGGCTACCAAAATAACGTACTTCTGGAGTACTGATTTTTATTCTCATTATGCTGTTTACAGATTAATTTATTATAGATTTTAATAGATTTGTCATTTCTGAATGAAGTGATACCAAATATGTGTATTTTTTTTTTTTTTTTTTAATTGTTTGTTTTATTTTCCATGGGGCAAAAGAGAGGGTTATTTGACCGTTTGTGTTTTTTTCATATTTTTAAAAAAAAAACATTTTACTGTATTTACTAGTCCCATTAGGGGACCTGCAGCTGTGATTGTCTGATAGTTTTTTGCTGTACAGAGTAGTGCATTAGCACTGCTCTGTATTGCAGAAATTATAATCTCCTATGAACATCGGCTCACAGCCAGCATTCACAGGAGAATTGTAATGACAGACAGAGGGGTCATCAGCAGGCCCCTGACTGCCATAGCAACACATCGACACCCCGCAATACTTTACAGGAGAGCCGATAAGAGCAGGGAAGGACCCAGCCCCCTGCCAGCACATGTTGAATCCCGCGGTCAGAGATTGACTGCAGGATTTAACTGGTTAGTAGATGACAGAACTCGGATCTCAGCATGGCTGTTAGAGGCACAAGATGGCACATTAAATCAGCTGTCATGTGTTGGAAATGATGTGGGCTTGACATGTGAGCTCACATCAAAGGTAGAGACACGACATTTGATGTGCATCTACGTAAAAAAGTCTAAACCCTGCTTTACATGTTACGATTTCGCATACGATATCGTATGCGATCGTAACCGTCCCCATCGTATGTGCGGCATGTTCAATTTATTGAATGTGCCGCACAAACGATTAACCCCCATCACATGTACTTACCCGTCCATACGACCTCGATGTGGGCGGCGAACGTCCACTTTCTGGAGTGGGAGGGACGTTCGGTGTCACATCAACGTCATGCAGCAGCCAGCCAATAGAAGCAGAGGGGCGGAGATGAGCGCGACGTAAACATCCCGCCCACCTCCTTCCTTCCGCATTGTCGGCGGGAGCTGCGGACAGAGGTAAGCTGTCGTTCAATGTTCCCGGGGTGTCACACACTGCGATGTGAGCTGCCTCGGGAACATTGCACAACTGCACGTTCAATTTTTGAGGAATGAACGACGTGCATGCAATGAACGGATTTTCGTTCAATCGCAATTGCACAGAGGTTTTACACGCTACAATCATACTTACGATGCCGGATGTGCGTCACTTACGACGTGACCCCGCTGATACATCGTAAGATTTATTGTAGCGTGTAAAGTGCCCTTTAAAGTTTAATGTTGCACAATTTATTTTTCAGTCTATACAGCGTTGCGATAGCTTTTCTTTTTGCAAGATTGAGATCTGCAGCTACATTAGTACCCATTTTCAATAAGGTTTAACTCCTGTTTTTGAAATCGACATGCACAAATAAAACCCAGCTATTGTTCCCAATATACTGTGTGTATATATATATATATATATATATATATATATATATATATTAACTGCATTTACTATGCTGGATAAATAACTTTTTATACTATGGGTCATTAAAAATGCAATTAAACTGAACATGATGGAACATTTGTGGAATTTCTTGGAATAGTTCAGATCAAAAGTACAAAGCCTTCAATTACTTTTATATAATCTTATAGCATCCAGCTAGTAAAGTACATCTATTGCATCATCACCATCAGATTGCTCACATGTGAATTCAATACCCTGATATTATTTCAACATGAGTTATAACGATCACTTTTACCACCTATTTGATGTCACTTATTTTGGTCAGGTAACTCAGGTTACTGACTTTTGGCCCAAATATCAGCAGCATATCATCATTTTTTTGTCATCTGAAACCAACTGAATTTTGTTGACTGTTGGAACACTTCATCCAATCAGTTCTCAGTCTTCTTTGGCCTGGCCTTGAAGCCATGTGAGGAAGATGCACACATCACTCCTGCATCCCATCCTGAGAAAACCGGAGAAATACGCTCAATTCCAGCCTAAAACTAATAATATTGTCTCTGCTACCCTTGCGCTGTGAAGGAATGGTGCCACTGCTGAATGATATTAAGGCCTTGTGCGCACACTGCATTTTTACCCGCGGTTTTACCCACGGTTTTGCTGCCGAAATTTCTTGAGAAATGTTTGTAACCTTTCTGCAGACATTTCCCAGCAAAACCAGCGTTTTTTCTCAGGAACATTCTTTCTGCAGAATTTTCTTGAGAACATTTCTTGAGAAAATGTGCATGTCACTTCTTTTCCGCAGGTACCTTCGGTATTTCACTCCATTCACTGTAATGTAATCGCGAAATACCGCGGTATACCGCAGGTAGCAAATGATGTGCAGTATACCCTCGGTATAGCCGCGGTTTACCTGCGGTAATGTTCATCACTACCCTGCGGTTTGCAGGGAAGGGATGTCATTATGGCAGGAAGAGGAAGCGGAGCAGAGTAAACACACACACACATCACAGACACAGACATAGAATACACATACATCACACTCACACACAGACACAGTCATATAGAATACACATACAAATCAAACGTACATATATAAAAAAAAACCTGCGGGCTCCGATGTATTTTTACCGTTCAGCCGAGGTAAACACACAGCGGCGGCCCGGTATTCTCAGGCTGGGGAGGACGAGGGCCAGGGTTATTGCCCCCCCTCCTGCAGCCAAGAATATCAGCCCGCAGCTGCCCCGGTACTGTCGCATCCATTATGCGGCAGTCCAGAGTGTCCCCGGCTCTTCCAGATTGCCATGATGCGGTGGGAATTAGGGTAATAACGCGTTAAATGGCAGCGCATCGCTGCCATTTAAGTCCAGGCTTAAACATGGCAGTGTCTATGAGACAGCTTTCATGATTAACCCGTAAGTAAAGTGAATAAACACACACACCAAAAAATCCTTTATTTTAAATAAAAGACAAAAAAGCCCCTCTTTCACCATTTTATTAATCCCCGAAACACACAGCTCTGGCGTAATCCACATAGGTCCCACGACGCTTGCATCCAGCCACGACTGACACTGTACAGAATGCAGCCTCGTAACGAGCCTGAAGAGGTAATTACAGGTCATTTCCCACGGCCGATAATGTGAACACACTACCAAACGGGAGAAATACAGCGTGTCGATTGTTGATTGATCTGTCCTCTATCTATCTATCCCTCTATCTATCTATCCCTCTATCTATTCTTATATCTATCTATCTATCTATCTATCTATCTATCTATCTATCTATCTATCTATCTATCTATCCCTCTTTCTATCTATCCCTCTATTTATCTATTCTTCTGTCTATTTATCTATTTATCTATCTATCTACTATATATCTCAGAAGGAAATGCCTTTTTTTTTCCAATGTGCTTTATTGCATTGAATGCATTAAAACACATGTATCAACCCGCGGCAAAACCGCGGTAATACCGCGGCAATACTGCGGTAAAACCGCGGCAAATCGCGGCAATACCATGGGTGCGTCATTACCACCATTTTTGCCATGGGTGCGGTATTCTTTTACAGGGTGTGGATTTTTCTTAAGAAAAATCCATTTTCTAGTGCGCACATAGCCTTAGGGAGAAAGAAAAGCAGCAGTGGGAAGATACAACATACATGATGGCACCAACCTCAGACACTCCAGCTTGTGATAGAGCAGCTGATGCCACGGGCTGACTCAAAAACTCTCTGACACTCCTCTGCAATTTGGTACCCAGTATGTCCAAAGACATACAGATAGGGACTCTAGATTGTGAGCCCCAATGGGGACAGTGTTGCAAATGTATGTAAAGCGCTGTGGAATTAATAGCGCTATATAAATGAATAAAATTATAATTATTTATTATTATTCTGGTAAGCCTGAAACGGGGGCAGATAAGGAGTCTCTCATGGGCATAATGGCATCGGCGCTTACAACGTCTGAGGAAGGTATTTTAATTTCAGTTTCACTTCTACAGGCAAAGGGAAAAGGGACTGAGATGTGTGTATTCTTATTATCTGTTGTTCTCATGACTGAAAAACTCTGGGATGTTTTCACTGCAGTATCTCTGTGTAATGAAACCTTAGCCATGCTCAGTGAGCAGATAGGGGGCTTAAAGGAATATGTCAATTCCATTAAACAATAACTCCAGAAAGTGTATGAAAATGTGGAGAAACTGGAATAGAAAATCAGCTATGTGGAGGATAAAATGCCACAGATAAGTGCGACCTTAAAAGATCTCTGCAAAAAAGTCACTGCTGCTGGACAAAACTTATGATCTTGAGAACAAAGTGTGCAGGAATAATATAATGATACTTGATTAAGCAGACATCAAGAATCTTGTGAGCTATTTTGAAAATTGGCTGCTAAAAACCCTGGGAAAGTACATGCTCTCCTCATTATTTGCAATTTTGCAATTGAACTACTGCATAGGGTAACCATCAGACCCCTGCCAGAGGTGGTTTACCCACATCAAGTCCTTATGTGTTTACCACATTTTTGGGATAGAGATGACATTTTGAAAAAAGAAAGAATATCTTAAAGATCTCTTCATTAATGGGTGCAAAATCTCTAAATATTCTGACTTCTCTACTGAAATACAAAAGTTCTGACCAAAATTCTAACATATTAAGATTGAGCGATATTCAAGGGGCTTATGCTTTAGACTGTCAAACTCTTTGTAGCAGTGAAACGAGAACTGCATAGTTTTGAGGTTTCTACTGACTCATTTTTGGCTGGATGCTAATGAAATAGGCCTGCGGAATGAAATGGGCCTGTAGAACTGAGTATCTTGAAATCATTTCTACCTTGATAACATGGGACAGTAATCCTAGTTATTTTTGCCTTTTCCTTTTTTATAACTCTGCAAAGGTCCTAATTCTTTTTCAAGAATACTGGTAGCTTTGATATATTCATATTCATATTATGTTTAATGCAGGGGATGTGCTGAAGTACCAAGCTAACGGTATGCCACGTACCATCATAGGTGTTATCACAGGGGCCCAGGAAGGTACGAGGCCTAAATCGTCTTGAGCCTACAACCTACAATAGCCCTCAGTCCAGTAGACCTCTGCGCAACCAGCTCTGTCCGCACCTATTGTACCATCACCCATTACCTGTAGACTGTGAGCCCTCGCGGGCAGGGTCCTCTCTCCTCCTATACCAGTCTGTTTTGCACTGTTAATGATTGTTGTACGTATACCCTCTTTCACTTGTAAAGCGCCATGGAATAAATGGCGCTATAATAATAAATAATAATAATAAATAGTGGTGTGTCTACTTTGTCTGGTATATAGTTGTTATGTATTATATTTGGAGTTGGGTTAGGGTATATCCTTGATTACAGCCATCAGAGTGCCAACATTGTTTCTATACAGGCAGAGAATATTGACATGCCATATGCTAAATATTCAGTATTTTGTCCAAAATGCCCAAATGTGTTGATATCATAGCATAAAACATTAGAGGTCTGGAGGATCCAGCTAAAAGGTGTGCATTATTATCTTGAGTATATAATTATCAATGAGCAATAATTTGCTTAACTTGAACGCATATGGTAAAAGAGAATGTGTGTCATACACCGCTCATTGAAGTCTTACTAATATCACTCAGTTTTCTCAACCTATTCAAAAGGTGTAAGCTTGCTCATTCATAGGGTTATCCCATTTGTATGTAATAAGGTGTTAATGATTTTGGAGGGCTGTTTTGTTTCTGTTTACTGCAGCATATTAAATATTCCAATTCTCCTGGTGGCCATATATTTATTGTATTCAGATGATGTATTAAAAAAAATTGTTTTTTACTTCCACTTTCCCAAAGGTCCTGTTGCATATAATAGAAGATTTCAATTTGTATTTACATCCCTACTAGAACAAGTTTCATTCTGGAACCATACCTGAAACATCCTCACAAACCTCCTTATCTAGGATTCTATTGAACTGGAACTAATAAACATTTGGGATACTAAACATCCATCAACTAAAGAGTACTCGCGTTACTCAACATCTTATCACTCATTGTCTAGAATTGGCTTTGCTATTGGTAACACGGGTGTGATATCTCTTGTAAGAACTGTTGAATATTTACCTTGAAGTATCTCGGACTGTTCTACCATACTGGTACGAATATGGGTGGGTTTGAATGGATTAGTCACTAGATGTTTATGATGACTGAATCAATTATGTATCCAAACCATTGGGGGTCCATTTCTCAATAGTATTTTCTAGCAAATATAGGGTCAGCATAAATACTATTGTTATGTTCGTATAGCAACTCACAGTGGATAAAGGTAACACATTATAAAACTGCAACTGACCCTGGCTGGTACTCCCATACCCCTGCCAGTCCAGACAAGACACAACTTGGAGACCCATCTTGGAGTCTTGACATTTAAAAACCATTCAGCCAGACAATAGGACAATGGCATCAACTGCCTCCCTCCATTTTCAATAGTGTGTTTGTACAGCAGGGAATTATGGTCGATGCAAAACAAAGGATGTGGGCTGGCATTTTCATTTTAAAAAGTGAGCACACAGCAATCATGCCTTCTACAGCAGTGCATCCAGTATCGAATAGTGCCCTAGAAATTTTGTACAACCAGGTTGATCCATGCAATGCACATATGATGTCGCTCAGGCATTGTACCCCCACCAGATTTGCACCATCATCGCACAAAGCCTTCCCTGGTTCCAGGTTCAGTGGAGACAGCCATTGATCAATTTGGGCCTGGATAGTGGTCCACAACTCTGCAGCTGTGTGAATGCATTCTCTTGCTCCCAGAATCCTGGCACTACAGACAAAAGACAATTTGGAGACCCTATTTCGAGCCTCCACATTTTTTAAAAATTAATTTAAGGCAACAGTAAAAGTGGCAACAATTGGCATAGACTACAAATTGTCCAACAAAGCAACCTGAGTGCTTGGGACTGGCCCTGTAACAAGGCTTGGACTAACATTTCTACCTTCACCACTTCACCAGAGACAGCAAGATGACAGTCAGACATAGAGCCCTTGTTCCAAGAACCCTGGCACTACAGACAAAAGAGAATTTGGAGACCTTACTTGCAGTATCCACATTTCCAAAAACTAAGGTCAGGCACCAGGAAAAGTGGCAACAATTGGCACAGGCTACAAATAGTCCAATGCCGCGACCTTGATGCTTGGGCCGGCTCTGTAAGAAGGCCTGAACCAGCATTTCTACCTTCACCAGAGACAGTAAGATGACAGATAGTCATTGGGCTGGGGCTCCCAGAATTTGGCATTACACCATCGCCTAGTCTGCACAGTCTGAGACTGAGGTGGCAAAGTCATTGGACATCCATGACTTCTTCATCTTTATGAAAGCTAGGCAGTTTACACTTTCTTGGGACAGCCAGATGCGCTTACGCGTCAATACACAGCCAGTTGCACTGAAGACATGTTCTAAGAGAACGCTGGCAGCAGGGCAGGCTAAATCTTCCAAGGCATTACTGGCGAACTCGGGCCACTCTTCCATTTTTGAAGACCAAAATGCAAAAGAGTCTCATCTCCCCTTATGACATCAATATTGAGCTCTAGATACTTCTGCGCCATCCTCACCAGTCGTTCATTATATGTCAGACTTCTACTCTATTCTGCTGGTGCATGCGATGTTCTAAATAATGTGTGCCAAACCTGACAGAAATTGCTTCAGCTGCTTGAACTAATAAGCTTAAAATGCTGTTTCTTTGTTGACAACATGATGGGCTCTTGGTTGGAAATCTAGCACTGCCATGCACGTTGTGTGCCTCCCTGCTGTCTTGTGGAAAACTTCTGTTAAGATGGTCTACCAGCTTGTTTCGATACTCCAGCATCAGCGCGCATCCCTTTACAATGGGTATAGCATCTTGCTAAATCTTAGTCTTGTACCGTGGATCTATCTTAGTGGTAACCCAGTTTTCAGCAGTGTTTCTAATCCTAACAATACAGTCATCATGTTGCAGATAGTGCAGCAAGAAGGCACTCATGTCTCGGACACGTCTATGAGGTCCAAGTACATTTTGTGTTTAACATGCTTCAACATGTGTTAAACATGTGCTCAAGCTTGCTTCCTCCATGCTAGTCTACCAACTACGGACCAAAGAGACAGGATCAAGATCTTCTTTGTCTCATTTTGCAAGTTTTCGGCGCCCATCACCCCTTCTTCCTCCATTTGTTTCTTGGCTCCTGCACGTTCACTACCAGTTTGTCTGTTACTGTCAGACCACCTTGATCAATGGACTACACCGTCCCATAATACCCGCTAGTGCAATGACTGTCCAGTCTTTTCAGGAAATGGTCCCCTTTCCTCATTCTCCTCTGCTTCCTCCTATTCCACTGTGACCCCACTTCCTCCCGCAGACTCTTCAAAGTGTGTTCTAATATGTAGATACGCGGAATAGTGATGCTGATGATGGCATCATCAATGCTAACCATTTTTATAGCCATTTCAAAACTGTGCTGGAGGGTGCAGAGGTCCTTTGTCTGTGCCCACTCCACAATCGTGAATTCCCCACAACCATACTGCGTGGTCCCAGGCTTTGAGTCAAGGCATACTGCACCAGGGCTTGTTGCCGGTGCCACAGTCACTTCAACATATCCAAAGTGGAATTCCACCATGTTGCACATCCCATATGAACCAGTTTACTGGTAGGCCGAAATACCTTTGCAGTGTTGCAAGTTGATTAGTTGTGGTGTGAAAATGGCAGAAGTGAGCACATAGAGACCGTGCTTTCTGCAGCAGCTCATCCAGGCTGGGATAGTGGGCTAGAAATTTCTGTACAACCAGGTTGAGGACATGAGCCATGCAAGGCACATGTGTGATGTAGGCCAGGCGTAGGGCCACCACCAGGTTTGCACTATTATCACAAACGGCCTTCCCTAGCTCTAGGTTCAATAGAGACAGCCATTTATAATACTCAGGCCGGATAGTACTCCACAACTCATCTACTGTGGGACTTGCTTCTACAATAGATGTTAATTTGAGCACTGCCTGATTGTATTGAGCCCTGACTGAGCTGTACAGAGGTGGGGGATTCTCTCTGCACTTTTGGAATGCAAATTAATGTTAAATTAAGGGAGAGTTTGAGGTGCAGGTGGAGGCCCTAGTGGAGGGGGAGGAAGCAAAAGCAGTGAAGGAAGTCGTAAATCCAGACGTTTGTCCCGCAAGCCTAGGGGATTTCAAGACTTGGGAAGAAGCCCCTTTTCTGCCTGCCCTTGCAGCCACCAGAGAAACCCAGTACCCAATAAGCGAGATGTAACACCCCTGGCCATGGTTGCTCGTCCAGGTGTCAGTGTTGAAATGCACACTGGGATACACAGAAATTTTTAATGAAAACGTAATCTTGTCTGCAACATGATGGTGTAGCGCAGGCACAGCTTTATTAGGGAAGTAATGGTGATTGGGCAACTGGTACTGGGGGACTGCAATGACCATCAGGTTTCAGAAACCATCTGTATCTACCAGGCAGAACAGCAGCACTTCCGTAACCCACAGTTTAGATTTGGTGAAGTTCAAGCTCTTTACTTTGGCATGTGTGGGCGGAAATGATCTTGTATGTGACCAAAACTGCGGGGCCGAGGGCTGGTTGCAGTGCTGAGAGAGGGTGGAGTAAAGTGTACACAACCATCTGGTGGACTGTAAGGGAGGTATAGGCGGAGATGTAATGCTATATTGAGAAACATGTGGTGTACTCGGTGTCTCACATGGGTCAAAAACACCAGGAATAGTCACTTCCATAACACCTGACAGGCCTCCATCACCCTGACTGTAGTGGGTAAACATGTTGAGGTTCTGAGGTCAGAGACCTATGTGAGATTAATTTTGACGGTGACGAAGGAGGAGGAAAGAAAAGCAGCAGACACGGTTAATTTGGCAGCCAATGGTCGGGTAGGCCTAATAGTCCACATTTTATTGCAATAAGATTCCCACATTATTGCATGTTGGTTGCACATGTACCATTTCATGTATGTAGTAGTGAAATTATTTGACTTTTTACCTCTACTGAGTCGTTGTTTACAAATTAGGCAGATAACAAAAGTTCGGTCATGTTTTGCGGTCTTAAATGCAGCCCAGGCTAGGTACCCCGTCCTGTGAACTATGAACCTGCATCTGCTGCTGGCCACAGCTAAAGTTGTGGCTGAGCATGCAGTGCTTCTCATGGTTGCATCACTACGTATTTGTGCGGAAATCACCAATTTTACATCCTCGTCTTCGTCCTCCTCTTTGTCAGCTGAGCTACTCAGCTGTGAGCCTCTGGGTTCACACCAAGTAGGATCCAAAACTTCATCATCATGCTCTATTTTGTCCCACTACTCATCTTCCTGGTAAAAATCAGTGCTTCCCAAAAGCATACTGGAAAAGGTGCCTGTGTGAAGGCTTCAAGAATAGCCATCAAGATCTTGGAACCTGTTCAGGCAATGGATACTTGAGCTTGGGGAAAAATGAAAATATATGGTGGAGCAAGGTTTTGTTTTATGAGGAATCACTATCAGCCTTATCATCGATAATAGGTATACATACATATCCAAGACTAATGTGCATATATGGGATGTTCAGTGGGTTTGATGAAATAGACTTACCCCGAACACCATTATAGCTATTAATACACATGATTTGTAAATTTAGCTCCATCAGTCAGCAGCCGATCGGGCACAATTCTGCACTTCCTGTGTGTGGATGGTGATTACACGCCGCAGATGGCTTTGGGTGCAACAGTGACAACACTGCTGCCGTTTACTGCTCACCAAGTGCCACAGACTGAAGATGATGTTACCATGGGGAACCTTATAATAGAAACTAAAATAACAGTTCAAGATGGGCGGAATTAGAAATATTTCATATAAAAAGACTGAACAGAGAAGCTGTGATGAAAATGCATCAGATATCTGTGATACCATCCAGAGATGTTCACTCCACAGCTTCCAGAAAAAGGTCAAAGAAAGAGAAGAACCAAATGAAATGACTGAGATGATCAGTCAGCCGATCCAGTAACATTTCCAAGGTAGGAAGCCTGACTTCATTCACTGCCCCAAATAGCTTTCCATGGACATTAGTGACACCTTCCAGACAAGATATTTGCAGTTTCAGTGCTGTATTTTCTGAATGCTGTCCTCAAAGTTCATTGCAGTCTGCTGCTGTGTTGAAAAATTCACATGCCAGAGTTCTAGGACATAAGGGGTCACCATGAGCATAATTTGCCAAGGTGGTTTCTCTGTGGAAAATGCAAATATGAAAACCTATGCCAACATCAGAAAGCCGCATAAGGCTAAGTCCACTCTCCCATTTTCAAAGTCACTCAATGCTGTGGACCAAAAAACAGAGGAGTCGCAAGGGAACTGTGAGTTTGTGGAAAGAACTTGCTCGGAAAGGAAACTGCATTCAATTGAAGAACATCATTTTGCTAAGAACAAATTTCAGTTTCCAGAAAATGGAACTAAATGTGTATGAATAACTGTAATGGTGTTCGGGGTCAGTTTGTCTCATCCCACCCACTGTAGATCCCATATCTGGGCACTAGTCTTGGATACGTATGTATACCTATTGATGATAAGGCTGATAGTGATTCCTCAAAAAGCAAAACCTTGCTCCTCTAAATATTTTCATTTTCACCAAGCTCAAGTATCCATAGATTGAACAGGTTCCAAGATCTTGATAGCTATTCTAAAAGTCTTTATGCTTGCACCTCTTCTAGTTTGCTTTTGGGAAGTACTAATTTTTACTCTGATGATATTGGGGGTGATGATGTTGAGGACAATATTCCTCTTCCTGACCTGACAACACATAACAGTACGCATGTGACTCATGTATCTGAGTCTCACCATGATCACCTCCACCCAATGGGTTTAATGTCAGTTCATGAGAGTGGGGATCGTGCTCGAATCCTACTTCCTCCAGGCCAGGGTCCAACTCACCAAGATTTTGGGCATCAGTGGAGATGTTTTTCTTCTTTTGAACCTGGGAATCTTTGGAGCAGACCTCTGATACCCATGAGATAGAATGTGTAAACATCTCTGCAGACTCGCCTATGTGTAGTTTCCCATAGTAAGTTTGCCAGTTGGAGATTTGTAACATGGTGGAATCAAATTTAGTTAGGGTGGCACCTCTGAGGAATGTTTGTGATGTTGAGGTGCAGAAAGAGTAGGAGAGGACACTTGATGCAGCGCTTGCCATCCACTCTAGCACATGCTGTTTATCAGCCTCATTTTGAAGTTCAAGTAATGTGCAGCTGCTAAAGAAATCTTGTATAGTAGACTTTCCAGTATCAGAACTTTTTCTTAGGACCAGATGAGCCGGTGTTTGCTCACTAGAGATTTGACTAACAGAACTTCCTACATGTACACATCCAACATGCCGCCTATTCACTCTTCCACCACAACCTCTTCTTGATTTACCACTCCTGGTTAATGTACCCGTCCCCTTTCAAACAGATGTTTGGCAACCCTACAACCACACCTTTCAGACTCCTGATACAAAAGATAATTTATTTATTTCCTGCCTGAGTTGGCAATATTATTAAAGCACAGAAAAGTACCAATAACTCCAACTGTGGTTCACTTCGTAATTCAGAGCTGACACTGTTCCAAGAGCTTTTTACCTAGTTCACTACAAATTTACAGCAGGCAGTACTAACTAGCAATACCTAGAAATGTGATTGACTGAGTCATTTTCACCAGGCAATGAAAACTGCCAAGACTTTTTTACCTACTTCACTACCAAATTGACAGCAGGCAGTAATAACTAACAATAACTACAAATATGATTGACTGCATAATTTTGAGCTTATCAGAGTTGGCTTTTATTTTGAACCATTCGAGTAGTAAAGCTGAGGATCTCACAGAAACCCAAAAAATATTGAAAGACCATCTACTTGCTTTAGCAACACAAATAAGATTTTTTTTTTCTCAAAACAGACATACATTGCAGACGGATAAGGTGCTGGTCACTTGTTGGCAACTATTGTGAAAGTTCAACATTTTTTTATATACATCTACATTGATCTCTTAAACCGTTGTTATTACTATTATTATCCTTATTATTTATTATTATAGCGCTATTTATTCCACGGCGCTTTACATGTGAAAAGGGTATGCATAAAAACTAGTACAACAATCATTAACAGTAGAAAACAGGCTGGTACAGGAAGAGAGAGAACCCTGCCTGTGAGGGCTCACAGACTACAGGGGATGGTTGAGGATACAGTAGGTGAGGACAGAGCTGGTTTCGCAGTGGTGTACTGGACTGAGGGTTATTGTAGGTTGTAGGCTTGTCAGAAGAGGTGGGTCTTCAGGTTCCTCTTGAAGCTTTTCACGGTGGGAGAGAGTCTGATATGCTGGGTAGAGCATTCCAGAGTATGCGGGAGGCACGAGAGAAGTCTTGTATGCGATTGTGGGAAGAGGAGATAAGAGAGGAGTAAAGAAGGAGATCTTGTGAGGATCTGAGGTTATGTGCAGGTAAGTGCTGGGAGACTAGGTCACAGATGTAAGGTTGTGTATGGCTTTGTAGGTCATGGTTAATGTTTTGAACTGGAGTCTTTGGGCAATGGGAAGCCAGTGAAGGGATTGGCAGAGTGGCGAGACTGGGGAATAGCGAGGGGAGAGGTGGATTAAGCGGGCCGCAGAGTTTAGGATAGATTGAAGGGGTGCAAGAGTGTTGGAAGGGAGGCCAGAGAGCAGGAGGTTGCAGTAGTAGAGGCGGGAGATGATGAGGGCATGTTCTAATGTTTTTGCTAATTCCTGGTTAAGGAAAGCATGGATACGGGTGATATTTTTGAGTTGTTATTAGCATGAGGTGAATAGGGTTTGGATGGGCAGTTTGAAGGATAAAGAAGAGTCGAGGGTTACTCCAAGGCAACGAGCTTGTGAGGCTGGGGAGAGTGAGCAGCCATCAACTTTGATGGATAGGCTTGGTAGAGGACAACATTTAATTTGAGACTGTTGTATATGAATTGCATTTAAATTCAAGTTCTCCCTTGAAGCTGAAAAAAGCTTTTGTCTGCATTCAGGGAAAATTTCTCTGGCAGTCTTAAAAGGTATGGGACTAGATGTGAAATTTATTTCAAGAGTTAGGCTGTTATACGGTTCTCGCAGAGCAAATCTTCGGTGAATGGTCGTGTCTCACAGACATTCTGTCACAGCCGTGACTAATAGGGATATACTAGATACAATAAAACCCCACAGTAGGTGTCAGTACACACAGGGTACACAGGGGTCATGATACAACGGAGGTCCCTGGCACTAGCGAGAGGGGAGAAGGGTCACTACCTGCATTCATCTGCAGCTCTACCGCTGCACATAACACGTTAAACTTCTTCCAGTGCAGGTTCCTTCGATAATGGACCACATAGAGATGAGAAAACAGTTTTTGTCACAGGCGTCAGCACATGCCCTTAAAGTGAAGGGAAATGAGCTCAAAGAGCCATATCTGATTGAAAACTACAGACAGCAGCCAGAAAGAAAAGGGTGCTTAACTCTTACAGCACTAGTACCAAAAAAGATGTTATTGAAGTAACAGTAGTGGATCTGCCAGCAGCAATGTGCTGTGATCTTCTGATACCAGACTCGCCTGAGGACACCCCCAGGTGGGACACACTCATGATGTACCCCCTTTCTACGAAAGGCCTCTGGACCCTCAGGATCGGGCTTATTACGACGAACTGTATGGAAGGAATGTATAATCCTAGTAGCTTTCACTTATGATGCTGCTATCCACATTTTCTACTCAAGAAAATACCCCCTCCAGTGCATCAAATATTGAAGAGAGCGACAAGCAAAGCAAGAATGAACGATTCTTGCTATCTCAAATTCCAAGTTCCCAGCAACAGTGATTGGAGCTGGTGACGGCTCTACAGGTTTGACATACTTTATGAGCAAAGACCTGTGGAAGATGTTGTGTGTTTTAAGTGCTGGGTGTAGCTTGAGGCAAAAGTCCACAGGGTTAATAACTATCTTGTATGGATAAATTAACCTAGGGCCCATTTTCCAAGAGGGAATCTTTAACTTAATATTCCTAGTAGACAACCATACAAAATCATTCAAACCCAGGTCCGTACCGGATGAACGTCCATATGCATTTGTACCTATCCCCCATGACCCTAAGGTTCCTCAGCACACGACGTCAAACACAGTGCCTTGCGAAAGTATTCGGCTCCCTTGTTTTTTTTCAACCTATTCCCATATTTAAGGTTTCAAACATAAAGATAAAATGTTAATGTTATGGTGAAGAATCAACAAAAAGTGTGACACAATTGTGAAGTTAAACAAAATTTATTGCTGATTTTAAACTTTTTTAAAAAACAAATAACTGAAAAGTGGGACGTGCAATATTATTAGTCCTCTTTAAGTTAATACTTTATAGTGCCACGTTTTGCTGCGATTACAGCTGCAAGTCGCTTGGGGTATGTCTGTATTAGAGATGAGTGAACCGGTCGCGGTTCGGCTCGAGCTTGATTCATCGAACAGAGGTCTAGTTCGAGTTCGGTTCGGCAAACCGATTCGGCGAATAACTCGAACCCATAAAAAACAATGAAAGGCAATCACAAACACATAAAAACACCTAGAAAACACCCTCAAAGGTGTCCAAAAGGTGACAAACAACTCACAACACAACACAAACACATGGAAAAGTGACAAGGACATATACTCATGCGAAAACAAAAGAGCTGGACAAGGAAAAAGAGGAGGAGACACAGATATAGGCATGGCATGCGCTTCTAAAATGATGTAAAACACCGCAAGGTGACTCAAAGTCGAGTCTCCCTTTTTTCCAAAAATTGTGCCACACAGACACCCCTTCAGTGGCAGCACTTGTGCCCCAGTTGTACACTTCACAGGTAGATTTGCATCAAGCACATTCAAAAATACGCCATTCTTAACTGTCCCCAGGATGACACCGTGGTAGGTAGCAAAGTCTTTGCTGATCCCCGATCTGTTCATCTTGGATCATTTTTAGAAACACTGCAAGCAAGAGTTACTCCAAGCGGAGTCTCCCTTTTTTCCAAAAATTGGGCCACACAGACACCGCTTCAGTGGCAGCACTTGTGCCCCAATTGTACACTTCACAGGTAGATTTGCATCAAGCACATTCAAAAGTACGTCATACTTAACTGTCCCCAGGATGATACCGGGGTAGGTTGTAAAGTATTTCCTGATCCCAGATCTGTTCATCTTGGATCATTTTTAGAAACACTGTAAGCAAGGGTTACTCCAAGCGGAGTCTCCGTTTTTCCGAAAATTGGGCCACACAGACACCCCTTTAGTGGCAGCACTTGTGCCCCAGTTGTACACTTCACAGGTAGATTTGCATCAAGCACATTCAAAAATACGCCATCCTTAAAAGTCCCCAGGATGACTCCGGGGTAGGTAGCAAAGTCTTTGCTGAACCATGACTTGTTCATCTTGGCTACTTTTTAAAAACACAGCAAGGTTTACTCCAAGCGGAGTCTCCCTTTTTTCCAAAAATTGGGCCAAACAGACACCGCTTCAGTGGCAGCACTTGTGCCCCATTTGTACACTTCACAGGTAGATTTGCATCAAGCACATTCAAAAATACGCCATCCTCAACCGTCCCCAGGATGACACCAGGGGAGGTTGCAAAGTTTTTCCTGATCCCAGATCTGTTCATCTTGAATCATTTTTAGAAACACTGTAAGCAAAGGTTACTCCAAGCGGAGTCTACCTTTTTTTCCAAAAAAATTGGCCACACAGACACACCTTCAGTGGCAGCACTTGTGCCCCAGTTGTACACTTCACAGGTAGATTTGCATCAAGCACATTCCAAATCCACAAGCATTTACTCTCCCCAGGATGACACACTTGTGGATCCATGACTTGTTCATTTTGATGAACGTTAGTCTATCCCCATTCTCACTGGACAGACGCATGCGCTTATCTGTCAGCACACACCCAGCAGCACTGAAGACACGTTCAGAGACAACGCTGGCAGCTGGACATGGCAATATCTCCAAGGCGTAAGTGGAGAGCTCTGGTCATTTTTCAAGATTTGAAGCCCAAAATGAACAAGGCTCCATATGCAAAGTCATGGCATCGATATTCATTTGGAGATACTCCTGTATCATCCTCTCCAGCCGTTGACTATGTGGCAGACTTGTTGTCTCTGGTGGTCTAAAAAATGATGGTCTAAAAAAATTATGAAAAGATTCAATAAAACTGCTGTTACCAGCACCAGATACGGTGCTGCTGGTACGGGTAGACTGTTGAAGATGACGAACCCGTGCCATGTTTGTCAAGTTACAACTGGGAGATTCACTCCCTGCACCACGATTGTTTGGTGGAAAAGCCGAGCTAAGATCGAGTAACAGCTTTGGCTGATACTCCTGCATACGTGCGTCCCTTTCTATGGCTGGAATTATGTCACAAAATTTGGACTTGTACCGGGGATCTAATAGTGTGGCAAGCCAGTAGTCATCATCACTTCTAACTTTGACAATACGAAGGTCATGTTGGAGGTAGTGCAGCAAGAAGGCGCTCATGTGTCTTGCGCAGCCATGCGGACGAAGTCCACGCTGTGTTTGTGGCATAGAGGTGCTTACCGTTCTTTCTTCCTCTGACATCTCCCCTCAACCTCTTTCAACTGAAATTTGACCAAGGTCTCCCTCATCCGCTGAGTCTTCCATGTCCATGGACAGTTCGTCCTCCATTTTTTCATGTTGTGCTGCACCTTCCTCAACATTTCGCCTGCTACCATGCACCCTTGTTGATCCCTGTCCCCCATGGTCCCATGCCTGCCACCTTGGTGATGATGAACGTCTGGACCTTGGTGATGTTGTTGTCCCTTGCGCATATGAATCCTCCTGTAGTTCCTCCCCTTCCTGTTGTCCCACCCCATGACTCCGAATAGTGTTTAGCGTGTGCTCCAGCATGTAAATGACTGGAATTGTCATGTTGATAATGGCATTGTCAGCGCTAAACATATTCGTCGCCATGTCGAAACTGTGCAGAAGGGTGCATAGGTCCTTGATCTGAGACCACTCCATCAGGGTGATCTGCCCCACCTCTGCATCTCGTTGGCCCAGTCTATACATCATGATGTATTGCACCAGTGCTCGGAGGTGCTGCCACAGTCGCTGTAACATGTGGAGAGTAGAATTCCAGCGTGTCGGCACATCGCATTTCAGGCGATGAACCGACAGGCCGAAAGACTTCTGGAGAGATGTAAGTCGCTCAGCTGCGGCGGTTTAACGACGGAAGTGAGCAGACAGTTTTCGCGCCCTTTTCAGAAGGCCATCTAGGCCGGGATAGTGTGTTAAAAAATGCTGAACAACAAGGTTCAACACGTTAGCCATACAAGGCACGTGTGTCACCTTGCCCATGTGAAGGGCCGCACCCAGGTTTGCAGCATTGTCGCACACGGCCTTACCAGGCTGCAGGTTGAGTGGAGACAACCATTTACCAAACTCAGTCTCCAGAGCTGCCCACAACTCAGCCGCTGTGTGATTCTTAGTTCCAAGACATTTCAAGATAAAGACTGCCTGATGCTGTTGCGCTCTGCTGCCAGCATAGTAATGAGGGGTGCGTGATTCCTTGTGCGCAGTTACAACGCTGGTGGCCTGACCAGGCAGGCTTAGGGAGGAGGTGGAGGACCCAGACGAGGTGGAGGAGGCAGAAGCAGTGGAAGAACTTGGACAGACAGAGGATTGACGCCCAAGTCGTGGGGACGGCAAGACTTGTGCAGCAGACCCTTCACCATCTATCACCATAGTTACCCAGTGCCCAGTCAGCGACATGTAACATCCCTGACCATGCTTACTGGTCCAAGTATAGGTGGTGAAATGCACCCGTTCACACACAGAGTTTCTCAAGGAAGCGGTGATGTTGTGTGCGACATGCTAGTGTAGCGCAGGCACACCTTTCTTAGAGAAGTAGTGGCGACTGGGCATCTGCTACTGGGGCACAGCGACAGAAATAAGGTCTCTAAAATCCTGTGTGTCCACCAGGCGGAAAGGCATAATTTCAGTAGCCAAGAGCTTACAGAGGGATAAAGTCAACACTCTTAGCTTTATCATGGGTCGCAGGAAATGGTCTTTTATTTGTCCACATCTGAGAGACAGAGATCTGGCTGCTTTGTGTAGACGGTGATGAGTAGGGTGTCCCTGGAAAAATGCAGGTTTGTGAGGAAAGTGCAGGTATAGACATGATGTTGCCTTCATCCAACGTTGGTGCTATCGATGTCTGAGAGAGCTGTACACACGCACTTGTTTCCCCTTCCAAACCAACTGACGACCTACCAAGCAAACTGCCTGTTGCGGTTACAGTGGTGGAAGTTGTGTGTGGAAAACCAGGTGTGACAGCTGTCCCCACAGTCCTAGAAGATGAAGAGCGTGCGGATGCACTGGAAGGGGCAGGCGGTGGATAGTTTGCTCCGCTAGGCCGCATTGCAGCACGGTGAGCTTCCCACTGGGACATATAATATTTAGTCATGTGATGATTCATGGAAGAAGTTGTCAAACTGCTGAGGTTTTTGCCTCTACTAACAGATTCCCGACAAATTTTACAGATCACATGATTTGGGCAATCCTTTGCAAGGTCAAAAATGGACCAGGCTAGGCAAGGCTTAGAGGACATGCGAACAGCTGAGCCACCCCGACTAGTGCTCAGAGGCACAGTGGTGGCTGAGGATGCAGTTGTAGACGTGCTACCCGTATTCTTCCTCTGTCCAGGAAGGTGCAAGGTAACTTCGTAGTCAGTTGCATCCTCCTACACCGCCTCTGTTGACCTCCTCGAGTGCCTGACTGTGGGTTGACAGTAGGTGGGATCTAGAAGTTCTTCATCAAGCGTTGTGTTTGCACTCCCCTCAGCCTCAGACCGAGCCTCTTCCTGCCCTGACCAAATATTTAAGTTGTCATCCCAATCTGGTATCTGCCTCTCATCGTCATCAGAATGTTCCTCATTGTCTATAACTACAGGTGTTACAGTTTGTGAATAAGGGTCAACATTATGCTCAGAAACTTGGTCATCACGGCCTGAATCTGAGTCACAAAGGTTCTGGGCATCACTGCAGACCATTTCCTGGTCTGTACTCACTGTAGCTTGAGAGCAGACCTCTGATTCCCAGGCTATAGTGTGACTGAACAGCTCTGCAGACTCAGCCATCTCTGTTCCACCATACTGTGCAGGGAGGATGGAGACTTGAGAGCTGGGAGAAAACAAGTGTGATTGGGATGACAACTCAGAGGACTGGTTTTTTTTGGATGCGGTAGTTGAGGTGGAGGAGAGGGCACTTGTTGGAGCAGTTGAGATACATTCAAGCATGTTCTTTTTTTGGGCATCATCTACCTTTGTTCCAGTTGTTCATGTCCGTAAAAAAGGAAGCACATTGGATTGTCCAAGGAAAGTAGTAGACATCTTACTTTTGCTGGAAGATGGCCTATCTTCAGCAGATGTTAATGGAGCTTTGCCACCTTCCCCATGGACACAAACGTTTTTTCCTTTTCCAACACGCCTGTTCCCCTTTCCACCAGCATCTGTCATTTTGCCACTCATTTTGATTGCGACAAGATTGTCCACTTAAAATGTGGTAGTAAAAATTGAGAGGTGGTGTAGATTGCAGAGGTAGTCTAGCTTTATTGACAGCAGAAGAAACAACACTGACTATCCCTGACAATGCAACTATGGCCCTTAAACTGGCAGCACAGTTTGCAATTATAATAGCTTAGTAAAAATGAGCAGGAGGGTGCAATGCAGAGGTGCTGGAAATAGCTTGGCACCAGTGGGACACTAATGAAGTCCAACAGGCGCTTTTTGGATGCCACTAAGTTTCCTCAGTTTTTGCTTTTATAATGGCTTAGTAAAAATGAGCAGGAGGGTGCAATGCAGAGGTGCTGGAAATTACTTGGCACCAGTGGGACACTAATGAAGTCCAACAGACACTTTTAGGATGCCACTAAGTTTCCTCAGTGTTTTCTATTATAATAGCTTAGTAAAAATGAGGTTGAGGGTGCAATGCAGAGGTTCTGGAAATTACTTGGAACCAGTGGGACACTAATGAAGTCCAACAGCCACTTTTAGGATGCCACTAAGTTTCCTTAGTTTTTGCTATTATAATAGCTTAGTAAAAATGACCTTGAAGGTGCAATGCAGAGGTGCTGGAAATTGCTTGGCACCAGTGGGACACTAATGAAGTCCAACAGCCACTTTTAGGATGCCACTAAGTTTCCTCAGTGTTTGCTTTTATAATGGCTTAGTAAAAATGAGCAGGAGGGTGCAATGCAGAGGTGCTGGAAATTACTTGGCACCAGTGGGCCACTAATGAAGTCCAACAGCCACTTTTAGGATGCCACTAAGTTTCCTCAGTGTTTTCTATTATAATAGCTTAGTAAAAATGAGGTTGAGGGTGCAATGCAGAGGTGCTGGAATTGCTTGGAACCAGTGGGACACTAATGAAGTCCAACAGCCACTTTTAGGATGCCACTAAGTTTCCTCAGTCTTTGCTATTATATTAGCTTAGTAAAAATGAGCTTGAGGGTGCAATGTAGAGGTGCTGGAAATTGCTTGGCACCAGTGGGACACTTATGAAGTCCAACAGCCACTTTTAGGATGCCACTAAGTTTCCTCAGTGTTTGCTTTTGTAATTGCTTAGTAAAAATGAGCAGGAGGGTGCAATGCAGAGGTGCTGGAAATTACTTGGCACCAGTGGGACACTAATGAAGTCCAACAGCCACTTTTAGGTTGCCACTAAGTTTCCTCAGTGTTTGCTATTTTAATGGCTTAGTAAAAATGAAGTTGAGGGTGCAATGCAGAGGTGCTGGAAATTGCTTGGCACCAGTGGGACATTAATGTAGTCCAACAGCCACATTTAGGATGCCACTAAGTTTCCTCAGTGTTTGCTATTATAATAGCATACTAAAAATGAGCTTGAGGGTGCAATGCAGAGGTGCTGGAAATTGCTTGGCACCAGTGGGACACTAATGAAGTCCAACAGCCACTTTTTGGATAGCAGTAACTGGCAGCACTCTTTTAAATTAAAATAGCTTTGCAAAAATGTGCAGGAGGGGAGAATGCAGAGGTGGTGGGACTTGCTTGGCACAAGTGGCACAATAATGGAGTACAACAGCAACTTTTTGGATGCAACTAACTGGCAGCACTCTTTTAAATTAAAATGGCTTTGCAAAAATGTGCAGGAGGGGAGAATGCAGGGGTGGTGGGACTTGCTTGGCACAAGTGCCACAATAATGGAGTACAGCAGCCACTCTTTGGATGGCACTAACTGGCAGCACTCTGCAATTAAAATGGCTTTGCTAAAAAGGGCAGGAGGGTACAGTGGCCGGGCTGTGGGTCAGTGTAGAGGAAAGGAAGCCTCACTTTCTATCCCTCCTAATGGTGAAATGCAGCAAGGAAGTCCCTGAGCTTAGCTACACAGACACTGTTATCTGTAGCTGTTAAAAACCGGACCTGACTGTCACCTACGGCTCTGAGCCAGCTGTAACTAGCCCTTAAAAGGGCTGAAATAAAATTGTGTCCCTAATCTGTAGAACGCTGTGTGTATAGCGTACACAGCAGGACCGGTGAAAGGAGCTGCGTGAGAGGTGACTGACACCCAGACGCAGAAGGCAGATAATGCCGTGCTGGAACAAAATGTCCGTTTTTATAATGCAAGGACATGTGACATGGACAGCCTATGACACATGCCCTTGCTTCTCTGGCAAAAAGTCCACTTAGCTGTGTGTGTGTCTGGGATTGGTTGACATGCTGGCCCGCCCCACTACACGCGCTTAGGGAAGGAAGAAAAGAAAAAAGAAAAAAAATGGCCATTATCCCAGCAGCAGTGATCTGAACGCGCAGCCCCCGCACACTATACGCTGAAATTTCATAATAGTGTGAGTCACAGAGTGACTTACACTATTACAGTGAAAAGCCAGCTAGTAATTAGCTAGGCTTTTTGCTGATAGAAGCGTTCTCGAATGTAACTCGAGCTAACGAACTTTTAGCAAAAAGCTCAAGTTCTAGTTCGATCTAGAACACCTCCCAAAATCACTCGAACCGCTAACTGGAGAACCACGAACCATGAACCATGCTCAACTCTAGTCTCTATCAGTTTTGCACATCGAGAGACTGAAATTGTTGCCCATTCTTCCTTTGCAAATAGCTCGAGCTGAGTGAGGTTGGATGGTGAGCGATTGTGAGCAGCAGTTTTCAGCTCTTTCCACAGACTCTCGATTGGATTCAGGTCTGGACTTTAACTTGGCCATTCTAACACCTGGATACGTTTATTTGTGAACCATTCCATTGTAGATTTTGCTTTATGTTTGGGATCATTGTTTTGTTGGAAGACAAATCTCCGTCCCAGTCTCAGGTCTTTTGCAGACTCCAACAGATTTTCTTCAAGAATGGTCCTGTATTTGGCTCCATCCATCTTCCCATCAATTTTAACCATATTCCCTGTTCCTGCTGAAGAAAAACAGGCCCAAACCATGATGCTGCTACCACCATGTTTGACAGTGGGGATGGTGTGTTAAAGGTGGTGAGCTGTGTTGCTTTTACGCCAAACAAATCTTCTTTGTCGCTCCATTGGGAGACCCAGACAATTGGGTGTATAGCTTCTGCCTCCGGAGGCCACACAAAGTATTCCACTTTAAAAAGTGTAACCCCTCCCCTCTTCCTATACACCCTCCCGTGCATCACGGGCTCCTCAGTTTTATGCTTTGTGTGGAAGGAGGCACACATCCACTCATCTTCTCATTTTAGTTATATCGGTTGGAAGAAAAGTGGGCCCCCACGGGGCCCCCGGCATGTTCCCTTCTCACCCCACTATGTCGGCGGTGCTGTTAAGGTTGAGGTACCCATTGTGGGTACAAAGGCAGGAGCCTCATGCCGTCTCCTTCACCATCCCTTAGCGGCTCTGGGAGAAGTGGGATCCTCAGCGGTCATCCAGTCACTGGGACCGTGCTCCCTCCGCAGCCCCTGGGGGAATCTGTCGGACAGGAGTTTGTGTATCCTCATGGACCGGGCCCTGCATCACTAAGGTACTCTGTTCCCCCATGTGGGATTTGCATGGAGCGCCTGCATCCCGGACGCTGCAGCAGCTGCTTATTTGTGACAGCCGGCGGACTTCCGCGCCGACCGCGCCTGTTTGTCGGCCGCGGTATTAAATTTAGTCCCCGGCTTCAATTGCGGCCTAGTAGCAAAACTCCCGTCCCCGGGCCTGTCTATCAGGGATAAGGGCGGCACTGCCGACCTGACGTTGGCTGTGAGGGCCAGGGCTTCCTGTATGTTCCTCCCCCCCTCACTGATCACTGTGGGGACTCCAGATTCCCACACTTTTCTAACGCCGCCCCCGGCTTCTCTCCTCCCCTGAGAGCTCCGGCAGCCATTTCTTTGGCATTCTGCCTGTGGAAGATTTCCTGGAAAGAGCTCTGCAACGCTGGGAGACCTAAGGCAGGGAATCTGGAGGACACACACTCCGCTTTTTAGCTGTCGGTAAGCCACACCGGTCACCCGGTGCTGGTCCCCTTAGGGTGCCGGAATAGATACTATATATATTTATATATTTCTGTTCGGTCGGGCTGTATACCCTTCCCATATACCCTCAGTGATCACTCTCCTAGGAGACAACAGCATGTCGTCCACAAGGAGCAAGGGGGCCAAGACACAGGGTTATTTTGCGACCTGTACCTCTTGTGTGGCTAAGTTACCTGCGGGTTCCACCTACCCTCACTGTGAGCAATGCTCAACCCCTGTTTTGCTTCCACAACCGGAGCCTCGGTCACTAGTGGGCCCCTCGGCTCAGGTAGAATCCCTTGCTCCCCCTGTCCAGGCGGCAGGGACAGAGTTTGCAATTTTTGCTGAAAAACTCTCTGAGTCACTCTCACAATCCATTGCTCAGTCTATGGACAAATGATCTGCCAAGCTGCTTGAAGCTTTGCAGTCCAGACCGGTCCCTACACAGGCCCCGGGCCATGTTGGATCTTCACCCCCAGGCCCCTCTCTGCCCGCGCCGCAGCACGTTCCCAGGGGGGGCCCTAGGTCTCACGTGGAGGACTCCGGCCCGGACCACAGTCCCAGACCGGCTAAGCGGGCACGCTGGGAATCTTCCCCGACTTCTTCACGCTGCTCAGGTTCCCAGCGTGAGGACTCTCTGGAGGACGAGGCGGACGTCGCAGCTCAGGGCTCTGACACTGACGTTGCCCTCAATCTTGATACACCTGACGGGGACGCCATAGTAAATGATCTTATCTCGTCCATCAACCAGGTGTTAGATATCTCTCCCCCACCGCGACCTGTAGAGGAGTCGACTTCTCAGCAGGAGAAACACCAGTTTAGGTTCCCTAAACGTACACGGAGTGCGTTTTTCGATCACTCTAACTTCAGAGATGCTGTCCAGAAGCCCAGAGCGGTTCCGGACAAGCGCTTTACTAAGCGCCTTACTGACACACGTTACCCCTTCCCTTCTGACGTTGTCAAGGGTTGGGCTCAATGTCCTTAGGTGAATCCCCCAGTCTCTAGATTGGCGGCTAGATCTGTGGTATCGGTTGCAGATGGATCATCGCTAAAGGATGCCACTGACAGGCAGATAGAGCTCCTGATGAAATCCATCTATGAAGCCACGGGCGCGTCTTTTGCCCCGGCCTTTGCAGCCGTGTGGGCACTACAAGCTATCTCAGCTTGTCTGGCTGAGATTAATGCGGTTACACGTAATTCTGCTCCGCAGGTTACGTCTTTGACTTCCCAGGCGTCAGCTTTTTCTTCCTACGCCATGAACGCAGTTTTAGACTCTGCTAGCCGTACAGCGGTGGCATCCGCTAACTCTGTGGCAGTCCGCAGGGCCATGTGGCTGCGCGAATGGAAGGCAGACTCGGCTTCCAAGAGGTTCTTAACCGGTTTGCCGTTTGCTGGCGGCCGATGGTTTTGCGAACGTTTGGATGAGATTATTAAGGAATCTAAGGGAAAGGACTCCTCCTTACCCCAGTCCAAACCAAAGAGACCTCAGCAACGACAGATACAAGCGAGGTTTCGGTCCTTTCGTCCCTCCGCCAAGCCCCAATCCTCTTCGTCCAGCAGGCCAGAGAAAGGCCAGAGGAACTCCTATGCGTGGCGGGCTAAGTCACGCCCCCAAAAGGCCGCAGGAGGCACTGCTTCCAAGGCGGCCTCCTCATGACTCTCGGCATCCCCAAACCGCATCCTCGGTCGGTGGCAGGCTCTCCCGCTTTTGCGACGCCTGGTGGCCACATGTTCAAGACCGATGGGTGAGAGACATTCTGTCTCACGGTTACAGGATAGAGTTCAGCTCTCGTCCTCCGACTCGTTTCTTCAGAACATCTCCGCCCCCCGAGCAAGCCGATGCACTTTTTCAGGCGGTGAACGCTCTGAAAACAGAAGGAGTTGTGATCCCTGTTCCCCTCCAGGAACATGGTCGCGGCTTTTACTCCAACTTGTTTGTGGTGCCAAAGAAGGAAGGCTCGTTCCGTCCCGTTCTGGACCTCAAACTACTCAACAGACATGTGAGCACCAGACGGTTTCGGATGGAATCTCTCCGCTCTGTCATCGCTTCAATGTCACAAGGAGACTTCCTAGCATCGATCGACATCAAGGATGCTTATCTCCATGTGCCGATCACACCCGAACATCAACGCTTTTTGCGCTTCGCCATCAGGGACGAACACCTTCAGTTCGTGGCATTGCCTTTCGGCCTGGCGACAGCCCCACGGGTGTTCACCAAGGTCATGGCATCTGTTGTGGCGGTCCTACACTCTCAGGGCCACTCGGTGTTTCCTTACTTAGACGATCTTCTGGTCAGGGCACCCTCTCAGTTGGCGTGTCAAAACAGCCTTTCCGTCGCTCTGGCGACTCTCCAGCAGTTCGGATGGATCATCAACTTTCCAAAATCCAAGTTGACACCGACCCAATCACTGACGTACCTGGGGATGGAGTTTCATACTCAGTCAGCGGTAGTCATGCTACCACGGGACAAACAGCTTTCTCTGCAGGCAGGGGTGCAATCTCTTCTTCGGGGTCAGTCACACCCCTTGAGGTGCCTCATGCACTTCCTGGGGAAGATGGTGGCAGCGATGGAGGCAGTGCCCTTCGCGCAATTCCATCTGCGGCCACTCCAGTGGGACATTCTCCGAAAATGGGACAGGAGGTCGACTTCACTCGACAGGAACGTCTCTCTTTCCCTTGCAACCAAGACGTCACTTCAGTGGTGGCTCCTTCCCAACTCTCTGTCGCAGGGGAAATCCTTCCTACCCCCCACCTGGGCTGTGGTCACGACAGACGCGAGCCTGTCAGGGTGGGGGGCGGTTTTTGTCCACCACAGGGCTCAGGGAACCTGGACTCCGATAGAGTCATCCCTTCAGATCAATATTCTGGAGATAAGGGCAGTGTATCTAGCCCTATTGGCCTTTCATCGGTGGCTGGAGGGCAGGCAGATCCGAATCCAGTCGGACAACGCCACGGCCGTCGCTTACATCAACCACCAAGGCGGCACTCGCCGTCGTCAAGCCTTCCAGGAAGTCCGACGAATTCTGCAGTGGGTGGAAGCCACAGCCTCCACCATCTCCGCAGTTCACATCCCGGGCGTAGAAAACTGGGAAGCAGATTTTCTCAGCCGACAGGGCATGGACGCGGGGGAATGGTCTCTTCACCCAGACGTGTTTCGAGAGATCTGTCGCCGCTGGGGAACGCCGGACGTCGATCTCATGGCGTCACGGCACAACAACAAAGTCCCGGCATTCATGGCCCGGTCTCAAGATCACAGAGCTCTGGCGGCGGACACATTAGTTCAGGTTTGGTCGCAGTTTCGACTTCCCTATGTGTTTCCTCCTCTGGCGATGCTCCCCAGAGTGCTGCGCAAAATCAGGTCCGACTGTCGTCGCGCCATTCTCGTCGCTCCAGATTGGCCGAGGCGGTCGTGGTACCCGGATCTGTGGCATCTCACGGTGGGTCAACCGTGGGCGCTCCCAGACCGCCCAGACTTGCTGTCTCAAGGGCCGTTTTTCCATCTGAATTCTGCGGCCCTCAACCTGACTGTGTGGCCATTGAGTCCTGGCTCCTAGCATCCTCAGGGTTATCTCAAGATGTCATTGCCACTATGAGACAGGCCAGGAAACCAACGTCCGCCAAGATCTATCACAGGTCTTGGAGGATCTTCTTATCCTGGTGCTCTGACAAGGGTTTTACTCCTTGGCCCTTTGCCTTACCCACTTTTCTTTCATTCCTTCAATCCGGAATGGACAAGGGTTTGTCTCTCGGCTCTCTCAAGGGACAAGTATCGGCGCTTTCCGTATTTTTTCAAAAGCATCTAGCCAGGCTTCCGCAGGTCCGCACGTTCCTGCAGGGAGTTTGCCACATAGTCCCACCTTACAAGCGTCCGCTGGAACCCTGGGACCTCAACAGGGTGCTAACGGCTCTTCAGAAACCACCTTTCGAGCCGCTGCGGGAGGTCTCTTTATCACGTCTTTCGCAAAAGGTGGCATTTCTAGTGGCAGTTACATCGCTCCGTAGAGTGTCGGAGCTGGCAGCGCTGTCACCAGGATAAGGTGGTTCTACGTCCGGTCCCGGAATTTCTCCCTAAAGTGGTATCCCCTTTTCATCTCAATCAGGATATCTCCTTACCTTCATTTTACCCTCATCCAGTTCACCAATGTGAAAAGGATTTGCACTCATTAGATTTAGTGAGAGCACTCCGGCTCTATGTGTCTCGCACGGCGCCCCTGCGCCGTTCAGATGCCCTTTTTGTCCTTGTCGCTGGCCAGCGTAAGGGTTCGCAGGCTTCCAAGTCAACCTTGGCTCGATGGATCAAGGAACCGATTCTTGAATCCTACCGTTTTTCTGGGCTTCCACTTCCTTCAGGGTTGAAAGCCCATTCTACCAGAGCCGTGGGTGCGTCCTGTGCACTGCGGCACCGGGCTACGGCTCAGCAGGTGTGTCAGGCAGCTACCTGTCTAGTCTGCACACTTTCACGAAACACTATCAGGTGCATACCTATGCTTCGGCAGACGCCAGTCTAGGTAGGCGAGTCCTTCAGGCGGCGGTTGCCCACCTGTAAGAGGGGGTCGTTTTAGGCGGGCTTTGCGACATTGCACATTGCGACATTGCACGTGCGATGTCGGTGGGGTCAAATCGAAAGTGACGCACATCCGGCGTCGCAGTCGATATCGCAACGTGCAAATCCTTTTTGATACGATGAACGAGCGCAAAAGCGTCGTTATCGTATCATCGCTGCAGCCTCCGACATTTCCATAATGCCGGTGCTGCGACAGGTGCGATGTTGTTCCTCGCTCCTGCGGCAGCACACATCGCTGTGTATGAAGCCGCAGGAGCGAGGAACTTCACCTTACCTGCCGCCGGCTGCAATGAGAAGGACGGAGGTGGGCGGGATGTTTACATCCTGCTCATCTCCGCCCCTCCGCTTCAATTGGCCGCCTGCCGTGTGACGTCACTGTGACGCCGCACGACCCGCCCCCTAAGGAAGGAGGCGGGTCGCCGGCAAGAGGGACGTCGCACGGCAGGTATGTGTGTGTAAAGCTGCCGTAGCGATAATAATCGCTACGGCAGCTTTCACTATATATCGAACGTGCGACGGGGGCGGGACTATCGCTGCAGCATCGGTAACACATTGTTACTGATGTCGCAGCGTGCAAAGCCCGCCTTAGGCTCTTTTTATCGAGGTATTCTTTTACCCACCCAGGGACTGCTTTTGGACGTCCCAATTGTCTGGGTCTCCCAATGGAGCGACAAAGAAGAAGGGAATTTTGTTTACTTACCGTAAATTCCTTTTCTTCTAGCTCCTATTGGGAGACCCAGCACCCGCCCCTGTTCCCTTCGGGCTGTTTGTTCTTTTGTGTACACATGTTGTTCATGTTGAATTGTTCTTTTGGTTCATGGTTTTCAGTTCTCCGAACATCCTTCGGATTGAATTTACCTTAGACCAATTTATAAGTTTCCTCCTTCCTGCTTTTGCACCAAAACTGAGGAGCCCGTGATGCACGGGAGGGTGTATAGGCAGAGGGGAGGGGTTACACTTTTTAAAGTGTAATACTTCGTGTGGCCTCCGGAGGCAGAAGCTTTACACCCAATTGTCTGGGTCTCCCAATAGGAGCTAGAAGAAAAGGAATTTACGGTAAGTAAACAAAATTCCCTTCGTTTGGCATTGTGCCCAATAGTTCAATTTTGGTTTCATCTGATCAGAGCACCTTCTTCCACATATTTGGTGTGTCTCCCAGGTGGCTTGTGGCAAACTTTAAACAACACTTTTTATGGATATCTTGGAGAAATGGCTTTTTCCTTGCCACTCTTTCATAAAGGCCAGATTTGTGCAGTGTACGATTGATTGTTTTCCTATGGACAGACTCACACATCTCAGCTGTAAATCTCTGCAGTTCATCCAGAGTGGTCATGGGCCTCTTGGCTCCATCTCTGATCAGTCTACTTGTTTGAGATGAAAGTTTGGATGGATGGCCAAGTCTTGGTAGATTTGCAGTGGTATGATACTTTTTCCATTTCAATATGATCACTTGCACAGTGCTCCTTGGGATGTTTAAACGTTTGGAAATCTTTTTGTAACCAAATCCGACTTTAAACTTCTCCACAACAGTATCACGGACCTGCCTGTTATGTTCCTTGGTCTTCATGATGCTATCTGAGCTTTAAACAGAACACTGAGACTATCACAGAGCAGATGCATTTATAGGAGACTAGATTACACACAGGTGGCTTATATGTATCATCATCAGTCATTTAAGACAACATTGGATCATTCAGAGATCCTCAATGAACTTCTGGAGTGAATTTGCTGCACTGAAAGTAAAGGGGACGAATAATATTGCACGCCCCACTTTTCAGTTATTTATTTTTTAAAAAAGTTTAAAATAAGCAATACATTTCGTTCAACTTCACAATTGTGTTCCACTTGTTGTTGATTCTTCACCATAACATTACATTTTTTATCTTTATATTTGAAGCCTGAAATGTGGGAAAAGGTTGAAAAATTCAAGGGAGCCGAATACTTTCGCAAGGCACTGTAGAAGAGAGTAACAAGGAAAATCGTTCCTTCTTAGGAACTCTCCAAAGACCCTTCCCTACTGAATACACAGAACTGAGGATGGAAACCATAAGCTCCAAAAAAGGGTGACTTGCCAGTGCACTATTTAATGCAAACTCAGCCAAGGGTAGATAGGACAACCAATTTCCTAGTTATCTGACACAAATATCTTAGGTAGGTCTCTTAAACTCTGATTTAAGCATTTCTGCCCATTGGATTAGGGATCGAATGCTGAGGAAAATACAGATGTATCCCCAGATGAGAACAAAATACCCCCCCAAAATTTAGAGAAAAACTGGGTCCCCCGATCTGACATCACATGATAGGGAACCCTGGGAAGTTTCACGATTTCAGACACAAACACATGAGCTAATGTTTTAGCATTTAGCATACAAAAAAACCCACAGTAAATGTCACTACACACAGGATACACAGGGGTCATGATACAACAGAGGTCCCTGGCACTAGGGAGAGGGGATCAGGGTCACTACCTGCACTCACCTGTGGCTGAAAGCTGCACTACCTGATATCTCTATATGGCTTCTTTCACCCTGTTGTTAACCACATTCCTAAGGCCTTGTTTACCCTAAACTCACCCTGGCTAGTGAGCAGGCCAACGAGATCACTAGTTTACCCTCTACAATACAGAAACACACGGGTAGGAAAACAGACGGGCGAAACAGACATGAAAAGGGAAAACACTCCAGGAAGCTTAAGTGTAGAAACCACCCCTGCTGTACACAAAATGACAAACTTTTTCCAGAGCAGGTTTCTTCCAAAGTGGACAACAATAGAAATGAACAAACAGTTTGTATCACAGGCATAAGCTGATCAGGCGCATGCCCTAAAATAGTGAAGGGGAATGAGCTCAAGAGCCACACCTGAGATTGAGAACTACAGCCAGCAGCCTGGCAAGAAAGGATGCTTAACCCTTACAGCACTGCTAGCAAAAAGATGTTATTCAAGTAACAGAAGTGGATCTGCCAGCAGCAAGGTGCTGTGACCATCTGTTACCAGACTCGCCTGAGGTCTCCACCGGGTGGGACACACTCATGACACATTAATGCTATGAAGTTTAATAAGACAGGGATGTCCCCTGTCGCCCCTTCTCTTCACAACAGCAATAGAACAATTGGCCTGCCTGGTGCATGCCTCTCCTGACATTACTGGCTTTTGATGTGGGTCTTTGGAAAAGAAAATATCTTTGTATGCAAATTACATGATCCTATTTCTGGGAATTTGAGTACATCTATTGGTCCAGTAATGGATCTAATCAAAATATTTGGGAAATGGTCTGGTTTACTCATTGATTGAAACAAATCAGTTCTCCTGCCTGTTGACACTATCCATATAGATTATTCCAGAAAATCTACACAAATTCAAATTGTTCAAAATTTTAAATACTGGGTATGATAGTTTAAAAACTTTTACTCATTTAATTTAATTCCCTTGGTGTTGAAAGTTATAATCCACCTTGACATGTGATGTCGAATTCCATTATCATGGTATGTTAAAGGAAAAAGAAATCAGCTACAATTAGACTTGAGACACTGCAAAGGGGAAAAAAGGCTGGTAGTCTGGTGATTCCTAATACGTGTATTTATTTCTAGAATTCACAGTTGCAGAAGCTTCATGATGGGGTTCAGCTGAACGATGTGGGGTATCGGGACTATTATTCAAAGAAGAAACTAAGTGAAAACTTCCTTTCTCTGTATTGGAGGTTAGATAGCCTAAGGAAAATGACCCATTATGTCCTAATTTAAATATATGTAAAGTCTAGTATAGAGGTAAACATATCTTACGTTGTATTGGTCTTATTGGTTGTAATGAATATACCGCAATGTGGCATATTTCTAGATTATCTGAAATTTATTAACTAGAAGGTTTTGATAAATGGGAATATAAGGGAATTTGTTTATTATCCCAAATGATAAAGGATGTAGCACTTAAAAGCTTAGAACATATTCATTAGGAATTCAATCTTCCATATAAATCCTTTTATTAATATTTATAACTTTATCATGCATACAATGCACAATTTAAGGGTAATGATTTTAATATTGATAAAGATCCTATAGTAAATTCAATTGCTACAGCTATTGAATCAAAATACCTAACTACTGCTATATATAAGCTTTTATTATCTTCATATTTGAATAAATATGCTTTGAAGGTCAAAGTAAATGGGAGGAGGATGAGGTCCCTTTTTTTGTGGAACAATGGAGTGAGATACTAGAATTAGCACCTATTTTATCCTTATCTGTATTGCAGAAGATGTCTCAAATTCTTCTTATCCATAGAGTATATGGGTACCGTCACACTTTAGCGAAGCTCCAGCGATCCCACCAGCAATCTGACCTGGTCAGGATCGCTGGTGCAATATTATAGAAAACCCCGGCACACAGATGGAGAAAAAGAGAATATCCAGTCAAAGTTGCTTTTAATATGCTGGTGTTTTATTCGTGAAAAATTCCATAACAGTCAGTGTGTGGCATAAAGGCAAAGTGAGGATCGCTGGTGCGTCGCAACATGGTCGCTGGTGAGCTGTCAATCAGGCAGATCTCACCAGCGACAAGTGACCAGCCCCCAGCCAGCAGCGATGCGTGGAAGTGATGCTGCGCTTGGTAACTAAGGTAAATATCGGGTAACCAAGCGCTTGGTTACCCGATATTTACCTTGGTTACCAGCACACACCGCTTAGCGCTAGCTCCCTGCATTCCTAGTCAGAGTACACATCAGGTTAATAAGCAAACCGCTTTGCTTATTTACCCGATGTGTACTCCGACTACTTGTGCAGGGAGCAAAGAGCCGGCACTGACAGCGTGAGAGCAGCGGATGCTAGTAACCAAGGTAAATATCGGGTAACCAAGCAAAGGGCTTCGCTTGGTTACCCGATATTTACCTTGGTTACAGCTTACCGCAGACTACCAGACGCCGGTTCCCTGCTCCCTGCACATTCATATCATTGCTCTCTCGCTGTCAAACACAGCGATGTGTGCGTCACAGCGGGAGAGCAACGTCCAAAAAATGAACTGTGTGTAACGAGCAGCGATCTCACAGCAGGGGCCAGATCGCTGCTCAGTGTCACACACAGCGAGATCGCTAATGAGGTCACTGGTGCGTCACAAAAACCATGACTCAGCAGCGATCTCGCTAGCGATCTCGCTATGTGAGAAGTACCCCTATGAAAGGCTGAATATTTTGTTCAAGATTGGAGAACCAGACACAGATGCATATCCAAGATGTCGACTAGATTGGGCATACCTAAATCATATGATATAGGAGTGTGTGTATATGTAAGATATTGGAATTGAGTATCCTCCTTGATGGAACATGTTTTTTGGATACATATACAAGTAACTCAAAGAATAAATATACTCGGCCTACTGGGAGATTGCATTGGTTGAACTTCTCTTGTGGCAATCGCCATTTATAAGGTATTGTTCCAAGCTAGAGAGTTATTGGTTCTGCACTAATAATAGGAAGATATGGAGGACTAATAGCATAAAAAGAAAACATGGAGGGCAAGAGAAACAAGAACCAGAGGCACATACACAATCCATTAACTCATGTTATCTTCCTTACAGGTGTGAAAGACCCTTTCAAACCTTTAAATCAAATATAGACATGTCAAAATAGCCCCAAAATATATGGTTGTGGGTGAAAAGCTGGTGACCAGCAGTCTGTTAACTTTTTTTACTACTGTGTAGTCATACACCAGATGTACAGTTTGTTCAATGTTCACTGTTTTTTTCCCTAGCTCCATGGCAAAGCTGTGAATTTATCCAGATTTCCTTTAAAATTGCTGCTGCATTCCGTATTTCTGTTTTTATACAGACTGTAACAGTCCTTCATGATTGGCTGCACTCATGTATTAAAATAGCTATTATGGGAAAGGCTGCCTGGCTGCACCCAAGGTCATGTGAGCCATCTTTGGCTGATGTAGTCTTTACAATGTGTAAAAAGGTGGTGGCCATTTTAGATGATTGTTGTACAGCAAACCACAAATATGTGAAGTTGCCGGGTTGGGCAAATCGCATCTGATAGATTCACTAATCTCTAGATAATTTTTTATTATTATTATTATTATTATTATTATTATTATTATTATTATTTCAATAATAAAGCATTGTACAAGGGCAAAATATGTTTGTTTTTTTAACTATTTTTCTAAATACTTTGTTATCTAAATGGGTCTCATACAAGGCAGACCTAATGGCCATTGTTATGCCTACAGCTTCTATGACAATTTCTGTCTATAAAACCACTTTTATGAATATTGAAAAGTTAAGCATCCAAGATCGCAGTTAATTCTCATCCCAATCAGCAAATCACAAGTATGTGAAGTTGCAATGTTAGGCAAATCGCATACATAGTGTCACAAATCTATAGCTAGCATAGATTATAATTATTATTATTATTATTATTATTATTAATTTAATAACAGAACATTGTGCACGGCTAAAATCTATTTTTTAACCACTATTTTTCTACACACTTTATTTGATCTAATTGGCTTTCATACAAGGCAGACCTAAGGGCTATTGATATGCCTGAAGCTTCCATGAAAATGTCCTTCTACAAAGCCACTTTTGTGAATACCAAGAGGTTAAACATCCAAGATTGGAGTTAATTCTCATCCCAATCTTTAAATGTATGTTTCAGCTGTATCTTTTTGCCATCATTTTACAGTGAGGAGTTGTATTGAAATAGAACTGGTAAGCCATGTGCATACAATGCATTTTTGATGCGTTTTTGGGTGTAGTTTTGTCACAAAACAGCATGCCTATCCTTATGCCAGCAAATTTTCAGATTTTGTGTTATACTGAGCCTGATGATGAAGAGACCTGAGCAGTCTTATAAGCTTGCTATTTATTACCATCTTTTCAATTAACCATTAAAAGGTATCAACCACTGAGGACTCTCAGTTCTTTTAAACAATTTTTTTCTCTCTACAGGCTAACAAAGGTATATTTTACCTGTAGCAAATCAATGAGAATTCTGAAGTGTTGTGCACATGTTGCTTATTTTCCTCTTGCAGATTTAGTGCAGAAAATGATCTGCAGCATGTCAATTCTTTCAGCATTTTTGCCAGCGTTTTTCCATCTCAAATGCATGAAAAACACTTTCATAAACGCACTGAAAATGTGGTAAAAATGCACGATGCACAGTGCCAAGAGATGCAGATTTGGTGCAGAAATTTCTGCAACCAAATACTCAGCGTCTGTACATAGCCTTAATGTAGTGTGCAGTGAAGCATTTTCCCCTTCTCTATATTGTATATTAAAAGAATGTTTTATACTTTTATATGTTTGACTGACATATGCACAAATCCTTATTGTTCATGATCATGCAGATTTCTTAAAGAAGTTTCATATTAAAAAAATCATAAAAAGTTCTGATATGGCTTTACAAAATCATATTTATGGAATTTACCCCTGAATATGTGTCACACTGGACCACTGTGACAATATTTTGTATATTTCAGCACTATCTAAACCCTTTAAGTGAGTTTGCAAGGTCTACTGCTTCTTGGATGAATTGCTGTTCACGGTTTACAATAAATGATATACAGTTGACAAGAGCATCACCGGAGGAGTGCAGATTTGTCCAAATGACTTGTTAAAATGAAATCTTTAAGATGACCAAATATACTTGGTCTACTACACATGTATGCCTACAAGAAAGTGAGAAGAATATATTAGGGAGTGAATGTGCCTAAAACATTCAAGAAATTAAAAATCTGCATGAGATTTGATGGTAGGTGATAGTATATGTGGTTACCACTGGCTTACCCAGGACATAGCCATGAAGGTATAGAAATGACAGCTAGAATGAAGCAATGAAGAACAGACTGCTAAGAAAAGAAAAACAGGACTAAACATTGTTACTGAGCAGGTAATGTTTAACCAATACCTGTATACATTATAAGAACAGATTAGACATTAAATGTATAAGGCTGTTAGAAGTGTCTATTGTAGCATGTTTTATCATGTATATTCAGCATCTCTTTTATTGCTAATTATATTTTATGTTATGTATCTATGTCATGTATATCCTTGGGAAACGAAAACTAAAATCATCTTTTCTCTTTCATGAATGGAATGGATTTCTATTATTGTCCTGTTCAATCTTGAATAATGGTTACATTTCAATTATGCCTATTTATACAATTTTCAAGTACAGGCTAAAACTGTTTCATTGATATGGCTTCTAAAGCCTATTATGATATCCTATGCCCTGTTGCACTAGAAAAGCCTGCAGCTGTCTAAAGCTTAATTATGCATGAATGAAAGCCCAGATGCTTGGCCAATCATGCCTCAACAGAGTGCTTTTTCTTTTTCATGTTTGTTTGAATAATAATTGGATAGATTTATATTTTCGGCTGCATACCATTTCTTCAGTACCCTATTATTTGCTGCCATTTTAGTTATTTATTTGGTTCTATAGGTTTTATTTTAGATATGTTTGCTTACTGAGATGTGTGTTAAATCCAAAATAAGTGATTAATGTCTTTGTCAAATGTTATTAATTTCATTACAAATCAAAAGCAATGTCTATTCATCCCATATTACTCCAGATGGCTGGATGCTGAAATGTGAATAGTTAAGCAGTGTCTGGCAACTGAGTTAAAACAAAGAAGGCTCAGTGCCAAAGATCCAGAAAGAGAGGTTTGTACAGTCAAGCGGTAAGTTAAACACCTGGTGGAAGATGTTAATGAAGACCTTGAATTTATGGCCATGATAAGTGTTTAATTATAAAAAAAAAAACACTTTCCAGGACAACGTGATACAGACAGACCTTTCTTCATTTGACAAAAAAAATTAGGGCAAAGGTATTCTTTAACCTAAAATATTCCAGTATATAAAGGCATATTTTTTTTCAATATCACTCACTGTAACCAAAAATTTGTTTATGTTATGAACTTATGATATGTCAAGAGCAAATTTTAAATAATGTTATAAGTGCTCAGATTTAATGTGTTATCGCTATGATATTTCACCAATGGCTGATTGGATGTGGCCAGTAGAGATGAGCGAACTGGTCCCGGTTCGGCTCAAGGCCGGTTCGCCGAACGGGGGTCCCGTTCGAGTTCGGTTCGTCGAACGTTCGACGAACCGAACTCGAACGTATAGGCTATAATGGGAGGCAATCACAAACACATAAAAATGCATTATAAATGTACACAAAGAGTTAATAAACATTGCCATAACACTTACCGGTCCTCGCGATCCCTTCTGCACTCTGTCTCCTGCCGCTATTCCATCCGATGATCGCTGAATCCTCCCGGTGACCTGCACTGCCAGCAGAGATGCAGGACCTATCGTGACGTCAAAATAGCCATGTGACCAGTCACGTGGCTATTATCTCATTGGCTACAGACTGGTCACATGACTATGACACGTCATGTAGGACCTGAGAGTGCATCTCTCCGGTACACGGTGCACATATGTGTATCGCCGTGTACCGGCGACATGCTCTAGCACACGGTCGACTCCCCGTTCCGTTAGGGACCGGCTGACACAGCCGGTCATTAACGGAGATCACCGTTGCCATAGCAACGCAGTTAGCGGTGACGTCACCGCTAACCGCGGCTCCGAGAGCACCGTTGCTATGGTAACGCGTCTGTCAGCGTTACCGCTAGCAGCCAGCACTGATCACTCACGGAGTGAAGGCTGCACGCTGCTTCCCGATTGTAGTGATGATTGTAGTGAGGATGGAGGTTCCCCAGCCCCAAGTGATGAGCTGGTGAACCTCATCCTTCCTCACTACAATCGTCACTACTACTACAATAGTGATGATTGTAGTGAGGATGGAGGTTCCCCAGCCCCAAGTGATGAGCTGGTGAATCTCATCCTTCCTCACTACAATCGTTACTACTACTACACTAGTGATGATTGTAGTGAGGATGGAGGTTCCCCAGCCCCAAGTGATGAGCTGGTGAATCTCATCCTCACTACAATCGTCACTACTACTACACTAGAAAGAAAGAAGACGGAAGAGCAGGATCGTGGAGGGCTGACAGGGGGTAATAAAGATGGAGTCTCTAATGTGTCTGTGTATTTATTTCTATTAAAGTATTTTTTCTCTGTGTGGTGTCTTTTTTTTAACCCTTTATTGGAGATTCTTAATGGCCGGGTCAAACGTGCCTGACATTAAGAATCTCTGGCTTAATACTGGCTGGTAAAACAAAGCCAGTATTAACTCATGATTACCCAACAAGCCACCCGGCTCCAGGGCTGTTGGAAGAGTTGGATACAGCGCCAGATGATGGCGCTTCTATGAGAGCGCCATTTTCTGGGACGGCTGCGGACTGAAATCCGCAGCAGAGGCGCCCACAAACCTCGGGTTAACCTGTGCTGCGGATTCCAATCCCCAGCTGCCTAGTTGTACCCGGCTGGACACAAAAATAGGGCGAAGCCCACGTCATTTGTTTTTTAATTATTTCATGAAATAAGTGAAATAATTAAAAAAAACGGGCTTCCCTATATTTTTGGTTCCCAGCCGGGTACAAATAGGCAACTGGGGGTTGGAGGCAGCCCGTGGCTGCCAGCTGTACCTGGCTAGCATACAAAAATATGGCGAAGCCCACGTCATTTTTTTGGTGGGCAAAAAAATTCTGCATACAGTCCTGGATGGAGTATGCTGAGCCTTGTAGTTCTGCAGCTGCTGTCTGCTCCTCTCCATACAGACAGACAGCAGCTGCAGAACTACAAGGCTCAGCATACTCCATCCAGGACTGTATGCAGAAGTTTTTTGCCCCCTGAAAAAATTATGTGGGCTTCGCCATATTTTTGTATGCTAGCCAGGTACAGCAGGCAGGTACGGCTGCCCCCAACCCCCAGTTGCCTATTTGTACCCGGCTGGGAACCAAAAATAAAGGGAAGCCCTTTTTTTATTATTTCATGAATTTCATGAAATAATTAGAAAACAAATGACGTAGGCTTCGCCCCATTTTTGTGTCCGGCCAGGTACAACTAGGCAGCTGGGGATTGGAATCCGCAGCACAGGTTGGCCTGAGCTTTGTGGGCCCCACTGCTGCGAATTGCAGTCTGCAGCCGCCTCAGAAAATGGCATTTTCATAGAAGCGCCATATTCTGGCGCTGTATCCAACTCTTCCAGCACCTGCCTGCTATACCTGGCTAGCATACAAAAATATGGCGAAGCTCACGTCCTTTTTTTGTAGTTTTTTGGCAAAAAAAATAAAAAATGCTTCCCTGGATTTTCCATTGCCAGTGAAGGTAACACCAAGCAGTGGGGGTTAGCAGCCAGTAGCTGCTTGGATTACCCTTAGCTAGCAATACAAAAAATGCAGCGGGAGCCCATATTTATTTTTTTTAATTATTTATATAAATAACTAAAAATAAAATGGGCTTCCCTGTATTTTGATTGCTGGACATCACAGTGCTGTAAAAATAAATCTTTAAAAAAATGATGTAGCGCTCCACGGTATTTTTGATTCTCAGCGCAGATAAAGCAGACAGCTATGGGTTGCCACCCCCATCTGCCTGCCGTTACCTTGGTTGGCAATCAAAATACAGGGAAGCCCATTAATTTTTTCTATTTAAAAAATAGTTAAAAAAAAAAATGACGTTGGGTCCCCCCATTTTTGATAGCCAGCTAGGGTAAAGCAGACGGCTGTAGCCTGAAAACCACAGCTGGCAGCTTTACCGTGGTTGGGGATCCAATGTGGAGGTCCCCTCAGGCTCTTTTTTATAATTATTTTATAAATATTAATAATTACACAATAAAAGTAGGGTCCCCCCCAAATTGGATCACCAGCCAAGGTAAAGCGGAGAGCTGTAGTCTGGTATTCTCAGGGTGGGAAGGTCCATAGTTATTGGGCCTTCACAGCCTAAAAATAGCAGGCCGCAGGCACCCCAGACGTGGCGCATCCACTAGATGCGCCAATCCTGGCGCTTCACCCCAGCTCATCCCATGCCCTGGTGCAGTGGCAAACGGGGTAATAAATCGGGTTGATACTAGCTGTAAAGTCACCTGAGATCAAGCCCGGCAGTTTGTGATGTCATGGCGTCTATTAGATACCCAACATCATAAACTGTCAGTACTAACAAAAACAAAAAATCGACAAAAGAAATTTATTTGAAAAAACAGTCCCCAAAACATTTCCTCTTTCACCAATTTATTGTAAGAAAAAAAATAAAGGGGTCCCACGACGACTCTGGACCATCTAGAATATGGAGGGGGAGACACTCAGGGAACGTATCCCCCATTTTCTAGGAGTGCAGACCCTTCATGTGAGGAGTGTGGGTGCAATGAATCTGCACTCACTCTCCCCGGGTCCACAGCAGCAGAGTCCATGTCGTAATGGTTGCTACCAAAGCTGCAATGCCCTGCTCATGAGGTAAGGGCATGCCTAATCAGGAGAACTACTGTAGAGGAAGCTCTGCTCACTGGTATATAGGTGCTCAGAGGTAATAATAGATAAAATTAGTGAGTAACCTCGGCACTCTAAATCTCCCAGACTAAGTCAGTAAGTCACAATGGATAGTAATGCAAAATCACTTTTTATTGGTCCGTATTAAGAAATTTTTTTTTCATAAGCATATATGTTTTTGTCCAAAACAAGTTACAAATGACGTTTCGGCCTGAGCCTTCGTCAGATTGGACTTATCTGCATGTAATCATGAAAAATGACAATAATCAGTATCACATAAGAGTGAGAGAACAATAACATAAACTCGAACAATGTAGAGGTACAATTGGCATGCAGCAAAAAAATTGCAACACAGCAAAAAATGAAACACATGATACAAATGTCATAATACAGTACAAGGACAATATAGTAATGACAAATATGGGGTCAGAGTAGGCTTAGACAGCTCTGGTACGAAAGAGATGTCAATCATAAAGTAACATGTGCAGTAGGTGTAGAGCTACAGTATGCATGGCAGAGCTAATGGGTAGACCGACCATAGAAAAAGAACGGAGAAAAAGTGGAGAAAAAGTGGAGAAAAAGTGGAGAAAAAGTGGAGAATAAGTGGAGAAAAAGTGGAGAATAAGTGGAGAAAAAGTGGAGAAAAAGTGGAGAAAAAGTGGAGAAAAAGTGGAGAAAAAGTGGAGAAAAAAATGGAGAAAAAGTGGAGAAAAAGTGGAGAAAAAAATGGAGAAAAAGTGGAGAAAAAGTGGAGAAAAAGTGGAGAAAAAGTGGAGAGAAAGTGGAGAAAAAGTGGAGAAAAAGTGGAGAAAAAGTGGAGAATAAATGGAGAAAAAGTGGAGAAAAAGTGAAGAACAAGTGGAGAAAAAGTGGAGAAAAAGTGGAGAAAATAATGGAGAAAAAGTGGAGAAAAAGTGGAGCATAAATGGAGAAAAAGTGGAGAAAAAGTGGAGAAAAAAATGGAGAAAAAGTGGAGAAAAAGTGGAGAATAAGTGGAGAATAAATGGAGAAAAAGTGGAGAAAAAGTGGAGAAAAAGTGGAGAAAAAGTGGAGAAAAAGTGGAGAAAAAGTGGAGAAAAAAATGGAGAAAAAGTGGAGAAAAAGTGGAGAAAAAAATGGAGAAAAAGTGGAGAATAAGTGGAGAAAAAGTGGAGAAAAAAATGGAGAAAAAGTGGAGAAAAAGTGGAGAAAAAGTGGAGAAAAAAATGGAGAAAAAGTGGAGAAAAAGTGGAGAAAAAAATGGAGAAAAAGTGGAGAAAAAGTGGAGAAAAAAATGGAGAAAAAGTGGAGAATAAGTGGAGAAAAAGTGGAGAAAAAGTGGAGAAAAAGTGGAGAGAAAGTGGAGAAAAAGTGGAGAAAAAGTGGAGAAAAAGTGGAGAATAAATGGAGAAAAAGTGGAGAAAAAGTGAAGAACAAGTGGAGAAAAAGTGGAGAAAAAGTGGAGAAAATAATGGAGAAAAAGTGGAGAAAAAGTGGAGCATAAATGGAGAAAAAGTGGAGAAAAAGTGGAGAAAAAAATGGAGAAAAAGTGGAGAAAAAGTGGAGAATAAGTGGAGAATAAATGGAGAAAAAGTGGAGAAAAAGTGGAGAAAAAGTGGAGAAAAAATGGAGAAAAAGTGGAGAAAAAAATGGAGAAAAAGTGGAGAAAAAGTGGAGAATAAATGGAGAAAAAGTGGAGAAAAAGTGGAGAAAAAGTGGAGAATAAGTGGAGAAAAAGTGGAGAAAAAGTGGAGAAAAAGTGGAGAATAAGTGGAGAAAAAGTGGAGAAAAAATGGAGAAAAAGTGGAGAAAAAAATGGAGAAAAAGTGGAGAAAAAGTGGAGAATAAGTGGAGAAAAAGTGGAGAAAAAGTGGAGAAAAAGTGGAGAAAAAAATGGAGAAAAAGTGGAGAATAAATGGAGAAAAAGTGGAGAAAAAAATGGAGAAAAATTGGAGAAAAAGTGGAGAATAAGTGGAGAAAAAGTGGAGAATAAATGGAGAAAAAGTGGAGAAAAAGTGGAGAAAAAAATGGAGAAAAAGTGGAGAAAAAGTGGAGAATAAATGGAGAAAAAGTGGAGAATAAGTGGAGAAAAAAATGGAGAAAAAGTGGAGAAAAAAATGGAGAAAAAGTGGAGAAAAAGTGGAGAAAAAAATGGAGAAAAAGTGGAGAAAAAGTGGAGAATAAGTGGAGAAAAAGTGGAGAAAAAGTGGAGAAAAAGTGGAGAAAAAAATGGAGAAAAAGTGGAGAATAAATGGAGAAAAAGTGGAGAAAAAAATGGAGAAAAATTGGAGAAAAAGTGGAGAATAAGTGGAGAAAAAGTGGAGAATAAATGGAGAAAAAGTGGAGAAAAAGTGGAGAAAAAAATGGAGAAAAAGTGGAGAAAAAGTGGAGAATAAATGGAGAAAAAGTGGAGAATAAGTGGAGAAAAAAATGGAGAAAAAGTGGAGAATAAGTGGAGAAAAAGTGGAGAAAAAGTGGAGAAAAAGTGGAGAGAAAGTGGAGAAAAAGTGGAGAAAAAGTGGAGAATAAATGGAGAAAAAGTGGAGAAAAAGTGGAGAACAAGTGGAGAAAAAGTGGAGAAAAAGTGGAGAAAAAGTGGAGAAAAAGTTGAGAAAAAAATGGAGAAAAAGTGGAGAAAAAGTGGAGAAAAAAAATGGAGAAAAAGTGGAGAAAAAGTGGAGAATAAGTGGAGAAAAAAATGGAGAAAAAGTGGAGAAAAAGTGGAGAACAAGTGGAGAAAAAGTGGAGAAAAAGTGGAGAGAAAGTGGAGAGAAAGTGGAGAAAAAGTGGAGAAAAAGTGGAGAATAAATGGAGAAAAAGTGGAGAAAAAGTGGAGAACAAGTGGAGAAAAAGTGGAGAAAAAGTGGAGAAAAAGTGGAGAAAAAGTTGAGAAAAAAATGGAGAAAAAGTGGAGAAAAAGTGGAGAAAAAAAATGGAGAAAAAGTGGAGAAAAAGTGGAGAATAAGTGGAGAAAAAAATGGAGAAAAAGTGGAGAAAAAGTGGAGAAAAAGTGGAGAACAAGTGGAGAAAAAGTGGAGAAAAAGTGGAGAAAATAATGGAGAAAAAGTGGAGAAAAAGTGGAGCATAAATGGAGAAAAAGTGGAGAAAAAAATGGAGAAAAAGTGGAGAATAAATGGAGAAAAAGTGGAGAAAAAGTGGAGAAAAAATGGAGAAAAAGTGGAGAAAAAATTGGAGAAAAAGTGGAGAAAAAGTGGAGAATAAATGGAGAAAAAGTGGAGAAAAAGTGGAGAAAAAGTGGAGAAAAAGTGGAGAATAAGTGGAGAAAAAGTGGAGAAAAAAATGGAGAAAAAGTGGAGAAAAAGTGGAGAATAAGTGGAGAAAAAAATGGAGAAAAAGTGGAGAATAAGTGGAGAAAAAGTGGAGAAAAAGTGGAGAGAAAGTGGAGAAAAAGTGGAGAAAAAGTGGAGAATAAATGGAGAAAAAGTGGAGAAAAAGTGGAGAACAAGTGGAGAAAAAGTGGAGAAAAAGTGGAGAAAAAGTGGAGAAAAAGTTGAGAAAAAAATGGAGAAAAAGTGGAGAAAAAGTGGAGAAAAAAATGGAGAAAAAGTGGAGAAAAAGTGGAGAATAAGTGGAGAAAAAAATGGAGAAAAAGTGGAGAAAAAGTGGAGAACAAGTGGAGAAAAAGTGGAGAATAAGTGGAGAAAAAGTGGAGAAAAAGTGGAGAAAAAAATGGAGAAAAAGTGGAGAAAAAGTGGAGAATAAGTGGAGAAAAAAATGGAGAAAAAGTGGAGAATAAGTGGAGAAAAAGTGGAGAAAAAGTGGAGAAAAAGTGGAGAGAAAGTGGAGAGAAAGTGGAGAAAAAGTGGAGAAAAAGTGGAGAATAAATGGAGAAAAAGTGGAGAAAAAGTGGAGAAAAAGTGGAGAACAAGTGGAGAAAAAGTGGAGAAAAAGTGGAGAAAATAATGGAGAAAAAGTGGAGAAAAAGTGGAGCATAAATGGAGAAAAAGTGGAGAAAAAAATGGAGAAAAAGTGGAGAAAAAGTGGAGAATAAGTGGAGAATAAATGGAGAAAAAGTGGAGAAAAAGTGGAAAAAAAATGGAGAAAAAGTGGAGAAAAAAATGGAGAAAAAGTGGAGAAAAAGTGGAGAATAAATGGAGAAAAAGTGGAGAAAAAGTGGAGAAAAAGTGGAGAAAAAGTGGAGAATAAGTGGAGAAAAAGTGGAGAAAAAGTGGAGAAAAAAATGGAGAAAAAGTGGAGAAAAAGTGGAGAAAAAAATGGAGAAAAAGTGGAGAAAAAGTGGAGAATAAGTGGAGAAAAAGTGGAGAAAAAGTGGAGAATAAGTGGAGAAAAAGTGGAGAATAGGTGGAGAAAAAGTGGAGAAAAAGTGGAGAAAAAAATGGAGAAAAAGTGGAGAAAAAATGGAGAAAAAGTGGAGAAAAAGTGGAGAATAAGTGGAGAAAAAGTGGAGAAAAAGTGGAGAAAAAAATGGAGAAAAAGTGGAGAAAAAGTGGAGAATAAGTGGAGAAAAAGTGGAGAAAAAGTGGAGAATAAGTGGAGAAAAAGTGGAGAATAGGTGGAGAAAAAGTGTAGAAAAAGTGGAGAAAAAATGGAGAAAAAGTGGAGAAAAAGTGGAGAATAAGTGGAGAAAAAAATGGAGAAAAAGTGGAGAAAAAGTGGAGAACAAGTGGAGAAAAAGTGGAGAAAAAAATGGAGAAAAAGTGGAGAAAAAGTGGAGAATAAGTGGAGAAAAAAATGGAGAAAAAATGGAGAAAAAGTGGAGAAAAAGTGGAGAAAAAGTGGAGAAAAAAATGGAGAAAAAGTGGAGAAAAAGTGGAGAATAAGTGGAGAAAAAGTGGAGAAAAAGTGGAGAAAAAGTGGAGAAAAAAATGGAGAAAAAGTGGAGAAAAAGTGGAGAATAAATGGAGAAAAAGTGGATTAAAAAATAGAGAAAAAATGGAGAAAAATTGGAGAAAAAGTGGAGAATAAATGGAGAAAAAGTGGAGAAAAAGTGGAGAAAAAAATGGAGAAAAAGTGGAGAAAAAGTGGAGAATAAATGGAGAAAAAGTGGAGAAAAAGTGGAGAAAAAAAATGGAGAAAAAGTGGAGAATAAATGGAGAAAAAGTGGAGAAAAAGTGGAGAAAAAGTGGAGAAAAAGTGGAGAATAAATGGAGAAAAAGTGGAGAAAAAGTGGAGAAAAAAATGGAGAAAAAGTGGAGAAAAAGTGGAGAATAAATGGCGAAAAAGTGGAGAAAAAGTGGAGAAAAAAATGGAGAAAAAGTGGAGAAAAAGTGGAGAATAAGTGGAGAAAAAAATGGAGAAAAAGTGGAGAAAAAGTGGAGAAAAAAATGGAGAAAAAGTGGAGAAAAAGTGGAGAATAAGTGGAGAAAAAGTGGAGAATAAATGGAGAAAAAGTGGAGAAAAAGTGGAGAAAAAGTGGAGAAAAAAATGGAGAAAAGTTGGAGAAAAAGTGGAGAATAAGTGGAGAAAAAGTGGAGAAAAAGTGGAGAAAAAGTGGAGAATAAGTGGAGAATAAGTGGAGAAAAAGTGGAGAATAAGTGGAGAAAAAGTGGAGAAAAAGTGGAGAAAAAAAATGGAGAAAAAGTGGAGAAAAAGTGGAGAATAAATGGAGAAAAAGTAGAGAAAAAGTGGAGAATAAGTGGAGAAAAAGTGGAGAAAAAGTGGAGAAAAAAATAGAGAAAAAGTGGAGAAAAAGTGGAGAATAAATGGAGAAAAAGTGGAGAAAAAAATGGAGACAAAGTGGAGAAAAAGTGGAGAATAAGTGGAGAAAAAGTGGAGAAAAAATGGAGAAAAAGTGGAGAAAAAAATGGAGAAAAAGTGGAGAATAAATGGAGAAAAAGTGGAGAAAAAAATGGAGAAAAAGTGGAGAAAAAGTGGAGAATAAGTGGAGAAAAAGTGGAGAATAAATGGAGAAAAAGTGGAGAAAAAAATGGAGAAAAAGTGGAGAATAAATGGAGAAAAAGTGGAGAAAAAAATGGAGAAAAAGTGGAGAAAAAGTGGAGAATAAGTGGAGAAAAAGTGGAGAATAAGTGGAGAAAAAGTGGAGAAAAAAATGGAGAAAAAGTGGAGAAAAAATGGAGAATAAATGGAGAAAAAGTGGAGAAAAAGTGGAGAATAAGTGGAGAAAAAGTGGAGAAAAAGTGGAGAAAAAAATGGAGAAAAAGTGGAGAAAAAGTGGAGAATAAATGGAGAAAAAGTGGAGAAAAAAATGGAGAAAAAGTGGAGAAAAAGTGGAGAATAAATGGAGAAAAAGTGGAGAAAAAAATGGAGAAAAAGTGGAGAATAAATGGAGAAAAAGTGGAGAAAAAAATGGAGAAAAAGTGGAGAAAAAGTGGAGAATAAGTGGAGAAAAAGTGGAGAATAAGTGGAGAAAAAGTGGAGAAAAAAATGGAGAAAAAGTGGAGAAAAAATGGAGAATAAATGGAGAAAAAGTGGAGAAAAAGTGGAGAATAAGTGGAGAAAAAGTGGAGAAAAAGTGGAGAAAAAAATGGAGAAAAAGTGGAGAAAAAGTGGAGAATAAATGGAGAAAAAGTGGAGAAAAAAATGGAGAAAAAGTGGAGAAAAAGTGGAGAATAAATGGAGAAAAAGTGGAGAAAAAGTGGAGAATAAGTGGAGAATAAGTGGAGAAAAAGTGGAGAAAAAGTGGAGAAAAAGTGGAGAAAAAGTGGAGAATAAATGGAGAAAAAGTGGAGAAAAAATGGAGAAAAAGTGGAGAAAAAGTGGAGAATAAGTGGAGAAAAAGTGGAGAAAAAGTGGAGAAAAAGTGGAGAAAAAGTGGAGAAAAAAATGGAGAAAAAGTGGAGAAAAAGTGGAGAATAAATGGAGAAAAAGTGGAGAAAAAGTGGAGAAAAAGTGGAGAAAAAAATGGAGAAAAAGTGGAGAAAAAGTGGAGAATAAATGGAGAAAAAGTGGAGAATAAAATGGAGAAAAAGTGGAGAATAAATGTAGAATAATAGAGAAAAAGTGGAGAAAAAGTGGAGAAAAAAAATGGAGAAAAAGTGGAGAAAAAGTGGAGAATAAATGGAGAAAAAGTGGAGAAAAAGTGGAGAAAAAGTGGAGAAAAAATGGAGAAAAAGTGGAGAAAAAGTGGAGAATAAATGTAGAAAAAGTGGAGAAAAAGTGGAGAATAAGTGGAGAAAAAGTGGAGAAAAAGTGGAGAAAAAAATGGAGAAAAAGTGGAGAAACAGTGGAGAATAAATGGAGAAAAAGTGGAGAAAAAAATGGAGAAAAAGTGGAGAAAAAGTGGAGAATAAGTGGAGAAAAAGTGGAGAAAAAGTGGAGAAAAAAATGGAGAAAAAGTGGAGAAAAAGTGGAGAATAAATGGAGAAAAAGTGGAGAAAAAAATGGAGAAAAAGTGGAGAAAAAGTGGAGAATAAGTGGAGAATAAGTGGAGAAAAAGTGCAGAAAAACTGGAGAAAAAAATGGAGAAAAAGTGGAGAAAAAGTGGAGAATAAATGAAGAAAAAGTGGAGAAAAAGTGGAGAAAAAAATGGAGAAAAAGTGGAGAAAAAGTGGAGAATAAATGGAGAAAAAGTGGAGAAAAAGTGGAGAAAAAGTGGAGAAAAAGTGGAGAATAAATGGAGAAAAAGTGGAGAAAAAGTGGAGAAAAAAAATGGAGAAAAAGTGGAGAAAAAGTGGAGAATAAATGGAGAAAAAGTGGAGAAAAAGTGGAGAAAAAGTGGAGAAAAAGTGGAGAAAAAAATGGAGAAAAGTTGGAGAAAAAGTGGAGAATAAGTGGAGAAAAAGTGGAGAAAAAGTGGAGAAAAAGTGGAGAATAAGTGGAGAAAAAGTGGAGAATAAGTGGAGAAAAAGTGGAGAAAAAAATGGAGAAAAAGTGGAGAAAAAGTGGAGAAAAAGTGGAGAATAAATGGAGAAAAAGTGGAGAAAAAGTGGAGAAAAAGTGGAGAATAAATGGAGAAAAAGTGGAGAAAAAGTGGAGAATAAGTGGAGAAAAAGTGGAGAAAAAGTGGAGAAAAAAATGGAGAAAAAGTGAAGAAAAAGTGGAGAAAAAAATGGAGAAAAAGTGGAGAAAAAAATGGAGAAAAAGTGGAGAAAAAGTGGAGAATAAGTGGAGAATAAGTGGAGAAAAAGTGGAGAAAAAGTGGAGAAAAAGTGGAGAAAAAAATGGAGAAAAAATGGAGAAAAAGTGGAGAAAAAGTGGAGAATAAGTGGAGAAAAAGTGGAGAAAAAGTGGAGAAAAAGTGGAGAAAAAAATGGAGAAAAAGTGGAGAATAAATGGAGAAAAAGTGGAGAAAAAAATGGAGAAAAAGTGGAGAAAAAGTGGAGAATAAGTGGAGAAAAAGTGGAGAATAAATGGAGAAAAAGTGGAGAAAAAGTGGAGAAAAAAATGGAGAAAAAGTGGAGAAAAAGTGGAGAATAAATGGAGAAAAAGTGGAGAAAAAGTGGAGAATAAGTGGAGAAAAAGTGTAGAAAAAGTGGAGAAAAAAATGGAGAAAAAGTGGAGAATAAATGGAGAAAAAGTGGAGAAAAAGTGGAGAAAAAAATGGAGAAAAAGTGGAGAATAAATGGAGAAAAAGTGGAGAAAAAAATGGAGAAAAAGTGGAGAAAAAGTGGAGAATAAGAGGAGAAAAAGTGGAGAAAAAGTGGAGAAAAAGTGGAGAAAAAAATGGAGAAAAAGTGGAGAAAAAGTGGAGAATAAATGGAGAAAAAGTGGAGAAAAAAATGGAGAAAAAGTGGAGAAAAAGTGGAGAAAAAATGGAGAAAAAGTGGAGAAAAAGTGGAGAATAAATGGAGAAAAAGTGGAGAAAAAAATCGAGAAAAAGTGGAGAAAAAGTAGGGAATAAGTGGAGAATAATTGGAGAAAAAGTGGAGAAAAAGTGGAGAAAAAAATGGAGAAAAAGTGGAGAAAAAGTGGAGAATAAATGGAGAAACAGTGGAGGAAAAGTGGAGAATAAGTGGAGAATAAGTGGAGAAAAAGTGGAGAAAAAGTGGAGAAAAAGTGGAGAAAAAGTGGAGAAAAAAATGGAGAAAAAGTGGAGAAGAAGTGGAGAAAAAGTGGAGAAAAAAATGGAGAAAAAGTGGAGAAAAAGTGGAGAATAAATGGAGAAAAAGTGGAGAAAAAAATGGAGAAAAAGTGGAGAAAAAAATGGAGAAAAAGTGGAGAAAAAGTGGAGAATAAATGGAGAAAAAGTGGAGAATAAAATGGAGAAAAAGTGGAGAAAAAGTGGAGAACAAATGGAGAAAAAGTGGTGAAAAAGTGGAGAAAAAGTGGAGAAAAAAATGGAAAAAAAGTGGAGAAGAAGTGGAGAAAAAGTGGAGAAAAAAATGGAAAAAAGTGGAGAAAAAGTGAAGAATAAATGGAGAAAAAGTGGAGAAAAAAATGGAGAAAAAGTGGAGAAAAAGTGGAGAAAAAGTGGAGAAAAAGTGGAGAAAAAAATGGAGAAAAAGTGGAGAATAAATGGAGAAAAAGTGGAGAATAAAATGGAGAAAAAGTGGAGAAAAAGTGGAGAAAAAATGGAGAAAAAGTGGAGAAAAAGTGGAGAATAAATGGAGAAAAAGTGGAGAAAAAAATGGAGAAAAAGTGGAGAAAAAGTGGAGAATAAGTGGAGAATAAGTGGAGAAAAAGTGGAGAAAAAGTGGAAAAAAAATATGGAGAAAAAGTGGAGAAAAAGTGGAGAATAAATGGAGAAAAAGTGGAGAAAAAGTGGAGAAAAAAATGGAGAAAAAGTAAAGAAAAAGTGGAGAATAAATGGAGAAAAAGTGGAGAAAAAGTGGAGAAAAAGTGTAGAATAAATAGAGAAAAAGTGGAGAAAAAGTGGAGAAAAAAAATGGAGAAAAAGTGGAGAAAAAGTGGAGAATAAATGGAGAAAAAGTGGAGAAAAAGTGGAGAAAAAGTGGAGAAAAAAATGGAGAAAAGTGGAGAAAAAGTGGAGAATAAATGTAGAAAAAGTGGAGAAAAAAATGGAGAAAAAGTGGAGAAAAAGTGGAGAAAAAAATGGAGAAACAGTGGAGAAAAAGTGGAGAATAAGTGGAGAATAAGTGGAGAAAAAGTGGAGAAAAAGTGGAGAAAAAGTGGAGAAAAAAATGGAGAAACAGTGGAGAAAAAGTGGAGAATAAGTGGAGAATAAGTGGAGAATAAGTGGAGAAAAAGTGGAGAAAAAGTGGAGAAAAAGTGGAGAAAAAGTGGAGAAAAAAATGGAGAAAAAGTGGAGAAAAAGTGGAGAATAAGTGGAGAATAAGTGGAGAATAAGTGGAGAATAAGTGGAGAAAAAGTGGAGAAAAAGTGGAGAAAAAGTGGAGAAAAAAATGGAGAAAAAGTGGAGAAAAAGTGGAGAATAAGTGGAGAAAAAGTGGAGAATAAATGGAGAAAAAGTGGAGAAAAAAATGGAGAAAAAGTGGAGAAAAAGTGGAGAATAAATGGAGAAAAAGTGGAGAAAAAAATGGAGAAAAAGTGGAGAAAAAGTGGAGAATAAATGGAGAAAAAGTGGAGAAAAAGTGGAGAATAAGTGGAGAAAAAGTGGAGAAAAAGTGGAGAAAAAAATGGAGAAAAAGTGGAGAAAAAGTGGAGAATAAATGGAGAAAAAGTGGAGAAAAAAATGGAGAAAAAGTGGAGAAAAAGTGGAGAAAAAAATGGAGAAAAAGTGGAGAAAAAGTGGAGAATAAATGGAGAAAAAGTGGAGAAAAAGTGGAGAATAAGTGGAGAAAAAGTGGAGAAAAAAATGGAGAAAAAGTGGAGAAAAAGTGGAGAATAAATGGAGAAAAAGTGGAGAAAAAAATGGAGAAAAAGTGGAGAAAAAGTGGAGAATAAGTGGAGAAAAAGTGGAGAAAAAGTGGAGAAAAAAATGGAGAAAAAGTGGAGAAAAAGTGGAGAATAAATGGAGAAAAAGTGGAGAAAAAAATGGAGAAAAAGTGGAGAAAAAGTGGAGAAAAAAATGGAGAAAAAGTGGAGAAAAAGTGGAGAAAAACTGGAGAAAAAAATGGAGAAAAAGTGGAGAATAAATGGAGAAAAAGTGGAGAAAAAGTGGAGAAAAAAATGGAGAAAAAGTAAAGAAAAAGTGGAGAATAAATGGAGAAAAAGTGGAGAAAAAGTGGAGAAAAAGTGTAGAATAAATAGAGAAAAAGTTGAGAAAAAGTGGAGAAAAAGTGGAGAATAAATGGAGAAAAAGTGGAGAAAAAGTGGAGAATAAGTGGAGAAAAAGTGTAGAAAAAGTGGAGAAAAAAATGGAGAAAAAGTGGAGAATAAATGGAGAAAAAGTGGAGAAAAAGTGGAGAAAAAAATGGAGAAAAAGTGGAGAATAAATGGAGAAAAAGTGGAGAAAAAAATGGAGAAAAAGTGGAGAAAAAGTGGAGAATAAGAGGAGAAAAAGTGGAGAAAAAGTGGAGAAAAAGTGGAGAAAAAAATGGAGAAAAAGTGGAGAAAAAGTGGAGAATAAATGGAGAAAAAGTGGAGAAAAAAATGGAGAAAAAGTGGAGAAAAAGTGGAGAAAAAATGGAGAAAAAGTGGAGAAAAAGTGGAGAATAAATGGAGAAAAAGTGGAGAAAAAAATCGAGAAAAAGTGGAGAAAAAGTAGGGAATAAGTGGAGAATAATTGGAGAAAAAGTGGAGAAAAAGTGGAGAAAAAAATGGAGAAAAAGTGGAGAAAAAGTGGAGAATAAATGGAGAAACAGTGGAGGAAAAGTGGAGAATAAGTGGAGAATAAGTGGAGAAAAGTGGAGAAAAAGTGGAGAAAAAGTGGAGAAAAAGTGGAGAAAAAAATGGAGAAAAGTGGAGAAGAAGTGGAGAAAAAGTGGAGAAAAAAATGGAGAAAAAGTGGAGAAAAAGTGGAGAATAAATGGAGAAAAAGTGGAGAAAAAATGGAGAAAAAGTGGAGAAAAAATGGAGAAAAAGTGGAGAAAAAGTGGAGAATAAATGGAGAAAAAGTGGAGAATAAAATGGAGAAAAAGTGGAGAAAAAGTGGAGAAAAAATGGAGAAAAAGTGGTGAAAAAGTGGAGAAAAAGTGGGAGAAAAAAATGGAAAAAAAGTGGAGAGAAGTGGAGAAAAGTGGAGAAAAAATGGAAAAAAGTGGAGAGAAAAGTGAAGAATAAATGGAGAAAAGTGGAGAAAAAATGGAGAAAAAGTGGAGAAAAAGTGGAGAAAAAGTGGAGAAAAAGTGGAGAAAAAAATGGAGAAAAAGTGGAGAATAAATGGAGAAAAAGTGGAGAATAAAATGGAGAAAAAGTGGAGAAAAAGTGGAGAAAAAATGGAGAAAAAGTGGAGAAAAAGTGGAGAATAAATGGAGAAAAAGTGGAGAAAAAAATGGAGAAAAAGTGGAGAAAAGTGGAGAATAAGTGGAGAATAAGTGGAGAAAAAGTGGAGAAAAAGTGGAAAAAAAATATGGAGAAAAAGTGGAGAAAAAGTGGAGAATAAATGGAGAAAAAGTGGAGAAAAAGTGGAGAAAAAATGGAGAAAAAGTAAAGAAAAAGTGGAGAATAAATGGAGAAAAAGTGGAGAAAAAGTGGAGAAAAAGTGTAGAATAAATAGAGAAAAAGTGGAGAAAAAGTGGAGAAAAAAAATGGAGAAAAAGTGGAGAAAAAGTGGAGAATAAATGGAGAAAAGTGGAGAAAAAGTGGAGAAAAAGTGGAGAAAAAATGGAGAAAAAGTGGAGAAAAAGTGGAGAATAAATGTAGAAAAAGTGGAGAAAAAAATGGAGAAAAAGTGGAGAAAAAGTGGAGAATAAATGGAGAAAAAGTGGAGAAAAAAATGGAGAAAAAGTGGAGAAAAGTGGAGAAAAAATGGAGAAACAGTGGAGAAAAAGTGGAGAATAAGTGGAGAATAAGTGGAGAAAAAGTGGAGAAAAAGTGGAGAAAAAGTGGAGAAAAAATGGAGAAACAGTGGAGAAAAAGTGGAGAATAAGTGGAGAATAAGTGGAGAATAAGTGGAGAAAAAGTGGAGAAAAAGTGGAGAAAAAAATGGAGAAAAAGTGGAGAAAAAGTGGAGAATAAGTGGAGAAAAAGTGGAGAATAAATGGAGAAAAAGTGGAGAAAAAATGGAGAAAAAGTGGAGAAAAAGTGGAGAATAAATGGAGAAAAAGTGGAGAAAAAAATGGAGAAAAAGTGGAGAAAAAGTGGAGAATAAATGGAGAAAAAGTGGAGAAAAGTGGAGAATAAGTGGAGAAAAAGTGGAGAAAAAGTGGAGAAAAAGTGGAGAAAAAATGGAGAAAAAGTGGAGAAAAAGTGGAGAATAAATGGAGAAAAAGTGGAGAAAAAATGGAGAAAAAGTGGAGAAAAAGTGGAGAATAAGTGGAGAAAAGTGGAGAAAAAGTGGAGAAAAAAATGGAGAAAAAGTGGAGAAAAAGTGGAGAAAAAGTGGAGAATAAATGGAGAAAAAGTGGAGAAAAAATGGAGAAAAAGTGGAGAAAAAGTGGAGAAAAAAATGGAGAAAAAGTGGAGAAAAAGTGGAGAATAAATGGAGAAAAAGTGGAGAAAAAGTGGAGAATAAGTGGAGAAAAAGTGGAGAAAAAAATGGAGAAAAAGTGGAGAAAAAGTGGAGAATAAATGGAGAAAAAGTGGAGAAAAAAATGGAGAAAAAGTGGAGAAAAGTGGAGAATAAGTGGAGAAAAAGTGGAGAAAAAGTGGAGAAAAAATGGAGAAAAAGTGGAGAAAAAGTGGAGAATAAATGGAGAAAAAGTGGAAGAAAAAAAATGGAGAAAAAGTGGAGAAAAAGTGGAGAATAAGTGGAGAATAAGTGGAGAAAAAGTGCAGAAAAACTGGAGAAAAAAATGGAGAAAAAGTGGAGAATAAATGGAGAAAAAGTGGAGAAAAGTGGAGAAAAAATGGAGAAAAAGTAAAGAAAAAGTGGAGAATAAATGGAGAAAAAGTGGAGAATAAGTGGAGAAAAAGTGGAGAATAAGTGGAGAAAAAGTGGAGAATAAGTGGAGAAAAAGTGGAGAAAAAGTGGAGAAAAAAATGGAGAAAAAGTGGAGAAAAAGTGGAGAAAAAGTGGAGAAAAAAATGGAGAAAAAGTGGAGAAAAAGTGGAGAATAAGTGGAGAAAAAGTGGAGAAAAAGTGGAGAAAAAGTGGAGAAAAAGTGGAGAAAAGTGGAGAAAAAAATGGAGAAAAAGTGGAGAAAAAGTGGAGAATAAGTGGAGAATAAGTGGAGAAAAAGTGCAGAAAAACTGGAGAAAAAAATGGAGAAAAAGTGGAGAAAAAGTGGAGAATAAATGAAGAAAAAGTGGAGAAAAAGTGGAGAAAAAAATGGAGAAAAAGTGGAGAAAAAGTGGAGAATAAATGGAGAAAAAGTGGAGAAAAAGTGGAGAAAAAGTGGAGAATAAATGGAGAAAAAGTGGAGAAAAAGTGGAGAAAAAAAATGGAGAAAAGTGGAGAAAAAGTGGAGAATAAATGGAGAAAAAGTGGAGAAAAAGTGGAGAAAAAGTGGAGAAAAAGTGGAGAAAAAATGGAGAAAAGTTGGAGAAAAAGTGGAGAATAAGTGGAGAAAAAGTGGAGAAAAGTGGAGAAAAAGTGGAGAAAAAGTGGAGAAAAAAATGGAGAAAAAGTGGAGAAAAAGTGGAGAAAAGTGGAGAAAAAGTGGAGAAAAAGTGGAGAAAAAATGGAGAAAAAGTGGAGAATAAATGGAGAAAAAGTGGAGAAAAAAATGGAGAAAAAGTGGAGAAAAAGTGGAGAATAAGTGGAGAAAAAGTGGAGAATAAATGGAGAAAAAGTGGAGAAAAAGTGGAGAAAAAAATGGAGAAAAAGTGGAGAAAAAGTGGAGAATAAATGGAGAAAAAGTGGAGAAAAAGTGGAGAAAAAATTGGAGAAAAAGTAAAGAAAAAGTGGAGAATAAATGGAGAAAAAGTGGAGAAAAAGTGGAGAAAAAGTGTAGAATAAATAGAGAAAAAGTGGAGAAAAAGTGGAGAAAAAAAATTGAGAAAAGTGGAGAAAAAGTGGAGAATAAATGGAGAAAAAGTGGAGAAAAAGTGGAGAAAAAGTGGAGAAAAAATGGAGAAAAAGTGGAGAAAAGTGGAGAATAAATGTAGAAAAAGTGGAGAAAAAAATGGAGAAAAAGTGGAGAAAAAGTGGAGACTAAGTGGAGAAAAAGTGGAGAAAAAGTGGAGAATAAGTGGAGAAAAAGTGGAGAAAAAGTGGAGAAAAAAATGGAGAAACAGTGGAGAAAAAGTGGAGAATAAGTGGAGAATAAGTGGAGAAAAAGTGGAGAAAAAGTGGAGAAAAAGTGGAGAAAAAAATGGAGAAAAAGTGGAGAAAAAGTGGAGAATAAGTGGAGAAAAAGTGGAGAATAAATGGAGAAAAAGTGGAGAAAAAGTGGAGAAAAAAATGGAGAAAAAGTGGAGAAACAGTGGAGAATAAATGGAGAAAAAGTGGAGAAAAAGTGGAGAATAAGTGGAGAAAAAGTGGAGAAAAAGTGGAGAAAAAATGGAGAAAAAGTGGAGAAAAAGTGGAGAATAAATGGAGAAAAAGTGGAGAAAAAATGGAGAATAAGTGGAGAAAAGTGGAGAATAAATGGAGAAAAAGTGGAGAAAAAGTGGAGAAAAAATGGAGAAAAAGTGGAGAAACAGTGGAGAATAAATGGAGAAAAAGTGGAGAAAAAGTGGAGAATAAGTGGAGAAAAAGTGGAGAAAAAGTGGAGAAAAAAATGGAGAAAAAGTGGAGAAAAAGTGGAGAATAAATGGAGAAAAAGTGGAGAAAAAAATGGAGAAAAAGTGGAGAAAAAGTGGAGAATAAGTGGAGAAAAAGTGGAGAAAAAGTGGAGAAAAAAATGGAGAAACAGTGGAGAAAAAGTGGAGAATAAGTGGAGAATAAGTGGAGAAAAAGTGGAGAAAAAGTGGAGAAAAAGTGGAGAAAAAGTGGAGAAAAAAATGGAGAAAAAGTGGAGAAAAAGTGGAGAATAAGTGGAGAAAAAGTGGAGAATAAATGGAGAAAAAGTGGAGAAAAAGTGGAGAAAAAAATGGAGAAAAAGTGGAGAAACAGTGGAGAATAAATGGAGAAAAAGTGGAGAAAAAGTGGAGAATAAGTGGAGAAAAAGTGGAGAAAAGTGGAGAAAAATTGGAGAAAAAGTGGAGAAAATGTGGAGAATAAATGGAGAAAAAGTGGAGAAAAAAATGGAGAAAAGTGGAGAAAAATTGGAGAATAAGTGGAGAAAAAGTGGAGAAAAAGTGGAGAAAAAAATGGAGAAAAAGTGGAGAAAAAGTGGAGAATAAATGGAGAAAAAGTTGAGAAAAAATGGAGAAAAAGTGGAGAAAAAGTGGAGAATAAGTGGAGAATAAATGGAGAAAAAGTGCAGAAAAAATGGAGAAAAAAATGGAGAAAAAGTGGAGAAAAAGTGGAGAATAAATGAAGAAAAAGTGGAGAAAAAGTGGAGAAAAAAATGGAGAAAAAGTAGAGAAAAAGTGGAGAATAAATGGAGAAAAAGTGGAGAAAAAGTGGAGAAAAAGTGGAGAAAAAGTGGAGAATAATGGAGAAAAAGTGGAGAAAAAAATGGAGAAAAAGTGGAGAAAAGTGGAGAATAAATGGAGAAAAAGTGGAGAAAAAGTGGAGAAAAAGTGGAGAAAAAGTGGAGAAAAAAATGGAGAAAAGTTGGAGAAAAAGTGGAGAATAAGTGGAGAAAAAGTGGAGAAAAAGTGGAGAATAAGTGGAGAAAAAGTGGAGAATAAGTGGAGAAAAGTGGAGAAAAAGTGGAGAAAAAGTGGAGAAAAAGTGGAGAAAAAAATGGAGAAAAAGTGGAGAAAAAGTGGAGAATAAATGGAGAAAAAGTGGAGAAAAAGTGGAGAATAAGTGGAGAAAAAGTGGAGAAAAAGTGGAGAAAAAAATGGAGAAAAAGTGGAGAAAAAGTGGAGAAAAAAATGGAGAAAAAGTGGAGAAAAAAATGGAGAAAAAGTGGAGAAAAAGTGGAGAATAAGTGGAGAAAAAGTGGAGAAAAAGTGGAGAAAAAGTGGAGAAAAAAATGGAGAAAAGTGGAGAATAAATGGAGAAAAAGTGGAGAAAAAAATGGAGAAAAAGTGGAGAAAAGTGGAGAATAAGTGGAGAAAAAGTGGAGAATAAATGGAGAAAAAGTGGAGAAAAAGTGGAGAAAAAAATGGAGAAAAAGTGGAGAAAAAGTGGAGAATAAATGGAGAAAAAGTGGAGAAAAAGTGGAGAATAAGTGGAGAAAAAAATGGAGAAAAGTGGAGAAAAGTGGAGAATAAATGTAGAAAAAGTGGAGAAAAAAATGGAGAAAAAGTGGAGAAAAAGTGGAGACTAAGTGGAGAAAAAGTGGAGAAAAAGTGGAGAAAAAGTGGAGAAAAAGTGGAGAAAAAGTGGAGAAAAAATGGAGAAAAAGTGGAGAAGAAGTGGAGAAAAAGTGGAGAAAAAAATGGAGAAAAAGTGGAGAAAAAGTGGAGAATAAGTGGAGAAAAAGTGGAGAATAAGTGGAGAAAAAGTGGAGAAAAGTGGAGAAAAAATGGAGAAAAAGTGGAGAAAAAGTGGAGAATAAATGGAGAAAAAAATGGAGAAAAAGTGGAGAAAAAGTGGAGAATAAATGGAGAAAAAGTGGAGAAAAAGTGGAGAATAAGTGGAGAAAAAGTGGAGAAAAAGTGGAGAAAAAAATGGAGAAAAAGTGGAGAAAAAGTGGAGAATAAATGGAGAAAAAGTGGAGAAAAAAATGGAGAAAAAGTGGAGAAAAAGTGGAGAATAAGTGGAGAAAAAGTGGAGAATAAGTGGAGAAAAAGTGGAGAAAAAGTGGAGAAAAAGTGGAGAAAAAATGGAGAAAAAGTGGAGAAAAAGTGGAGAATAAATGGAGAAAAAGTGGAGAATAAAATGGAGAAAAAGTGGAGAAAAAGTGGAGAAAAAATGGAGAAAAAGTGGAGAAAAAGTGGAGAATAAATGGAGAAAAAGTGGAGAAAAAAATGGAGAAAAAGTGGAGAAAAAGTGGAGAATAAGTGGAGAATAAGTGGAGAAAAAGTGGAGAAAAAGTGGAAAAAAAATGGAGAAAAAGTGGAGAAAAAGTGGAGAATAAATGGAGAAAAAGTGGAGAAAAGTGGAGAAAAAAATGGAGAAAAAGTAAAGAAAAAGTGGAGAATAAATGGAGAAAAAGTGGAGAAAAAGTGGAGAAAAAGTGTAGAATAAATAGAGAAAAAGTGGGGGGGGGGGAGAAAAAGTGGAGAAAAAAAATGGAGAAAAAGTGGAGAAAAAGTGGAGAATAAATGGAGAAAAAGTGGAGAAAAAGTGGAGAAAAAGTGGAGAAAAAAATGGAGAAAAAGTGGAGAAAAAGTGGAGAATAAATGTAGAAAAAGTGGAGAAAAAAATGGAGAAAAAGTGGAGAAAAAGTGGAGACTAAGTGGAGAAAAAGTGGAGAAAAAGTGGAGAATAAGTGGAGAAAAAGTGGAGAAAAAGTGGAGAAAAAAATGGAGAAACAGTGGAGAAAAAGTGGAGAATAAGTGGAGAATAAGTGGAGAAAAAGTGGAGAAAAAGTGGAGAAAAAGTGGAGAAAAAGTGGAGAAAAAATGGAGAAAAAGTGGAGAAAAAGTGGAGAAAAAGTGGAGAAAAAAATGGAGAAAAAGTGGAGAAACAGTGGAGAATAAATGGAGAAAAAGTGGAGAAAAAGTGGAGAATAAGTGGAGAAAAAGGAGAGAAAAGTGGAGAAAAGTGGAGAAAAATGGAGAAAAAGTGGAGAAAAAGTGGAGAATAAATGGAGAAAAAGTGGAGAAAAAAATGGAGAAAAAGTGGAGAAAAAATGGAGAATAAGTGGAGAAAAAGTGGAGAAAAAGTGGAGAAAAAAATGGAGAAAAAGTGGAGAAAAAGTGGAGAATAAATGGAGAAAAAGTGGAGAAAAAAATGGAGAAAAAGTGTAGAAAAGTGGAGAATAAGTGGAGAATAAATGGAGAAAAAGTGCAGAAAAACTGGAGAAAAAAATGGAGAAAAAGTGGAGAAAAAGTGGAGAATAAATGAAGAAAAAGTGGAGAAAAAGTGGAGAAAAAAAATGGAGAAAAAGTGGAGAAAAAGTGGAGAATAAATGGAGAAAAAGTGGAGAAAAAGTGGAGAAAAAGTGGAGAAAAAGTGGAGAATAAATGGAGAAAAAGTGGAGAAAAAGTGGAGAAAAAAATGGAGAAAAAGTGGAGAAAAAGTGGAGAATAAATGGAGAAAAAGTGGAGAAAAGTGGAGAAAAAGTGGAGAAAAAGTGGAGAAAAAAATGGAGAAAAGTTGGAGAAAAAGTGGAGAATAAGTGGAGAAAAAGTGGAGAAAAAGTGGAGAATAAGTGGAGAAAAAGTGGAGAAAAAGTGGAGAATAAGTGGAGAATAAGTGGAGAAAAAGTGGAGAAAAAGTGGAGAAAAAGTGGAGAAAAAAATGGAGAAAAAGTGGAGAAAAAGTGGAGAATAAATGGAGAAAAAGTGGAGAAAAAGTGGAGAATAAGTGGAGAAAAAGTGTAGAAAAAGTGGAGAAAAAAATGGAGAAAAAGTGGAGAATAAATGGAGAAAAAGTGGAGAAAAAGTGGAGAAAAAAATGGAGAAAAAGTGGAGAATAAATGGAGAAAAAGTGGAGAAAAAAATGGAGAAAAAGTGGAGAAAAAGTGGAGAATAAGAGGAGAAAAAGTGGAGAAAAAGTGGAGAAAAAGTGGAGAAAAAATGGAGAAAAAGTGGAGAAAAAGTGGAGAATAAATGGAGAAAAAGTGGAGAAAAAATGGAGAAAAAGTGGAGAAAAAGTGGAGAAAAAATGGAGAAAAAGTGGAGAAAAAGTGGAGAATAAATGGAGAAAAAGTGGAGAAAAAAATCGAGAAAAAGTGGAGAAAAGTAGGGAATAAGTGGAGAATAATTGGAGAAAAGTGGAGAAAAAGTGGAGAAAAAAATGGAGAAAAAGTGGAGAAAAAGTGGAGAATAAATGGAGAAAAAGTGGAGAAAAAGTGGAGAAAAAAATGGAGAAAAAGTGGAGAAAAAGTGGAGAATAAATGGACAAAAAGTGGAGAATAAGTGGAGAAAAAGTGGAGAAAAAGTGGAGAAAAAGTGGAGAAACAGTGGAGAAAAAATGGAGAAAAAGTGGAGAAGAAGTGGAGAAAAAGTGGAGAAAAAAATGGAGAAAAAGTGGAGAAAAAGTGGAGAATAAATGGAGAAAAAGTGGAGAAAAAATTGGAGAAAAAGTGGAGAAAAAGTGGAGAATAAGTGGAGAAAAAGTGGAGAAAAAGTGGAGAAAAAGTGGAGAAAAAAATGGAGAAAAAGTGGAGAAAAAGTGGAGAATAAATGGAGAAAAAGTGGAGAATAAAATGGAGAAAAAGTGGAGAAAAAGTGGAGAAAAAATGGAGAAAAAGTGGAGAAAAAGTGGAGAAAAAAGGAGAAAAAGTGGAGAAAAAAAGGAGAAAAAGTGGAGAAAAAGTGGAGAATAAGTGGAGAATAAGTGGAGAAAAAGTGGAGAAAAAGTGGAAAAAAAAATGGAGAAAAAGTGGAGAAAAAGTGGAGAATAAATGGAGAAAAAGTGGAGAAAAAAATGGAGAAAAAGTAAAGAAAAAGTGGAGAATAAATGGAGAAAAGTGGAGAAAAAGTGTAGAATAATAGAGAAAAAGTGGAGAAAAAGTGGAGAAAAAATGGAGAAAAAGTGGAGAAAAATTGGAGAATAAATGGAGAAAAAGTGGAGAAAAAGTGGAGAAAAAGTGGAGAAAAAAATGGAGAAAAAGTGGAGAAAAAGTGGAGAATAAATGTAGAAAAAGTGGAGAAAAAAATGGAGAAAAAGTGGAGAAAAAGTGGAGACTAAGTGGAGAAAAAGTGGAGAAAAAAAATGGAGAAAAAGTGGAGAAAAAGTGGAGAAAAAGTGGAGAAAAAGTGGAGAAAAAGTGGAGAAAAAGTGGAGAATAAGTGGAGAATAAGTGGAGAATAAGTGGAGAAAAGTGGAGAAAAAGTGGAGAAAAAGTGGAGAAAAGTGGAGAAAAAGTGGAGAATAAGTGGAGAATAAGTGGAGAAAAAGTGGAGAAAAGTGGAGAAAAAGTGGAGAAAAAAATGGAGAAAAAGTGGAGAAGAAGTGGAGAAGAAGTGGAGAAAAAGTGGAGAAAAAAATGGAGAAAAAGTGGAGAAAAAGTGGAGAATAAATGGAGAAAAAGTGGAGAAAAAAATGGAGAAAAAGTGGAGAAAAAGTGGAGAAAAAATGGAGAAAAGTGGAGAAAAAGTGGAGAATAAATGGAGAAAAAGTGGAGAAAAAAATCGAGAAAAAGTGGAGAAAAAGTAGGGAATAAGTGGAGAATAATTGGAGAAAAAGTGGAGAAAAAGTGGAGAAAAAAATGGAGAAAAAGTGGAGAAAAAGTGGAGAATAAATGGAGAAAAAGTGGAGAAAAAATGGAGAAAAAAAATGGAGAAAAAGTGGAGAAAAGTGGAGATTAAATGGACAAAAAGTGGAGAATAAGTGGAGAAAAAGTGGAGAAAAGTGGAGAAAAAAATGGAGAAACAGTGGAGGAAAGTGGAGAATAAGTGGAGAATAAGTGGAGAAAAAGTGGAGAAAAAGTGGAGAAAAAGTGGAGAAAAAGTGGAGAAAAAAATGGAGAAAAAGTGGAGAAGAAGTGGAGAAAAAGTGGAGAAAAAAATGGAGAAAAAGTGGAGAAAAAGTGGAGAATAAGTGGAGAAAAAGTGGAGAATAAGTGGAGAAAAAGTGGAGAAAAAGTGGAGAAAAAATGGAGAAAAAGTGGAGAAAAAGTGGAGAATAAATGGAGAAAAAAATGGAGAAAAAGTGGAGAAAAAAATGGAGAAAAAGTGGAGAAAAATTGGAGAATAAATGGAGAAAAAGTGGAGAAAAAGTGGAGAAAA